>NC_143055.1:97079469-97382500 GCF_052426305.1 Pelodiscus sinensis
TTCCCCCAGGAAATAACAGGTACAACAATATCACACTTCTTGTGATTCAGAAGATAGAATAACATCTTGTGCAGATTCTATCCCGGGGCTCTAATTTTAGTGTTTTCGATGAGTTTTTCTCTTAATACCACAGAACTGTTGTTTCTTTCTCCTTTTATAAAGCAAAATACTATTTTAGAAAAGCAATGTGACTTTCTACAGTTTCTTGATTTGGATGGAGAAACAATATTTTCTAAAAACACCCACAGACCACATTGCTTTCAAACACACCAGTTTAACTCGCTGGTTAAACAAGAAGGAATAAAAAAATAGAATTGAAATCACCTTCATTGCCATTCAATAATTAAAAAGAAAAAAGCCACTTTTTCTTGTACTTTCATATCATCTATGTTTCTAACCAATAATAATCTTAATAGTGTGAAGAGAAGGTGCCATAATTTGTTTCTTTTCTTTTTTTAAGGTAGCCTCTGGGAATTACTCTGCCTGGAGTTTGGATTAAATATTTCACTGCATCCAGAACACTTCATCATATAGCATAGCCAAAATCTATTATGGTTTGCAAGTGACTCATACAGCAGCTATGAGAAGGCCATAATAAAGAACATTTTACATAAAAATGCCAAAAAGGTTGGTAATTTAATCTTGATCTAAATAGGTATGCAAGGTCTTTGAATCCATCATATCCTTGCTTATATAGAAAATAAGGTGTTATCTTGAAGTGAAGAGCTTGTCCATGCTTGTTTTGCATGAAAACAAATATATTTGGATGAGAGGTTTACAAGGGTTATTTTTAATAAAATCGTGCAATATAATTATTTGCTCAGCTTGTGAGGAATTCTTCAGTTCTTGGACTTGGATTAAAATCAATTATATTGGAAGGCAAAATGCAGGCAGAACCTCTGAAATCCGGTACTCTGGTCCAGCAACATCCATAGTCTGGCAGGACCACAGACACTGGTAGACCAGAGAGGGCAGCCAGAGTCAGGAGCAAAGCCCTGGCCAGCACCAGCAGGTCTGGCAGCTGGGACCCCCTGCCAGGCCGATGGCTAGGAGCACAGCCCCGGCTGGTGCCTTTGGGAGCACAGCCCTTGCCGGGGATGCTGGGAGCAGGGCTGGCGGGTTGGGGAGTGTAGCGCTGGGAGGTCCAACCTGAAACAGCCATTGAATATAAATTTTATCCCTGTATCCATGGAAACAGAAGAATAAACATCACACAATACAGACATTATCTTTAGGTGCTATCATCCGCACCAGAATAGTGATAGAAATGTAGCCGTGTTAGTCTGGTATAGCTGAAACAAAATACAGGACTATGTAGCACTTTAAAGACTAACAAGATGGTTTATTAGGTGATGAGCTTTCGTGGGCCAGAACCGGAAGTGGGTCTGGCCCACGAAAGCTCATCACCTAATAAACCATCTTGTTAGTCTTTAAAGAGCTACATAGTCCTAATCATCTGCACCACTTACTCTTAGAACACAAACCAAACTAATGTTCGATGCAGATAAAAAATGTCTTCTGATACGTTGGATAATGAAGTAAACAGGCCCATGGATTCATGCAAACTGTTGAGTTCCAGTGTATACTTCCTTTCTGAAATGCCAAACAAAGATGCACTCTCTGCTGCCAAAACTTGCTCCGCTGATTTAAACAAACTCATTTATGTACATAGATACTCTGTCCATTTAGTTCATGCAAAGTTGTGTTGTGATGCTGTAGAATGGGAGGAGGGCATCACAACGCAGCACCATTTCAGCTTCATTTTGGACAAGGCAAGTAAAAGTAAGGCTATGTTGCAAGTACAGATTATCTCACTCATATGTGTTACATGTATGTAGTCATGGCTACTTTATTTCTCAAATAACAGTGATTACTTCTATCAATCATAAACCACAAAATGTCTCCTACTATTCAGCAGCATGTGTTCTTGGGACTTGAGTGTGTTCTTCACCAGCAAAGAAATATGTATGAACAACAGGCAAAGCTGGAAACCAGCCAAGCCCTGCAAGAACAGCCAGTAGTGAGGACAAGATGAGGTTAGCTCCATTCTTGATATAGTAAAATGTTTTCGAAAGCTCCTTGAGTGTGTGGTGACATAATAAAAAGTTGGGCTTTGTGAGCTTACTCTGTTGTTTGAAAAGTTAGAACTGAATAAGTATTTTTGAGAGGGGAAAAAAACCCCTTAACTCCCCCCTTCCTAAAACTTGCCTTCTCAGCTTTTCCTGAAATCTATACTCTCCTTTGAGTAATTATTTAAGTGCTACATAATTTATTGCTCTTTTTAGAAAGGCACAGGCTCAGCTATAACTGAGGAATTACAGACATAGTTAAAGAATATAATAGACAAACACAGAAATTTAAGAAACTATAGTGTACACATGAATTTCAGGATCCACCAAAACAAGCACAATGGTATATTCATGGTGAACAGAAATTATCCCACTTACCAGCAAACGAAAGATAAAGATCAAAGTAAAAATGAACAATAGAAGAAATAAAGATAAGTGAATGCTGAAAATGGGTTTATTTTCCTCCCCAAAAGTAGAAGAAACATAAGGAAATGCAGAATATTTCATCAGTATTATTAAAAGAAAAATATGCTGTGCAGTTTATATTCCTATAGAAAAAATATACAGTACTATTTTTCCACAATATTTAAGGTGGAAAGTGCATTTCACCAGAGTTCAGAGTTCCAAAATATTACCCTTTCTTTAAATAAGTTCTTCATCTTAAATCAAAATATGAAAGTCTACAAATGATCAATAGAAGGATCAGTTTATCAATTCCTCACCGCACATGCCCTCCCCATCATCCATCCAACCACAATTATTAACCACCAAAATTCGCAAAAATATATGGTCATTGTTAAACAAATTACTGGAGACTCTGTTGCATCTACAGGCAGTCCCCGGGTTACGTACAACATAGGGACTGTAAGTTTGTTCTTAAGTTGAATTTGCATGTAAGTCGGAACTGGTACATATTGTAGGGGAAACTCCAGCCAAACATTTCTCCAGAGCTCAGTTTTATTCTCCCACACCTCACTTCCCTCAGTCCTTTATTCTCAAGCTGAGGTGTCTGCTGAGAAAAGCCACTCCGAGTCTCCCTGGTCTGCTGGGGTGGGGGTGGGGGGCGCTAGCTTCGCGTCTCCCTGGTCTGCTGGGGGGAAGCAGCTAGTGCGGGGTTGAATCACCCCATTTGTAAGTAGGGATCCAATGTAAGTCGGATCCATGTAACCCGGGGGCTGCCTGTACTTTATGTGCTCATTTATGGAATAAAAGAAGTTCAGGACACTTCTTCAGTCCCATTCTGTGCATGGGACAGAGCAACTACTACACAGAGACTATTCCTCTTCCACACAGGTAGGGAGGGAGCAGAAGCAGGGGCTGGACTGGCCAGAGCCTTGGTTTTTTTCCTGCTCCACAGCGTTTCAGCTAATACAATCAAGACAGTATGGAGGGGAAAGTAAGCAGTGCTAGATATCGGTATGACAAAGCTGGCTTCCCCTCAAAAAAAAGGAGGATGCTTAGAATGAATTGTGACTTATTTTTCTGCACGTGAATAAGAACGTCTGCTGACAAGATGCATGAGTGTAGTCTGTACTGCAGATTAAGGCTCAGACAGTGCTTCTACCGATCATTTAGAGACAGCTAGTGCCTGTATGTCACAGCCTAGAGTAAGGGTAACCAGGAGTTGCACTGCCCAGAGGAAGCAATAAGGGGTATTCCACTTCAGTGAGTGTCTCTTTAGCTACTGGGACCGGTGTACTTGATGTCAAGCTAGCAGGTTGTAGAGGAGAACAGATGTATGACCTGGATTCCTCCATGCCCCTTAGGTACGTTTTTGTACCACCAGAAAGGGAAGGAGAGCACACTCCTTGCATTCCACTGAGCACAAATACTGTAATTCTGCTTTGAACTTTCCATTGCATTTTATATATATGTAAAAAATCTGGGCCTTTGAAAGCAAAACCTGGGCTTTTGAAAGCATCACACTAATTCGATCTTGTAAGACACAGGTCAATGCCCTAGATACATATGGTGATTTCTTTAGGAGAGAAAGAGTACATGCTCAATAGAGTAGTAACGAGCAGGTAAGATAAAGGGGTCTCATGTAGAAAGAAAGGGCTGAAGAGGAAGGAGAAAATAAGATGAAGAAAGGGAATGATCCAGAGATAAAAAAAAAAGACCAATCACATTGACCCATGACTTGGCTTTATAGTGTAAAACAGGAGTGGGTAAGAAGTTGCCAGTGGGATGAATCCGACCCACTAAGCCACCAGATCTGGGCCGTGGCCGTCTTGCTGGAACCCTTACGCAGAGAACAGCTCATGCTTCAAAAAGCCAGCTGCTCTCTGCTCTGGATGGCTGGGAAGGGAAGAGGGAGACTTCTTATGCTGTTCCCAACCCCCAGCAAAGTATCTCAGCTCCCACTGGACAATCTCTCAATTTCCAGACAATACGTACTGAGAATTTTTGCTGGGTGCAGGGGCAGTGTGAGACGCTTTCTCCCTCCCTCCCCATCCTTCTCTTTCCTCTCATGCCTGGAGCAGTGAGCAGCCTGCAGCAGACAGTCTACCTCAGGTTTCTGCGAGTAAGCGCCTCCCAGCCAGAGTCTACCTCTGGCACTCCAGCCCCTCTCTCCCCAATGACTAGGGTTGTCAGGTGTCCGGTTTTGAACTGGACAGTCCAGTATTTGAGGTTTCTGTGTGGGAAACAAATTGAGAAAATACCGGATATATAAATGTCCGGTATTTTCAAATTAGGTTTTATTATCATCATGAGTTGCGTACTGCCTGGCTGGTAGACACGCTTATGCTGTGCAAGCGTGTCTACCAGCCAGGCAGTATGCAACTATGCAGTAGAGAGGAGGCGGCGGAGCAAGGGCAGGATGGAATCCCCGCGGCCGGACTCACCTGTGCGCCCTGCCATGACTGTGTGCAGGATGGGCACCACCCCGGGATCTGCATGCACCCGGGGCCAGCTCCACTCCTTGCTGGCCAGTCCCCACCCCGTACTTGTCCTCCCGGCAGCCCCGCTACCCTGACCCCCTTCCGGCCAGCCCCATTCCCCTTCTGGCCAGTCCCCCCCTGCCATCTGAGATCAAGTGTGTCTGCTATTTTTTTGAAACCATCTGGTAACCCTACCAATGACTACCTACCCCAGGCCACTACCCAAGCTCTCTGTACTCCTTTCCCCTTCTCCTAGGTCACAATTTCCTCCCAGGTCCTGCACTTCCTCCTGTACCCTTCTCCTAGTCCAGAATCATCTCCTTCACCCATATACCCTCCTGGACCCTGCCCCAGGTCACTACCCAAACCCTCTGAACCCTCTTCACCCAGGTCACAATTCCTTCCCAGACCTTGGTCCCCTTTCTAGCCTCCTGCCCCAGGCCAAAATCCTCTTCTGCACCCACACCTCCTATTGGACCTCTGCCCCAGATCACAGCCCCCCTCCTTCACCCAAACTCATCAGACTCATCAGACTCATCACCCCCTCTTGCATCCCAGTCCCCTATCTCAAGTTCCCTTCTGCATACAACCTCCATCCAGGACTACACACCCCTTCCACAAAAGTGTGGCCCTTGACTACTTGCCAAAATTTTGGAGTGCCCTCCTCCATTAAAAATGGTTTCCCACCTCTGCTGTAAAAACATCTAAGTTTATCATTTGCTTCTTTAAAAATATACAAAAAAGCCAGTTATAAATAACAGAAACCAATGCTTCTTAAGGGACCCGTCAGTCACCAGTATGCAGCTGTAACCTGGATAAAAGAAAGGAACCCAGAATCTGCTAGTAGCAGAGCCGGTCTCAGGGGAGGGTGAACTGGGCGGTCACCTGAGGCCGCCAACAGAGCCGGTCTTAGAGGCGGGCCATGACCACATTTCAGCCCAACCTCCTGAATCTTCCCCCCAGGTTTCTCTGGTTTCTCCCCGACCCCTTTTTTTAAATTGTTTATTTGACAAATTTTTGTCCAGTATTTTTTTTTAACCCATCTGGCAACCCTACGGGCAAGCTGGTGGTTGCCCAGGGCTAGCAATTGGTTAGGACCGGCCCTGACTAAGAGCTCTTCTGCTGGGGAATGCTTCCAGCCTCTGCAGAATAAGCAGATGTTCAGCCCACAGAATCTTGCATCTCCAAGAGGCCAGGATCAATTGTGTGGAGGGTTGGCTGCATCTCTGCACTTGACACCCTTCCAGTACACTTACAATGTGGCTCTGGAGTGGTGCTGTCAGCTTGACTGTAGAAAGACAGTTCCACAGTTCAGAAGCACAAATCTGTGGGAATGGATGCAGCCTCAGAACACAAGATGAGAATGCAGACCAATAGGACCCCACACAAGCATATATGTGCAGAATTAGAGTACCTCCATGCATTTTTGTATTCTTGTTTTATAGAACAAAGGCTAGCGCAGGGGTGGGGAACCTAAGGCCCCAACTTCCCTGCACCCCCCAGCACTAGAGCACACAAACCTAGCCTGGGATCCTCCTAAGCTCTGGTGTATGTGGGGAGTTGGGGGGCCAGTCAGTGAGGGGTTGGTTTGTTTTCTGTTTTTTTTTTTTTTTTTTTTTTTTTTGGCTTCGCACCTGTGTGTGGCCCCGAATTAATTTTTCTATGGGTCAGCAGCCCCGATCCAAAAAAGATTCCCCACCCCTGGGTAGGGTTGCCAGATACTTTCACAAAAAATACTAAACATGGAAAGGAAAAAATTGGTTGAGCAAAAATAAAAAGGGAGGACCAAAGTTGTTGAGCCAAAAAAAAAAAAAAAATGGGGGACCAAATTGTTGAACCAAAAAAAAGGGGACCAACATCGTGGAGCCCAAAACAAATCCGCACAAAAAGAAAAGAATCACCACACCTTTAAATCTCCATGCTCCCCGCTCCCCCCACCCCCGCTAGACACAGCAGGAGAAGACTAAGTGTCTGGTATTTTCTGGGTTTTTTTTAACCAAACAGAGGCCTCAAATACCGGATTGTCCGGGCCAAAACCGGACACCTGGCAACCCTACCCCTGGGCTAGAGCTATCCTCTCCCTCATAGCCTTGGTGGGAATTCTGATTACTAAATTGAACCATTCTGAAAGTAGCTTAGCATCAGATCCTGAGCTTCTTTTAAAATCTTTCAATCACTTCCTTACTTTCAAAGAAGTATTGAAAATCGCCAGTAAAGACAAAATATTTTTAAAAGTTGCCTCACATATACAGAATTACCAAACTATTCTGCTAACTCTGTTTTCTAAGCAAGATCAAGAAATACTGACAACACACAGCCATTGAATTTATCCAACAGTTTGCAGCCAAACCTTTCTATATTATGCGTCACAGACCAAGAATGAGGTGTGAGAGTTTTTTTACTGTTAAATCAGCATTTACTCTACCTCTGGAACAGCATATCTATGAATAAGTAAATAAATGTTCTGCTTGGCTCTTCTGAAACAGAAACATGATCATGAAAACTGGTGTACCACAAACTGGCCTCAATGATAGATCCATAGTTCCCTAAATATTGGGGCAGAAGATGATGGCTCCACCTCAGATTCAGGAAGCTAAAATAAAGGTTTTGAAGGACCTGCTATTCCCTCAAAAGAAGAATAACACCTCCATTGTGAATTGAAAAGACATCTGGATAAGTAGAGCTCATATACATAAGCCCCCTGGACTCAGCTCCTAGTTCATGGCCTTCCCCCGTCCACACCCACCCCAAGGGCTTTCTACACACACCTCAAGGGCCTTGTAGACTATTGTGAAACCTTAGCCTTGAATGATTGTACATTTGGGAAATATAAATAGTTGTGTCTGTAAAACAGTCCCTGAAAATTGAACCATTTTGTCCTTCCAACAGTATTTAAAGTACCTTAGGAGAAGCAGTCTCTTTACCTATCCTTTTCTTCCTAACCCCGTAACTTCAGGATACAGTCACCTGTTTTTTTTTTCTCCATGTATCACCTCACAGAAATAGAGCAATCCACCTGAAGGAATTCAATACATTCAGGCTCTGACTCCTTTAAAGCCTTTGAATAATGGTGGGTGACTCTGAAGTACTCACTTAGCTCAGTGAAGCCCAACAGCTTGGTTGACATAGAATTACTACAACATATAGATTTATAAAAACGTATGGGAAGATTTGTAGTGGTGCTGAGAGCCCACAAATCAATAGGATTGTGATTTTCTACACTGCTGAAAATCATAATAAATATTCAAAGGTGACTGCAAAGCACATCTGAAAATTATTATATGAAATTAGAAGACTTATCCAGCATCACCTGGGTCCTTCAAGGTAGGGGGCTGGCAGCATGCAACAGTCAGGATAGGACCTTGGGGGTGGAGGAAGGGGCAGTGCAGGAGGCTGGGTGTGTTTGGATGGTGAGAGAGTGAGGGTTGAAGGGTGAGGAGAGGCTCCAGGTTGGGGGGAGGTATCCCATCCAGTGTTGCTTCCCCTTGCCCCCAGACAACAGGGCATTTTCTCCTCTTCCCAGTCCCCACAGCTAGCAGGGACCTTTTGTGCATCCCAACCCCATTAGCCACCAAGGGCCTTCTTATGCCCCGCTTATCATCCCATGGCATGAGAGGGAGATGGGGAGGAAATATTGAGCCTGGTCCTGCTTTTTTGTGTGAATGCTCCACCCCAGAAACAACCTTGGGGATGCTGGACCAAAGATGTTGCCAGATTATGGAAGTCTGGACCATAGAGGTTGAACATATATTAGCGGGGAACTGTCAAACAGAGCTCTTTCCAGCAGGGTCCCACGGGTATCGGTACTTTTCCCTATGATATTTAACATAATTATCTATGAACTGAAAGAAAACATAAAATCATCACAGGTAAAATCTGCAGATAACAAGACATTAGGGGGAGTGATAAATAATGAAGAAGACAGGTCACTGATTCAGACTGATCTAAATTGCTTGCTAAACTGGATGGCATTTTAGCAGGGAGTTCTGAGAATCTCAGTTCCATCTAAAGTGGGCTTCAGTTATCCAAGTCCATTTGTGGAACTGGGAGTCAGTTATCACACTGTTTGGTGATAGGGATTTGATAATCAGATGAAATAATTTCCCATAGAATATCAGAATAGAGAAACCACAACAAATCTTTGCCTATAATCTAAATCTTCTTATTCAGGTGTAATTCCTTTTATTTCAGTGCTACTAACTGCACCAAGTATGAACTTTGACTATTGTTCCAGCTATTCAACACTATACAGCAGCATGAATTTTAACGAATCTTTACAATGCTAGGACTGATGAAATTATTTGTGTAAATTGTATACACGTTAGCCCTAAAATAGACCAAAACAAGATAAAGTCCAGCAATTCAAAGGAAGGTTAAATAAAGGACTCATCTTATTCTGAACTATTACATTTGCTTAAAGACAGTTATAAGTCTGTAATCAACAGAAAGATCATACATTAATAATACATTAACTCCAGTCTTGCAAAACTACCATGTAAATTTTTGAGCACAGGAACAAATTCTATTCACCCTCTATTGCCATGATGATGTTAATGAAAAGAAACCCAGCAATATACTGCTCAGTCCTTAAAATCAGATTTTGCCCAAAATAAACAGAATTTTGTGAGACTATATGACTTTTTTATTTATAAAAAAAGCAATCTGTACCCAATTATTTCCTAATATTGCACTTCTTATTTTGTTTATTGTATTTTAAGATATTTCATATATGCCAATAATGCACACAAGAGGTTGCATCTTGAGATCTTTGTTCAGTGGTTATTCAGTTATTTTATGCCAATAAACCCATTGAGAGTTTGCTCCAGTTAAAACTGATTTAGGACCTCAGAATTTAACCCAATTAGTAGTTTATGTAATTTTCCATGTTGCTAAATGTGATCTATCATGTAGACAAATGCATGTTACAGCCTGATTGAAAGCCAAACACTCGCTTAAACTTACACCTCCGGTTATTAAAATAAGTTCATTAGTTGTTTAGTTTTTCTCCCCCAAAATCTCTTTGCAATATTAGCACTGCATGTGCTCTTAAGACCAAATACTGAATAACTTCACAGTATGGTCTAGGTTCTAAGCCTAGTTGGCAGAGCCAGTAGAGTCAAAGGTGGGAAAGTTTGAATGAAGTTATTAAGCTCCTCAACAAATGAAAAGAAAGGGGTACACCTGCTGCTTTTCCTTTCCTCCCAGATACTTGATTGAGGTCTAAAACTAAAAACCATGATTTATAGAGAGATCAGTAACATTAAGACTCCTGAAAACAGCAGGAGGTGGAGCTCAAGTAAAAAAGGCAACTCTGAATGACAAGCAGCAATATATGAAATTCTAATATTTAAAATGGACAGTTTCTGATTAGTTTTCACAGAAAAAATCCCATTTTTAGTTATGTCTTAAAAGAAACATTTTTAAGATGTTTGAATAAAACGATTTCATTATCAGCAGAGATTACAGAGCAGTAAACACAGGTTTTTATAATCTATTTATTAAATAACAGATGTGGATTCTACTAAGACAGTGACATAAAAGCCTCACTTTTCATGGGTAAATTGAGTAGATGTATATTAGACTGTAAGATTACTTTTCTTTAAACATTTGAAAGAGAGGCCAGATCCTCCGATAATGTAAATCAGCATTGATCCACTGACGTAAATGGAGCTCTTCTGATTTACACCAGATGAGTCACAAACGTGTCCAATTTATCAATTTACCTCTACTTTGAGTCTGACTTGGCAGAGATCTCATGAGAAAGTGCAGATGGATTGTTTGAGTTTTGGCAAAGTTAACAGGACGGCTGGTTTAAAAAATAATCAGTTTTACGATAAAAAGTTAATGTTTGGTTTTTAAAATCTGCCTAGCAAGCTCTGGCAGACCTCTGAAAACAAACATTAACTTGTTACATCCCAAACAACCTTCTACAAATATCGCTTTTATGGCAGAGTTTACAGAGAACCTAAGATGCTTGGAATATGATGAAAGAGCACACCAATGTTTCTACTTTCAAAATGTGGTCAGCTCTCATTTAAAAATGCTGAGAAGTAGTTGTGTTTGCTAAAATCTAATGCACAAAAGCAGCAAGTTATATTGGTCCATGGTGCCTGGGCCCCAGTAATATTCCTGGCCTGGGGCCTTGCTCCAGCAAGATTTGGGGCTAGGTCTTTCCCACCGTCCTGTCTTCCATCCCTGCGCACCTCCCCCGTATGCCTCTTGGCCCTGCCTGATAGTGGGAAACGGGGCTAGACCAGATTCCTGCATATCCCTGTGGCCTCTGGGCAGGATGAGTCCACAGGCTGCTCTCACCCTGAGTGCCCCTGCAGCCAATGGGAGTTGCAGGGGCAGTGCCTGCGGGCAGCAGCATGCAAAGACTGCCTATTCCCTGTCTAGGAACCGTGGCCAGAACGGGGTGCCCCAGGTAAGTGCAGCACCCCTACTTCTTTCTCCTGCACACTCTCCTGCTCCCAAACTTCCTCCCAGAGCTTAAACCCCCACCCCTGCCCTGAGCCTGCACTCAGCACCTAGACTCCCTCTCAGAGTCTGTACTCCCTCTTGCACCTCAAATTCCTGGCCCAGCCCAAGGGCCTATACTTAGCAATCAGAATTCACCTAGAGCCTGAACCCCTCACCCTCTCCTGCACCCAAACTACCTCCCACAGCCTTATGCAAGTGTGTGGAGGAAGGGAGCTGCAGCTGACCTGGGCATCACCAAAATTTCTACAAATCTGCCATTACTGTGTGAAGTGTGTGATTGCTATCGTGGAGACACAATGTGACAAAACATTAAGGGTACATCTACACAGCGGCGCTAGCTCAAAAGAAGCTACACAATTTGAGCTATGCAAATTGCATAGCTTATTTCGAGATAGTCTATTTCAACAAATCCTTTAATCCTCGTGGAATGAGGTTCACCGGGACGTAGGAATAGCAATCCCATTATTTCAGTTCCATTTTGAAATAAAGGGTATGCTATTAAGATATGGAAAATGCTATTTCAGGATATTGGATCTAAATACTGACATTTAACTTTTATATCTCCATATTGTCTTAGTTAAGTTTAATGTAACCAATATCCCCACCTTTCTAGAAAACATTTTTCATCTAAGGAACTTTTCCTGATGATTTTTGGTGAGTAGCAGCATTTCTCTTTCTGATAGCAGGGTGCCACCTTGAAGACAGAGAGGTTGCTGCCTTTCCTGAATAGTATTAAGAAGTGAAAAAGAAATTGCACAGATATGGACAGATAAAGGAAACCTTTTGAAACTGTTATAATGTGATAAATGTATCAAACATATCCTGTACTTTCCTACCCTTCCAGCCACTGAGCCTGTGATGTTGTCAGCTGTGAAATTAACTAGAAGCCCCTTAAACTAAGGCTTAATGATGCAGAAATTAAGACACAGGAAATTGTTTACTTCAAAAGAAGCAAATATTTTGATTGTAAGTTTGCGTGTGTTTTGAAGGTGATGCTTTTAAATTAGAAACCTTAATTTCACTTATTATGAAATACTTTTAAAAGTAAGTTTCAACAACAGAGCAAAACAGTTCTTGAAATAAGGGGACCAATCCTAAAAAGAAAGTGGGAGTTGTGTAGTTGTGAATAATGATAATTTATAAAAGTCCCCATTTTTACCTTTCCCTATTAAAATAAGAGATTCTGCACAATTCCCCTGTTATACAGCTACCTGCATATTTAAGGTACTATATAAAAATACCAATGGTATGCTTGTACTCTAGAATATGGGGTCCACAGATAGTTCTACTGATAGCATGAAGTGGGAGCACTCCTTTTGTAATTCCTGACTTTTTCTGGTGACAACCCTTTTTGATGACAACCCTAAACAGGTTAATTTCCTGCACTGATGATCTCTATGGGTAGGAACTGCTGTATTTCACACTGCAGTGAAAGCTCCTTGATGTCTGATATCTGCTGTTGTCGACTTATTGCCAATGGCATGGGGATATATGTTTGGAAGTTCTAATTTCCTCACAGATGTGTTCCATTTTAAAACCAAAGAGGACCCCTCTAAAAATGTGAATACTACTTTGCTGGTTGAATGCTATTTTGTTGGTATGTTCAAATTAAAAACTATTGCCTTTGTGTTTTTCAAATACATTTCTAATATAGGGATCACACTTCACAGCACAAACCAATCTTTCCCAACTCTTCAGTTGCAACAGCTCATGTATATTCTCAAACAACTAGGTCACTGTAGTTTTCTCTGGCATGATACTATGGGTGAAATGGCCCTGTAGCTTAGGTATTTGCAATTTAAAGTATGAAGTCATATGTTATAACTATGGTAATTTACATTATTCCTTTAATCTAAAAAGAAATTAGTGACAAATATGTAGACAATTATAATTAATATTCTGAGTCACCTTCTGCTCTCATTTACACCACTGTAAACCCTGAGTAACTCCAGTGAAGTCAATGATGTTCTTTCTACATGTTGTATAAATTGCTGCTAACATGCTAATTTCTGCTGCATAATAATAATGAGAGTACAGTGCAGAAAAGGTGGAGCAAGAGGGGTTAATGAAAACCTGTTAGTGCAGAAATGTAAACCCAATCTATCAAAATTAATGAGGAAGGCAAGAAGAAACATTACAGTTCTCCTGTCTAGACTGCCAGAACCTACATAGTCTGCCTCATGTTAATAAACACAATAGAAAATCTGTCCCTTTCCTCTGGTTGTGGTATTTCTATATTTTATAGTCTGTGATTTTTTTAATGAAAGAAAGAGCACTTTATTAAACAATGGAATCTACCGCAATTTTAATTATCTTTGTTAACTCGCATTCCTTAGGCCTCAGTAAAATTCTAATCTTGTCAATAACCTTCCACACACACATACACAAAAATATTCACCAAAAAGCTAAGACCGACCAAATGAGAGGCTCAATCTGGAAACACTACAGCATTTGAGTAACTTTACTGCTGGGCTCAGAGAAGGACCAAAATTGTACAGAAAAGCTAAAAAAATGCCAAATATCTGGATACCCACACAGACACAAATCCTAGTAGATTGCTCTTCACTACTTATGCACTCACCACAAAAAGCCATGAAGCAAAGCCTAACAGAAATTTGAAAAAATTGGCTGAGAACCTGCTAACTTTTGAAAGAGCCCTAGTTCACGTATGTCTACCACCCATAAAACTCAGTCCCCCGTCCTATCTTTAAACCCTCTTGTTAACTTCCCAAAGGGTTCAACTAAATGGACATTGCTAAAGCAATTGGGTATCGCTTCTGAAGATCATTCTGCTTTGAACATACAAGTGAGTTTTTTAAATACACATATGCCGTTTGTATATGCCGTTTGTATAGACTTGATACAGTCTACTGAATTTCAATGAATGATTTTTCTCTCTCGTTTATATGAGGGAAAAGAATAGCCAACATAAAGCTTGTGACAAGTGTTTTATTTTAGAGGATGAGCAAGAAGACAGCTGGTCCTTTTAACAATTAATTTCGTTAGCATTCTATTTGTGATGATACACCACACTGAATTCCAGCTCCCTTGATTTACTGCAGATTACATTATGAGTACCTTGAGAGAATTGCCTAAATACTGAAACTTGAGCTTCCCTTTTAAATAAAGAAACTCATTGTGCAGGAGTAGGCATATTTCACAGCACTCTTGTCAAAAGCTATGACTTGACTGTAGCCCTGTTTTATCCTGTTTCCTTGTTAACTTTTATGCATTGCCCACAATACATTTCAGAACCAGGGGAAAAAAATCACTTCCATATCATATTTGTAAACATTTGTTTAAATGCGAGCTGACCAAAGTAATGTGGTGTCACCTGGGATTCAACAGGGACATTTATGAATGACAAGAAAGACGTTAAGTGAAAACATTCCAATTATGAAGTCAGTGAATGCATTGCTGCCATTATTATTTGAACAAATGTCCATGTACTTTGGAGTCATTTCAACTGAAATCAGTCAAATAATGAATGATGCAGCATGTTAATAATATCTTGGGGGCTCAAGGCTATACTCATTAAGAGCCTTGTATTTATAGTGATATTTCCTCAGCAGAAATACAGAAACCCATTTTCTCATGGGTCAAAGGGAGAATTCTCCGAAAGAGGAGAGCAGAATTTGGATATATTTTTCTTTACAAACAACAAGAGTGCATCTACCCAGCCACCTAAACTCGAAATAAGATATGCAATTTGAGCTACACAAATTGCATCTCTTATTTTGAATCTATTTCAAAATAGCTTAATTTGAAATTTGACATGTCTACACAGCGCCAGATTTTGAAATAACACACTATTTCGAGCCATCCCTTATCCCTCATACAACCAGGTTTACCGCGATGGTGAAATAGAGAACCTGTTACTTTGAAAAATATTTTGAAATAAAGGGTGGCTTGTGTAGACGCGGGGTGGGTATTTCGGGATACCGAGATATCCCAAAATAGCTGTGCAGTGTAGACATACCCCAAAAGAAAGATGGGACAAGAGAGCAATATATAGACAGGAGAACAGTGAATTATGTTAGTTTGATAAAGTCATAAATCTAAATCTGCTTTTTTACCTCAAAAATAGAAAAATACAGAGAATCTGCCTTCAAAATAAAAACAATTAAAATGAAATATATGAGAAAGAGAAGTCGCTCATATTTAGTTTGCAGGAAGGGATTAAGTATCTCTGGAGAATGAATAATGCCTATCTTTAAATATTCTAAAACGAGCCTTACCTCCCAGAAGTAGACACACTAGTTAATATATGCAAGACCTCCTTCACAATCCAGCTTCATAAATCTTAATCCCCTTTTGTGCTGCCACATATTGGGCATTCTCTCCTACCACCAGCCAAAAAATCCACTATTAAAGATATTACAACCACCCATTAATCTTCTGATATATATCCAAACTGGATTTATCCTCCTTAGGCTCACTAGTTCAGATCTGCCTTTCAGACAGCAGAATGAGAACACATTGAATTTTCTTTATCAAATTCTAACAAAGCCATTTGCAACATGCAGGGCATGCTGCAAGATGCATCTGTTTGTGCATGCCACCACAGAAGGTGGGGTTTGATGGAGTTGGTCATAGGTAGAGTGTAATTTTGCATTCTTCTGGTGTTAATTTTTATTTCTGGTTTTATAATGTTATAAACTCCTGGGTTTAAGGTCATAAGAAAACATAATGATCATGGAAAATAGAGAGTGTCAATATTGCAGCTGCTCAATACAAATAAAGGAATCTTTAAAATCAAGGACCTTTTAAACAATGCCTAAATTGGCAGATAGCAAAATAAAACAACGTAGAAGTCCTTTGAAAATTCAGCCACCTATATAGAACTGTGAAGCTCAGGTCAGTGAGCACCACTAATCCAAATCGCCTTTGCATTCTTTATGTTTTAGTTTGAAGGGTCAAGACTCCAGCATGGAAGAAAAAGCATTCCATTTGTTATTTTACTTATAATTCTACACCACTGACATCCACAGCTTCAAAGAAATATTTAATCCATAAAGCAAAGTGAAGAAACGGTGAAAGGTCTTTGTTGGACCCCTTTTAAAGAAACAAAGCAACAACCAAAATAAAAAAAAACCAAGAAGTCTCTATGGGATTTGATTCTTGATCTGAAATCGATTGAGATACTCGCTTAATATCACAGCTAGATCAGAGCTTTATATGTATTCTATTTCATTTAACTTCCACACACTATTTCATTTAAATAACAAATATTTCTTCTCTGCTGTTTTATGGTTCTTATCATTAGAACAGTCCATTAACATTTTGTTAAAAATGTGCTACCATTTGAAAAATATGGTAGACTTGCAAGTTCCACAGACCTTGGGAACTGAAAACAAAGTGCATCCACAATTCAATATTTAATATTTCTTCCAGGAGAGAAAGAAATGCAAGCAGCTTTAAAATGATCACAGTTTCTTCTCTTTTTGTTTGTTTTTGTTTTGTTTTTTGTTTTGTTTCTTGTAGCTTCTTTCAACACTATTTTACAGAGATAAGATGTGGAAGGAGGTGCAGTGTATGTTTTCTGGGTACTGAACACACAACTCTAAACTATGTTTATTATTCATTGTAACTTACTTCAAGGTAAAAACAGGGTTTTTTTTTTCCTATACCAGTTTTATCAACTGACCTTTAACAAACATTCCCCCCCCCCCGCCAACCAACATTTAGCAAATAACACTAATATTCATCTTGCTTAACATTATTAAATTTCAAATTTTATCTTTCACAGCAATAGGAAGCACCAACAAGATCTTTCTTTGAGTATCATAATTACTGAGCAATGTCAGAACAGCTCTGGAAATAATGCTAATTATTCTGGGCAACAGAAGGGGCAGACAACATTATGAGTCGAATCCTGGCCTGCCTGCCTGCCTGCACGCACAATAAGCATAAGTCTCATCCTTATTCCCTGTTTTGGATATTCATGCCACAGGTAGGAGTGCAGTGGAGATAGCCGCCACAGAACCTTTACTCTTCTTCCTATGACCGTGACTGGACAGAGCAATCTTGGCTATGCCCATACCAGTATGTCAGTCCAGCAAGCCAGGAAATTTACATTATGCCAGTTACCGGACTGATACCTAATATAACCATTCCGGATCACGAAGAAACCAAAAACACAATACAGTCCCCAGTGGTGCCTGAAGCAGCATAACACAAGGTGGGTGGCAGCAAGGCCACAACTGAGCTTTATGTTAATAAGAACCCAAGTTATGTCTAGTTATATTCTCTTCAGCGCTTTTATTCTCTATGGAAGGGTGAGACATAAATTCACATAGAGATTGTGATCGGGAGATTTACTCTGATGCTACCTCAGTACTTCAAGCAAGTTTTGGGAAAGATTGAAGTTTCAGGGTTAGTGAAGAGGAACATACCACAAAAATACCATGGCCAATTTCAGGAATAAGGAAAGGAGGAAAGACATGATTAAAAAGGAACCCCTGAAGGTAGTTACATGAAGCCCCTGTATCAGCTCATTCTTATTTCCCACTTTGCAAAGCATTTGCCAGGCGGTCAACAAATGACAGGAATGTACAAAGAATAGCATCTTCACTCTCAGCTATCATCCATCTTCCCTTAATATTGGACAGATTTTCTTCTACACTTTTAGAAATCCCTGGCAGACTACACAGTATGAGGACTAAAGCAAAAAAAAAATATCATTGTGAAAACTGGAAAACATGTGCAGCACATTATCCATTGTGGTTAAACCAGTTTGACCTTTTCTGGTTTGTTCCTGAAGCACAAATCTACTGGTATCCTCCACAGCCAAGCCAACCCCCAAAGGCACTCTTGGTCACACATGCTCCAAGTTGTTCAGTCTTAGCAGGGAACCTTCTGTTCTCCACTAAATTCCTTAACAGTGATTTCCATATAACTGCATTACACTGGGAAGCACTGAGAAAATATTACCGCTTTGAAATAGTACTTACTCTATGTAAAAACATTTACAATCTTAGTACCCGTGCTTAACTTAAAGATATATTGGGATTTCAATAACTTCAAAGTTTATATAAGTTTATATATTTGGAAAGTCTTCACACTGTGATTGCCATTACTTAGACTTCTTGAACTTAAGAAAATATACAGCCACAACATTGCTAATGCACTGCCAAAAGAATAAAATCATTATACAACACAGTTCACATTCAGTGGTACTTTATAGAATATCCAACATCACTTATCTCACTGAACCTCTACAGGAGCTTATGTTACCAGGGAATTAGGCCCTAAGTGCTGCAATTGTATGTGGTATTCTAGCAACATGTTATCATTCATAATAGATTATCTAACTGTCTATTTGATGTATAGTAACAAGATACATCCTTTAGTCTTTTGGTACATTTCCACATGCTGTAATGAGATTACAATTTACAATGTATTATTAGTAATAAGGGAAGGCAAGAGGTAAAGAAGCCTTTATTATGGGCCTCAAGTGTCATCCATCATCATCTGTACTGAACTGCAGGTCTACCTATTGACAGAATGTTCTGCCACAAGAGCAGGGCAGAAGATTCAGGAAACTGAGAAGAACCACCCAGAACCTTCCTCAAATGAAAGTTTCTTGGTGTAGAAAACTGAGAACTGCTCAAGTGCTGAAGTCCACAAGAACCTGGGCAGGCAAAAATATTCCTATCCCTTGGTGTGCTGGTCTTCTTCTCACCTGAACTATAACTCTCTGAATCTATTCTGTCGAAGGAGAAGACATCCAAAAGAAATAAACAAACAAAAAAGAGCTATGTCTGAAAGTAAGAAATGTTACACGTTCACAGCCATCTATACTACCATGAAACACCCAGCTGAACATTTTAAGGTAATATGGCTTTTTTTAAAAATTCTTTCAAATGATTTCAGACATGTTTTTTTTTTTTTTTGGTGGGTAAAATGGTTAATTGCTAGACTTTAGGGTTAGACAACTGTGGGCTGCCAATGGATCACCACCTATTGTATTCAATTTGATTTGTGATAAGGATATCTTTGGTCTCCTGGGTCTCTTGAAGCATAGCACATACAAACTTGCTCTGTAGCCTGTATCCAGGAAATAGGGATATCTAACTATGATTACATCAGTGACAAGCCTCATCAGTATCTCACTTAAACAAAGGAAGCCCATATTCCTTAAACATACACAGATTTGCCCCATTCACAGTTTCATGATGCTGGAGTGCTGGATAAATCCCTTCTAGTCTGAAAAGTGATCACTTTCAGGGAAAGGGAATGAGAAGTCTTTCATTCCAAGTGCACATGAACAGAACTTACATCCTGTCTAGGTTCCCTTCTGGATTGTTGCGATTACACTTGATTAAATCATGAACGATCTGCTGGTGTTCAATATGGGTCAGCTAAACATTCTGGATATGCTGAAACTTTCAACAGCTTTTATTCCAATTATTAACTTGATTGAGCTATAATAATCATAGTATATATATATATATATATGATATTCTTGACATTTAGCTTGCTATGGAAGCTTCTTTGACAGAGCCTCCATCCAGCTGTACTATTCTGTTGAACATCCTATTGTGTCATTAGAGAGAGAAGAACAAGAAAACATGACCTGAATCAACTGTGAATATATAATTTGAATACTCTGTTTGAGCTGCTGATGAGAGTGAAGGTACTTTAGGAGTATTCTTTCTTCTAGACTACTGGTTTTCAATTGTTTTTCATTTGTCAGCCCTCCCCCCTCCAAAAAAATTCAAATAGAGGTGTTAACCTCTTTGTAAAGCTTAGATATAAGCTGTGTACCTCAAGGGGTCTATTAGTGTCCTTTGCATTTTTCCATAACCTTCCTGAACCAGCAGAAACAACGCTGATGATAATATTATGGATGCAATAGCACCAAGGGCTACATCTAGACTGGCATGATTTTCCGGAAATGCTTTTAACGGAAAAGTTTTCAGTTAAAAGCATTTTCGGAAAAGAGCGTCTAGATTGGACATTTTCGCAATCGGGGCCTTTTTGCGGAAAACAAATCTCAGCTGTCTACACTGGCCCTTTTGCGCAAAAGTTTTGCACAAAAGGGACTTTTGCCCAAACGGGAGCAGCATAGTGTTTCCACAAAAAGCACTGATTTCTTACAATAGGAAGTCAGTGCTTTTGCGGAAATTCAAGCGGCCAGTGTAGACAGCTGGCAAGTTTTTCCGGAAAAGTGGCTGATTTTCCGGAAAAACTAGCCAGTCCAGACACAGCCAAGGTGTTTATAGTCAATGCATTATCAGTTCTTTAGTTATACAACTGAACCTCCAACATATGCATCTAAAGTGTTAGAGGGCTTGGTTAGGTAACTTGTCCTTTACTTGCCTCTCTATATCCCTGGAAAAAGCGTGGGTATCTAACATATGGGTGAGATTTTAAACAAATAACTTTGGAGATTTGGGAAAATAGTTCTTTGACAATCTATATTTGAAGAGAGCACTCTGTAACCTCCATATCCTTTATTTATATATATATAACTGTGATCTTGCATATAAAGCATACTAAGGTATCCAGGAAAGGTTATGAACTACTGAAACCCATTGTTCTATATAATCTAATCTAGCTATCTATCATTAGTGTGTATAAAGTCAATAGATTGTGTTGTATTGTTGTCACTAAGGGGAATCAGTCAGATATTACTTCTCCAGAGACAACAAAAGAAAAATTACCATTACCTGGGCAGGTCTCAAAATAATCATCCAAAACCACTGTCCAACAATAGAACTACAATTCACCTACATGAGGGCACCCCCTGGGAATTGCTCAGCCTTGCCTAAGGATTCAACGATGTCCACCAGCTCTGTCAGGATTTGTATTCTCCAAGAACATGGAATAAGTGTATAAAATCAAACTCAGTGGGCCCAAGCTTTGCCTGTCTGCTGTCCTCACCTATACTTCAAGCAACAAGGATGCTCAATTTGCGTAGCTTATTTCAAGTTAAGCCCTGCTGTGTAAACGTACCCTGAGAAGCCTGAAGAGTCCAACAAAGGAAACTGGTCCAGGTCTAAGGGACAAACCTGTATATTCAGGACTGTAATATCCAGTAGGATGAGAAAAACTGCTTAATCTAGGTGTTGTCCAGTCTTATAGGGTTGATAGCTTAGACTGTGTGCTTATATTTTATTTCTTTTGGTAACTAACTGATTTTTGCCTATCCCTTATAGTTACTTAAGTGCTATTACTTATAGCCACTTAAATGCTTGAGCAGTGCAAAACATTATAGTCTTGAGGTACAGTGCTGGGAGCTGGGGAAATTTCGCTGGTGTCTTTCCCTGAGTGATTCATGAGTGGATCTGGGGCTTTGTCTACACAATGACTTTTTACGCAAGAGGCAATGCACATGAAGTGCAGATTAACATTTTCCTGTGCTTCATTTGCATACTTTCTTTCATTCTGTTTTTGCACTAGGGGTTTTTGCAGTGTGGTCATGGCTGTTTTGTGTAAAAACACCTTTTTCCACAAGATCCTTATGCCTGTCCCGGGTGCCTAATTGGCCTGCAGGTGGGGGAGTAGCAGGGCCTCCACGGGCTGGATCCACCCACTTGGTGGGCTGAATCCAGCCCGCGGAGGCCCTTTTGCCCACTCTTTCTTTTCATTTATTTCATTTGTTAAATTAGGCATTAGTTAGTGTGCTTTTATTTCTTTGTAACCAATTTTGACTTATATGCCTCATTACTTGTAATCACTTAAAATGTATCTTAAATTTATTTTAGTGGTTTATCTTAAATACATTTTAATGGTTTATCTAAACTAGTGAGTTTTTGATTGAACAAGTGTTTGGAAGCCCATTTGAGATAATAGGATCTGTGCATCTCTATTGATTAAATGATAAGCTTTCTATGAGCTTCTACTGCACAGGGGAAAAAAAGAACTGAGCTGTACAAGATACACATTTTGGGGGACAAGTCTGGGACTGGGTATTTGCTGTTGCCATTCTGCTATGTAATTCAGAAGTGGCTAGAAGTCTCATATTATTCAACTGGAAGTGATTTTGCATACTAGAGGCTCTGTGGGAACAGGTTTGGAATGGCTGTTCTTGCAGCAAAACAGTATAAAAGGAACCCCAGTTTGAGAATTGAGTGGCACAGCTTTTTTCAACAGTCCAGATTGTACCCTTAGGGCCATGTCACAATTTGTATACAATTCAAGCTTATATTTATCACTATTTCACTGTCAACATCACCTTGATCATCATATCACTAATAAAAGTCAAGTCTTCATGCAAAAAAATCTGCATTTGATTTGTTCTTTCTGCTGCTGAGCACACCCCAACCACAATTACAAACAGAAGTATTTGGTTTTTATTACTTTGTTACGCTTCACAGCCAATCTTTATGGCAATAGAACTTGCAAAGCCATGGACTCTTACAGAATCTTACTGTACTAAGTTCTTTATACTGTTATTTTATTAGTGGGGTTTCCAGGTATTGTTTTTTGTTTTCATTTCATTTTAGATTTACTATAATAACCAGAAATGAGTCAACAAAGTAATGTTTTAAAAATTAAAAATCTTATTGTCTCCATTATCCTCCCCAGAAGATTCTATCTAGCAGAGAGCTCTGTGTGCCTTTTCATACTGTAAACTCGTCAAGGCACAGACTGGATGCATTTTGTTTTGCTGAAATTGCCAAGCTTAACAAAGAGGTGTGCAGATTTTTTTTTCCAAACAAACAGAATTATAAAAGAACATTGTCAGACTAATAAAAGATCTTTATGGAAAATCTTAAATAGTGATTTTAGGCAACACACACCCCACCAACATTTTGTTATTTGTTTAGGCACTGATTTCCTTTCTAACTGGGGCGGGGGATGCTGGACCCCACTCTGTCCTGGACCCTGCCCACATTCTACTCCCTTCCCCCAAGCCCCTACCTCCCACCCTGCCTCTTCCTCTGAGTGCACCCCATCCCTGCTCTTCCTCTGCCTTCCTGAATATTCCTGAATTCCATAAAACAGCTGGTGCCCTGGAACAAATAGAAGGGCAGGAGACGAGTTGGTAGTGGGGCCATCAGTGGGTGAGAGGAGATGGGGTGAAAAGGGTGCAGGGAGATGTTGGATATTTCAGCTCCACAGCACCCATGAAGTCATAGTGCCTATGACTATTTGTATTAAATGCTGAACTCAACCGGGACTTTAATCCACAATAATACAGGGATAACGTGGAGCCGCCCAGCGCTATCAGTTTTCTGAGGCACTGCCAATCTGTTTCAGTTTTTCACTTCCATGTGTACAATACTGGTTTGATAGCTTAGGAGTTCTGAGCTAAAAGGCTCAAAGACTTTTTTTTAAAAAAATCTCACTTGTTATAGACACACTGTAGAATTATTAAGTACAAAAGTTGGCCAAATTTGGGGTATACCAATTTGACTTTTTTCTTTATAAAATAAGTGTGTTGAAAAATGAAGAAAAGGTTATACTCTATGGCCATTCATTTATTTTGTTACACACTGTTTATTTCTCCAAATAATTCATTTTTGTCCAATTTAATTAATCAATTAATAAATACCTCAGTTATACCATGATTGTATGTTGTTCCTCCTGTCCTCTCCTTTCAGCATGTAAAACTTCCAGAATGTGAAGCATTTCATTTATTGAAAAACAATGCCTCTAAAAATTCTTGGAATTATTTCAAATTTATAGTGTTCAATTTAATTTTATAAAGGCTCTGGGGAAATAATTTACTTAAAACAACAAAACTCAGCAATAAGAGAATAGGTAGGTGAGTCCCTACATAAATGAGTTGTAGCTTTCTATAAAAATCTGCAATAGTACTTGGAATACAAAACCACAGTAATCCTGTCTCTGGGGAGTGTCAATCAGCACAGTGAAAGGTTTGAACTAAGGGTGCAGTGGTTAAAAGGCAGGTTCTCAAGCAAAGCTTCTTATCAGGAGACAGGAACACTCAGCACTGCCCTTTTTTAGCCCAAACAATTGAAACATTCAAAAGGTGGTTTAACATTTTCAGCTTATTCACAGTAGGAAAAAAAATCCCACACACAGAGGGCCCGATTACTGGCAATGTAAATAGTTCTTACTGTGTAACTGCAATGACCTTCACTTCCTGTGTAAGACTCAAATCCTGCTCAGCCTACTCATACGAGTAACTTCTCTGAATTGACCAGCGTTTGGCACAAATGAGTGTTTACCTGTGGTGCTATATGTGAAATATAATTTCATTTCTCCACTGCAAACTATCCTTCGTACTCACCTGAATGCAGTTAAATAAGAAAGTCCAATAGGTAAATGCTGCCATCTACACATGAGCAACTAAAGGATGAAATACAGTAAGCCTGTAACCAAAATAATTAAAATGAAAGGATACTGTACTGGAGTGGACAACAGCAATTAACAGAATGTTTAAAATATTATTTTTACAGGACTGTAAAGTAGGTCGGAGGAAAGAGATGTTAGAAATATATTTGCATTTGCCCCCAAGGAAACTGTATATGTACTACTTATTACAGGCTCAAAATTACAGTGTCATTGAATTATCTCCTTCTCTTCCTGTCATGTTTTACAAACACACACACACACACACACACACACACACACACACACACACACAAATGAGAGACCGTATCACACAGTATCTTAGTTGTCAATTGGGAATATTGATGCGATGTATACAATACACTTTAACATTTTGAAAGGCAGCTGTGTTTACAAGAGGAAGTATTTTTATAGGACCCCTAAGTAACAAATGTCTCCCATTTCTCCCTCATCCCTGTTTCCCTCATCATTTTTTATATGTAAGCTGTCTCTTTTTTCTCTCCCTCTGCTAGACAGATTATCAGCCATGGAGCTCAGAGAAGAGCATTCAGTATTCACATATTTTTATATAAACACCTGGAAAGGACATTAAAATTCGAAACCTCCTGATCAGTATTTTTAAAAATCAATTATATCCAGAATAAACTTTTAAAGAAAATAGAGAACATGTCTATTTATTATTACATTTAAATATAAGCATACAAATTAAGAACCTTTAAAATTATTGAATATTACCAGTATACAGAATAGAATTGATTCTTATACTAATAATCTAACAAACAGGGTCTATAGCACAAAAATGTTTTGAAGATGAAACATTAAATGCCTCAGTTTTCCAATGCTAGTTCAGTATTTTTGGGAAAATATAAGAATTCAGAAAGAGGGGCCTTGAGATCTTTTATAAATGCATTTGCCCATTATAGCCCAAATGTCAATGATTTCTGAAAACACAATAAAAAAGGATTTGTTATTTTGTAGAAATATTTGGGCTATCACCATAATCATCATCAACAACCATGGGCTCAACACTCCTTGGTGTCCGATGCCTCACTGTTTCCTTCCATCTTTCCCTGTCCAGTGCAGAGTGGCTTAGTTTTGCTTACATTTTATTCTGGAGCTACATCCTTAACAAATATTAATTTCAGTTGTGACTACTTTGAATATTATAATATTACCATCTAAAATGCCATTATGTAAAACTTTTAATCCTATAACAAAATGAAATGTGTGTGATACTCTCACCCTCAGACCTCACAGACTATATAAAGCTTAATTATCTCTTCATGATTACTTCACTAATGGCTATTTAATCCTTCACTTAATACACATTCCAGAGTTGCCATTATTTATTTATTTATCCTAACTTTGACCTCTTCAAATGATACACCTTTCTCCCCTTGGGGATACTGCTGTGTTACATTAATATTTTAGTGACCCTTTTACCCTGAAAATATCACTTGAGAAAGGCAAAGAGATATATACTTGAGCTGTGATCAGTTTTCAAACAGGAATTATACTGTTAAATATTTTTGGTGAAACTGTTCTATACAGGAACAAAAATTATGAGAGAAAATTATTCAGACATAAATATGGTGGCCAATGTTAGTATTTTACTTTTCCCTTCTATGAGAATGGAATACAGTATACCAATGGTAATAAATAAGGGATGCATATCAACAAGGCACCACAGATTTAGAAATCTGGGTGCTTGCTATACTGCTATTTTTGGCTCCTAGAGTTCTTAGAAGAAAAATGTAAAGCTCTGTTTCCACAGAGAACTAAAATTCCCTAACATTTTATCAGAACACCTCAGGCAGCTGTCTGTCTAGGGAAGTCAAAATGTTGAGAGGGAAGAGGTGGGTTGGTCCAGTCAGGCTAAAAGAAAGGTAAGAGACCCTTATTAAAATTGTCCAGACTGTTTTCCTCCTTTATCCCTACTCTCTAAAACTTAGACTTTTTTTTAATTTAACTTTTATACTTGTGTAACTTTCCCCCCACCAGGATTTTCACAGGTAAATCTCTAGAAGCAGTGTACAGATAAAGCTTGTATCACTGCATGTCTGTTCCAGTCACATAATACCTAGACATAACAGAAGAATTTGTCACACAATCTTGAAAAACTCTTATTCTGTCTCTTTAGTAATAGTCACTAGCAGTAATAGCTATTAGATGAGAAGTTATCTGATTTCATACCACTAACCTGCAAGTTTTTCTTACTTTGAGGAAAAATATTGAAAATGTAACTGGAGGCCAGGGGAAAGATTTATTGGGTAATCCTCAGATGCTCTACCAACCATGCTGATTGGCTTGACTGCCATTCCCAGCCCACACCTTTCTTTCTCCTGTTTTTTGCCTACCAAAAACATGCAAACTCATTATTCCATACGTTACATTTTTCCATTTAAATGTACAGTGGCATTTTGTTTTCTTTTGTTCTTATACAGAACTAAGGTTCTGCACTCTAATTCATAGAATGTTTGTGTTTGAATGTCCAGATCCAAAAAGGAACAAGAAGTTAAATAGTTCAGAAACTCTAATAAACATTGAAACACTGTGGGTGGCTCTAAGGTCTGCCAGGGCAATGCCAGCATGGCACACTTTGGGCAGTGCTATGGGCTGGCTTCCCGTAGCCCCCCCCCCTTCCATATGAGGCCCCACCCCTTGTCCAGGAGCCCCGCAAGTCTGTTGCTTCCCCTGATGTAGGGAGACTGGAAAACATACCTAGAAAGATTGGGAAATAGACCTATTAAGCAGAAAATATATTTCTCTACTTTGTTTTATACTTGTGATTTTGCAAACAGTACAGAGTTACCACGAATGAGAGAAGATGACTTATTTAAATGCTATACGTATTATGGATGTAAGCAAATTTTGGGGGGCCACAAGCTTTTCTTCCACAGAAGAAGTCATCACACACATGTAGTGACTGAGGAAATGTAGAAAGCCCTAATGGGAGGTCTTTCAATTGTATTGAGATATAAGGTTTGTGGGCAACTCTGGTCCCAACACACTAGGCATTTATACTTCTGCATGGAGTGAGTGCCTGTTCACCCATGTTATTTCTGCCCTCTCTCTAATCCTCAGAAGCCCAGCTGAGTTAGGATTCATACCACACAAGGGTTTCTCATTGTGGGTGCACTCTGTGTCCCCAAAAAGGGGTTGAGAAGCCACAGAAGGCAAGTTAATAGTCAACTAACAGAATTAATTTACATAGGAATCTCAGATAAGTATTATTTAATGTTAAACCACGACATTAATGTTAAACCACTAGGGAAGGGCACAGAAGATGACGGTAAATGTCAACAATACACAGAGAGACAAGATGGGTGAGGCAATATATTTTACTGGACCAACTTCTGTTTGGAAGAGAGAGGCTTTCGAGCTGTAGGGAACTCTTCATCAGGTCAGAAAGTTGATGACATTGTCACAGCTAAATACAAGATTTAATGGATAGTTTAGCATAAGTATTTAGCACAAATTCTAAGGAACCATTCAGGATGCAGTGACCCTTTAGCATCTGTATAGTTATAGGACAAAAAGGGGATTACTGGGTAACAGATTGTTGTAATAAGCCATATGTGCAGGTTTCCTTTGAGGATAAGGACACAATACTTTTCAAAAATGAGACTGGGAGTTTAAATTCATAACTTTGATAGACTAAAATAATTTTCTCAATAAAGACATTGGATTTAAGACACAAAGATGGCAGAATCTAACCCTGGCAAGAGGGAAGTAATACTAGTGTAAGAAGGAAACATTTGGAAGTATTATCCTACACCATTTCACAATCCAAGATGGACACATCTATGTCCTCATTCTCAGATTGGGATAGTGCTTTGGGTTTCTCGTAGGCACTACTGGACACTCACTCTGATACCAACATTTTAAAATTGGTTTTGGTCAATTCCACTGTAACAAATGTGGTGAGCCATACATTTGCAACTACCAACTTCTACAATTCATTGTTTACATGCAATGAAAACTGCCATTTAAAAAGCCCTCTGGAGCACCATGCAGTTGCTCACCTGCTAAGCAACACGGATTAGTTTACACACATTATCACAAGATTCTTCAATTGAAAATTTAATTACAAGTTTCTAGACTTAATCTTCAAATCACCCAATAAACTGTCTCCAACCACAGAGTCATGATCTTTCATGGCAGTTGTGTTCTAAGGGAAAAGTGTAACTGTCAATGATGTGAGTGGGAGTAATAGATAAATATTTAATGGGAGTGGAACTCAGGGGAAATAGGCACTACACCACTCTGAGGCCAGACTGGCTTAAGGTACACAGCTCCAGCTACGTAGAATACATAGCTGGAGTTGGCTTACCTTAAGCCAAGCTTGGTGGAGTCCACACAGTGGGAGGCTGACGGGAGACTTTCCTTACTCCTTACCACTGCGAGGAGTACTGGAGCTGCCTTCAGTGCCTTCAAATCACGGGTCTATAATAGACCTGCTAAATCAAACACCAGAACGTCGCTCTATGACATGGTGAGTGAAGATGTGCCCTGAATGCTCTTTCTGGAATTCTCTGGCACAATTAGCACTTGTTTGCTCCATTACATCAAGTTACTGTTATAGCTGTATAACCATATAATGTGATGCCAAAATAAAGGTACTAGAGTGCTTTTTTAAAAAAAAAAAAAAAAACTTATTTTGTTTTGGGTTTTTTCCCCTTCTAATTAGTATTCTGGAATTTTCCTTACCTTTATCTTGATCTCCTACAATGAAGTTTGTCGCATCTTTCTTTCTAGTCTCCATTATTTCATTATAAGGGGAAACACTATCTGCAATTTCAGCAAATACTATTAGCCCTTCTCAGGCAAGACTAGCTCAGTTTCCTGATGTGAACAAGACAATATTTGCTGGCTGTGACGGGCCACCGCGGGCCCGCACTCCCGGGGGTCCGGCCACCCAGGGGACTCGCGCGGTGGCAGGCGGAGTGCACCAGCGCCAAGGCCGCGGCCGTGGCGGTGGCAGCAGCAGCCGGAATCTGCCTCCGCGGCTGCGCCGACGCGAGGCAGCCAGCCCGCACCCCGGAACGTCAGGGGGAGGGGCCGCGAGAGCCGCTCAGGACGCCGCCAACACACCTACCGCGTCGCCAAGGGGGCGTGGCCTGCCGCTGACGTCAGGGCCTGAGGGACAATTTAAAATGGCCGGCGGGCGTGGGGAAGAGAGGTCTCCTCCGGGAGAGCGGGAGGTAGACCGCGTCCCGGGACGGACCGGGGACGCACCCAACCACGGCTGGTGGCGCAGCCCCGCGCTCGGGGATCCCAAACCAGCCCCCAGCGCAGACGGGCTGCTAGCCCGGGCTCCTGCAGCGACCTGGATAGTACGCAACACCCACGGAGGGAGCGACCCGACCGGGCGAGAAGACGGGGCGGACAGCAGGCCCCCGGGTTCGATCCGGGTTCGATACGGACCAACACCCGACCCCTCCGACTGAGGCACAGTAAGCCGGGCCAATGGACGGATCGTCCGAGGGTGTGGGGTGAAGGGAGGAAGCAGCCCGGGGCGGAAGCCTTCTGGCGCCCATGGGTAGACGGGTTATGGGCGGAGCAACCTCCGTCTACCGCATTGGGGTGCGAGCAAGCCCCGACGCTTAGGGCCCTGGGCTGGGACCTGGAGAGAGGGTGGGACCGGGTCCCCCTCCCTCCACCGGAGGAGCATCCAGCTCCAAGCAACGCCGGTGTAGGCGTGGGACAGAACCGAGCCCCGCACCCCCAGGAAGTGGGGTCGGGCTAAGGGGCACAAGCCTCCCCGCCCCCCACAGGGACGGGTAACAACTACTGGGTCCGCTGACCCCCCCCTCCTTCTAGGGAGGGGGGTGATCGCACCCGATCGCCCGAGCTTCCGGCTAGGAGCCCGGCCGTAAGACAAACCAAAGGAGGCAAAGGGGTCCGCCGAACCCCCCTCTCGAGCTGGGAAGGGGGGATCGCACCCCGAACCCCCCCCCCCCCCGGCATTAAAAGCCAAAAATTTATTTTTTCTTCCCTGATTAAAGACACTTGCGATTTTAAAATGTGAGTCTTCTTCAATTGACCTCTGTAACAAAAATTTTAGCCTAACCCATAAAAATTTCTAAGAGCAAACCATGAGAAAAGGGCTGCAAGGAGGTTTGCATCAGGATTTCCAAAATCCTGGAAAGTCTTATTTTATGACAAACACAATAACATTTCTATTGGATTAGATTCTGCAACCTTTATTCTCACTAGTGAGCACTTTACTCACAGCCAGTCCAAAATGAAGTGAGCATCAAATTCAAAGTTATTAGCTGTGCAAGTAAGCACCTATCATTCTGAGTAATGGTTATATAATTGGGAGCTGTAGAAACAAATCTCTTAATTGGCATTTGAAATTGCCATAAATATAAAAAACACCAAACTAATGTTCATTATAAAAATCATCCAAAAACCAAAAGTGTCTGTGATACAAACATGGTAAATCAAAGACAAGTTCCATACATTCTAAGAAACAATAATTCAAGACAAAAATACCCTCTAGATTTAATAACAGCCACAGAAAAACAAATTTCTCAATGATTTTCTTGAAAGGCAAATAAACTGTTTTGTAATTTAAGACATTGGGGAAAGTTTAAATTCTGGTGCATCTTGACTATTTTGTTCATAATTTTGTTCTAGTTTTATACGAACACCCAAATCTGGCCCCTAACCTTTTCTATTGTGGCTTTCAACAAAACATGATAGAACTTTTAAGAGGAAATATGGGAAAACAATGAATTCATCACTTGGCCTGTTCAGACAACCTCTTATTTCTTAGCAGCTCATACATATCTGAATTGTACTCAGGGTTGGCCTTAGGAGCATTTCAAGTAGGCAGCTATAAAGAGCAGCAAAGGGGAAAGGCCACTTATTTGTGTGCTCGAGTTTTATTGTTTCATGCAAAAAAAAAAGTCTATTTACTTTATTCCCTTAAACCTAAAACAGTTATTAGCCAGTAGCACTGCCAATGCTTTTTGACACAGAGACAAAGTTCTGGGCCGCTAGCTTTATATCCGTGCATGTTTCAATAACCTTTAGTTCTGCTTAATGATTCAGCAAAGCAAACCTTGCTATTGGCATCTCCTCTGTGAAGCAAAATCTCAGTGCTTCCATTTTGCTTATGAAAACACCCGCAGAAATCTCTCCTGTGACCTAATTTGTTTTTTTGCTTCGGGGCCCAAAAGCCATAAAGCTGGCCCTGTCCAAAGAACTTCTGTTCACACGAAAGACAATCTGACAAAACAGCAAGCATGGGGCTTAACCAACAAATAACCAGAATATTTCAATGTCATTTGCATTATTCCTTATTGCCTTTCCACATGCAATCTCATTCTCTCTCACACACATGAAAAGGAGTGGGATACAGATAAAGAAAAGAGATGGTTCCTGCTTTTCAGTTAGAAAAGTACAGAAATAAATTCCAAGGGTAAGAAGTGAGAGATCTTCTGTAGCAGGGTAATAAACTGAAAGATTTAAAAACTCTGTAGCCCCACAGATGTAATCCCATGCCCATTGAATTAAATGCCAAAACTCCTATTGACTTCAGTGATCCAGGATGTTACCCCAAAGACACTTTCCCTTCCAGTATCTGCGTTAGTTTATTTGCTCTACTAGACTCAGGTTGGACATGTCTTGTCCAACACCCCTGGGACATGACTGGCCCCAGATAAGGGAATTTGCTGGGCAGCAGACAGTCCTGACTGTGCTGCACCCAAGCTGCTGCAGCCCTGCTGCGAGCAGACTCACAGGGGTGCACTGGACTATTCCTGCCCCAGGGCTTTCTCATCCAGGAAAATCCGTGGTCTTGCCGGACTAGGGATTTTGCTGGACGAGAGAATCACTCATTTGGGAGATGCAACCTGTAGTTTATATTAAAACTGCAAATAGCTATGAAACAAATAAACTTTTGCTATAGATCAGACAGATTTTATTAAAAAGAGTCATAATATGAAGAGCATATTATGATGTAAGTTACTATGCATCTCTCCAAATTAGAAAAGAATTATTTTCTTGATTTCATCATTATATAAAACATTATTGTGACAATTTAAGTGGGATTTCACGGGTCCCACTGAAAATGAAATTTGACCCAGTATCAATGATAACCTGTGTTTTCACTTGATATCATGTTAGAATTATGCTGATATTTAATATAGAAAATAATATTCATTCTCTGTATTATAAAAAGCAGGTGTTGATTTTACTAAGTTTTTGGGTGACTTTTTTTTGTTTCTTTTTTTTTTTTAAATAAACATCGTAGGGAATGCCATCTGTAATGTCAGCACAGCTCCTGATAAAGGACTTTGTATTAACTTTTGCTCCCTCTGGTGCCTCTGCAGCAGTACAGCAAAATATAATAAGGTCTTGTATTAATATAATTACTTTTCCTTAAAAGCTATTTTGTTGTTTGTATTTAATTTCTTTATAATTAAATGTTAGCTTTTTAAAACAAAATAGATGTTTACAACTTCAACAATGCTTCCATGTAATTCTAATGCTTTGTGATAAATCAAAGCTGGTGTCTAAAACGGTGGGTTTTCAACCTATTTTTCCTTTGAAGACCCATAAAAAAATTTTTAATCGAGGTATGGGCCCCTCTGGAAATCTTAGACATGCTCAGCAGATTGCTAGAAGCTTGGGAAACACAGGGTGAAAACTGGTCTAAACAATTTAAGAAAATGAATGCCTTAGAAGCAAATGTCTGTATTATGTCAGATCCTTCTCCTTCCACCATGACTGTGCCTTGACCTAGAAGTAAAAGTATTGTTCCATAAGAATAACCAAACTGGGTCATACCAAAGGTCCATCTAGCCCAATACCCTGTCGTCTGACAATGGCCAATGCCAGATGCCTCACAGGGAGTGAACAAAACAGGTAATCATCAAGTGATCCCTCTCCTGTAACCCATTTCCAGCCCCTGACAAAGAGGCTAGGAACACAATGCCAATGGGTTCCATCATGCAAATGAGTGAAATGGAGGATCCGGATCTTCAGAGTTCCCAAGATGTTTGCATCTCCTGCAAGGTGCAATACAAATAGTGCTAGAGAGGGCCCCAGGTGCACAGAAAAATCTAGAAGGTGTGACCAATGAATCTGCAACTACAAAGATCCATGGCTTGCTCTCCCTCATGGAAAAGCATAGGATTCAGAGGGCCTGCTACAGCTATCGTAGCAATCATGAAACAGTGCTGTTTTTAATCTTTGGCTCCTATGGGAAGGATTTCTTCCCCTACTAACCATACTAAGATCTCCTGGCCACAGCCCAGTCTCTTCTTTGGATGCTGTGGTTCAGTATTTGAACTTAAGAGGACCATAACATTAATTCATTACCACTGGCCACAAACCATGAAAAAAATCCTTCTTCTCCAAAAAGATACCTCATTCTATAGAATTATATAAGACAACATTAAAATGGGAGTTTGATGGTTTATGGTCAAAACCATAAAACTTGGACTTTCACAGGTTAAATAAACAGTTGTAATTTAAAGCAAGAAGGGATGCTAATTAATGATTCACGGTCTTTCAAATTCTGAAAGCAAGACTATCACAAAAATAATAAATCATTTTCCTATATACTCAGAAGACTATTAAATCATGACAAACCCTTTGTTTACTGTAAAGCTAGAGACCAATTTTAACCAGGAGAAATACTAAAAAAAAAATGAAAATGAAGATTATACAGCAGTCTTGTCACACACACATATACCAACAGATACCGTAATACCTATCAATGGTTACTTCCCTACCTATTGTCACAATAATTGGGAAGAAGTTTTACTTAGAAATACATTAAGTTAATGGTCTAGTGATAAAACACATAGCCTGCAAAAATAGTTTGCCTGTGAAAATATTTTATTCATTAACTACTAATTTGTGATTATAGAATCTTATACCTTCCTTTTTGTTCATTTACATTGCTTAAAAATACATGGCTTCCTCTTGAGCAATTAACTGAAGAGTTTTGAGAACATCACAGTTCCTATTTAAATAATTTAAAACCCATAACTCAAAAAGCGTAGCTGACACTCTTAACACACAATCCCCATAATTGTTCTCATTAATTCTGTGCATATAGTTATGAAAATCTCCTTACTGTAGATACTGACTGAGAAAAATTTGGGTGAACAGAAAGGATGTAAATCATTATAGAATTTAGCCTTACCAAAACTGTTTGAGTGAAACATCTCATGTAATGAAGATCACTAGTATTTATTTACTCTTCAACACTGTAATCTGTAAAATAATTCATATTTGATACACAGTAGAAAAATGTAGTGTTATATTAAGACAGAATTACAACATCTGAGTTCTGACCATTTAAATTCAGTTTCAAAACAGGCAGCAAATTAAACTCAGGTAAACACTTCTAGCCAGGACAAATAGCATGAGAAACTGGGTTTGCAAGGCCAAAAAAAAAAAAAAAAAAAGAGCAGATACCTGTTAAAATGGTAGACAGTTATTTGGAAATGAGATGATAAGGCTGACTGAGAGAAAACTATTATATGCATACAACTTGCAAAGGATAAAATTGTTCAGCAAAAAACCCCAACAAAAAAAACAAAACAAAAAAAACCCACAAAAAATAAAACAAACAAAAAAGCTAAAACCAATGAAGATAGACTGCTGAGATTCAGGATTTGACTAATCTTAATTTCTTAAGACACAGCCTGCATGGAAGGTACACTAATTAGTTTTGTGGATGTAGTCTGTGTATAACAGACCAAAGTAACATGAAAGGTAGAAATGAAGAATCCAAGGAAGTAAAAAAGAAGAGGTAGCAATGACACAAAACAAATATCAGAATGTTCATTGCTGACAGAACTACCAGCTAAGAGAGGGAATATTCTCTAAAAATACAGATATCTTCTATTTTCCACTTCTTGAAGGGAGCCTCTCTTGCTGAGTTTTTGTAGTGTGTCTAGCTAGATACATTTTCATTCTATTTCTTATGTTTCAGTTTTACTTTTCTCTATTCTTAATGCATCTCATTTTACTAGATACCCTGTAGCTTTAAATTGCAGGCTAGGAATTTCACAGATGCAGCCTCACAAAGGAAGAACAATTTTCAAATAGTGAAAAGATGGACATAGAAAGGAGGGTATCAAGAACTTACTGTGGAAAACCTTGCATTGTAACTTTCTGACATCCCAAGCATTCTTTTGCTGGTACAGTCAAACTTAATCTAAAGCCTTCAAGAGATGGACAATCCACCACGTTAACAGGCAATAGAACTAATTTGTGGGAGATGGAATTGATTTAAATATGCATAATATTGGGGTACAGCCTTTGCAAATGGTGGTAGATATTAGCCATTTGAGCTAACAGGCTCAGTCCTCTGGCAATTAAGTGTTAGGAATTTTATTATTCCCACTTTATTATTATAAAACAACATATTTTATTTATTATATATCTATATACCACAACTGTATAAGACATTATTGACCTATTTTGATTGTTTCCCTTTTCTAAACCTATGTAGGCAGGTTGTCTCTGGTCAAAAATGCAACACTGTGGAAACAGCATTAAATGTGACTATCATTATCTTGACCAATATCTAGATATGCCAGAAGAAGGAAAGGAAATACTCAGGCCTGTCTGCACTACTGAAGTAAGTCAACCTAATGTACTGGAGTTAACATAGCTTAGGTCAATTTACCACAATGTCTACTGAACCCCAGTCCTTTGCCCCCGGCTCCTGCATCCTAAGAACCCTCCAGCATCTAACTCTCTCCCAGAGCCTGCATCCCCAATCCAGACCCCTCTCCAATACTCCAGTTCCCTCATCACCTGCCCCTCCCTAGAGTCCAAACCCCCTCCCACATTCTAACCCTCTGTCACAGGCCTGAACCTGCCCAAGCACCTTGACTTCTGCCTAGACTCCACACCCCCACACCTGCCCTGAGCCCACTTCTGCATTCCAAACTCCTTAGCCGCAGCTCCAGAGCCCGCACCACCCCATTGGAGGCCTCATTCCCTCCCACTCCCCAAACCTGTCCTCCAACCTGAAGCCCCTTGATGAACCAGTCATAGGAGCCCCAACCCCCCTTCCCTGTGCACCTAGTTTATCCTTTGAAAAAAAATAGCTCCTTAAACCCCTCCTTAATACCTCATTAATATTCCTGGGGAAGGGGTAGCTCAGTGGTTTGAGCATTAGCCTACCAAACCCAGGGTTGTAAATTCAATCCTTGCAGAGACCATTTGGGACAAAAATGTGTCAGGGATGGTACTTGGTCCTGCTGTGAAGGCAGGGGACTGGACTCAATGACCTTTCGAGGTCCCTCCCAGTTCTAGGAGATAGGCAAACTCCATGAATTTAATTTAAACCCTTTACCAAGCTATTCTATCTGATCTCTATTCCCTACAACGCTTCTACACTGGACACGTGCCCCATGTTTCCATAATGAGTTGTGACATACTAGACTAATTCCTGTTTCATGTTCATTCAACTAACCAAAACCTGATGTGGGAAAGGTGAAAAGAAAAAAGTCTTTGCCTTGGCCAATCTCATGGTGAAGAAAAAGTTTCTTCCCAGCCCACTGAGAAAGGAGCAACTAAATCAATCTCCACAGTGTATCCTGCCAAACCCGATATTTCACCTTTTCCATAGATTAGGGGATGCCCTGCCTCAATATGCCTCCCCTTTTGGTGATATAAGGACTAGGGGAGATGGATCAGCACCCCCACACTGACCTGATATGCTGCTGTAATCAAAAGACATACCTTGGCTCTGTAGCCTTTAAAGGGGTTTAATGTGCAGTGGTGTCAGTTTGCTTGTACAGGTTGGACCTCCCTGGTCTGGCACCTTCGGGACCTGACTGGTCCTGAATGAGATAATTTGCTGAACCAGGAAAGTCTTCTACCACTGGCCCCCAAGTCCATTGCCCCCTGCTGGCATGCTGCCCCAGCAGTCAATCCTGCCTCCCCCCACAACCAGGCTGTGCTTCTTGTCCAGCTGCTGCAGACTCCTTGGGAGGCACAGGCTCCAGCTGCAGGGCTCTGGCCCTGTGCAGCTGGAAGCAGCTGCAGGACTGGGGCTCTGACTCTAGCCTTGCGCAACCCTAGCCCCAAACCCACACAGCCAGGAGTAGCCCCGGGGCTCCAGCCTCAGTCCTGTGCTCCCGAAGTCTACCGGAAGCTGCTGCGGGGCTCCAGCCCTGGTCCCACGCCTCCCTCTGCCAGACCATGGATGTTGCTGGACCAGAGAGTGCCAATTTTTGGAGGTACAACCTGTATTTTGTTTCCACTTTCTCCTCTTTTTGTCATTTCTTTTGGATTGTCAGATCTCCCAGGCAGGAATTTTATGATTTGAAGTTACAGTTTTGTCCAGCACTTACCACAATAAAATGCACCCTGGACCTTTGCATTCTGCAATAATAATAATAAATAGCAATCTTTTCTATTGTTTAAATATGTAATATCCAATTCAAATATGAAATATTTCAGAGCTATGGTATAAGTAAAATGAAAGCTTAAAATAAAGTTAACCAGTATTCCTTTTACTTCCTGACTCTGACAGACAAGGCCTCATCACAAGATAGTGATGAGAGGCTGAAGAAAAAGCATCAGTCTGTTAAGAAATATATGCTGTTCATCATACATCACAATGGGCAGTGTCTGCTCTCTAACTTCAGCACTTTTATATTGAGAAACCAATCTCATCCTGTCATACTTGTGTAAACAAAAAATATTCCTTTTGCTAACACAAAACCTTACTCGATAGAGAAGCAATGGAAAATCATAACGGTGATGGAAGCTAATAGCAGTAATATTTAAACCTGTCAACTCTGAAGGGTGTTAAATATACACATTAAATAGAGCAGCAAGAAACAGTTACATAATTATCAGTGATAAAATGCATGCATGAAATAGATAAATATTTTAGGTCTTCCTCCCACCTCCTAAATAGCAAAAAGAAATTCTATTGCGGGGAAAGAGTGAAGGGGCAAAGTTAGACTGGGTCTGAGGTTTTCTCATCTCCCACTACAGCCAGACCTCTATGACAGTGCTCTGACCTATTGCTGCTTTTCTACTTTTAACACAGACTTGTGTATATATATATATATACACACACACACACATATAAAAATACATTCTTGAGAAATCTCTTGACATTCAAACAAGGGAAGGAAGCCTATCATTTAGCGACCATAACTCTTGAAAAAATGGGTGTGTGAATGCATATTTCTTTGATAAGTCTTCCTCCGAGGTATACGCCCATATCAGCATTTCCTTCTTTTGCCAATTTCAGAGAAAAAATGTGCAGTGTAAGTGACCTTTTATTTCATGCCACAATAATCTATAATTTAGTGGTTAACAAAGAATACTCGGATTTAAAAAACCAACTAACCAATCCCTGTAATTCAAAGACTTTTTTTTTTCTCATCAAAGCACCACAAGGTCAGTGTTTGAACATTTCCAGTGTTCTGTATCCAAGATGTGGGCATTATGCATGTTACAAGTATTCTGGAAAACGTTAGCCTTTAATATGGCACAGTGACAAGTATTTAGCTGTTTGGCTTATTGTCCTTTCATGATCATCTGAGAACAAATATATCAAACATAAAAGACTAAAGAAGCACACATTTTCCACTAATAAATGTTTGGATAGATCTTGATTAAAATAATCATAGACATAATTTATGCTGTCATGCTATCAAGTGATAACTTCCATAGTAGAGAAATATTTCATTCTATGAAGCAAAATGCAGGACAATGTAGCACTTTAAAGACTAACAAGATGGTTTATTAGATGATGAGCTTTCATGGGCCAGACCCACTTCCTCAGATCAAATAGTGGAAGAAAGTAGTCACAACCATATATACCAAAGGATACAATTAAAAAAAAAATGTTAACTAGAAAGCAACTAATGACCTCAGAAGTCAGGACCTGATCCAAAGCTCACTGATGTCAATGGAAAAACTCCCATTGGACTTCACTGGACTGTGGATCAATCCTGCAAATATTATCATGACAAGTACAGCATTTAATTTCAAATTAATTTATATAATTTACAATTAGAACTTATGCATGTAAACTTTACTGCTTCTCTTTAAAAGGCTTAAATTAAACAAGTATGTTACAAATGCCTCTTGAACTTTTGGTTATTCAATTACTAAAATCAGCTGTTTATGATGAAAAGCAAAGTAAGTTCAACACAGACTGTCAAAGAGCAGCAAACCATGTGTCTGTACACCGTTGCCACACATAAAACTGTCGTAAAAGTCAACAAGAGGTTTGAGTGTGCAAACAGTGTAGTATTTGGCATTACAGCCAAATGATGCGATAGTACTTGTAGTCATTATTTTCATTAGATCTCTAGATTTCCTTGTACAAAAACCTTTTCTAGATAAAAGTTCCATTCTGAAATCCCAGTTTGTACGTAATTATTTCATTGGATAATTAATAAGGCTGTCAAATGATTTAAAAAGTAATTGGAATGAATCACAGTTTAAATTGCAATTTTAAACAATAATTGAATACCATTTATTGAGATTTTTTTTTATATTAATTTACATAGTCTTCTGCTGCTGCAGTTAGCGGTGCCTGGCCCTCAGCCTGCAGCTGAAGGTGGGCTCCATGCTGTCACATGGGGCAGCATTTTGTTGGCGTCCATAGGCCTCTGACCATGTATATCATATTCTGGAGGTGGGGTGTAGATTGGAGGAGCTCTGTTTCTTTAACAAAAGCACTTAAGAGTCTGAACCAGCACTACTCGTTCCTGAGCCAACAACTCTCCTGTATCCCACCCCAACTCAGCAGTGACCAGGTACACAGGAAGGAGGTGACACCCCAATATCTGCTCCCCTCCCTCCCAGATCTCCCTGGCAGGCTGCTAGTCTGAACAGTTTGGCCAGGGGTAACTCCATGAAGCAGGGGAGGAGGCAGGAGCAGCAGTGGAGCAGGACAGAAAGGCATGCCCACTACTGCAGTCACCTGTGTCTCCCTCCCAGCTCAGCTGCTGTCAATTCCCAACTCAGAGGCATGCAATTAACACTCACCTTTAAAAAAGAAACATTAATTTGTTTTCAGTTAATCTCATGTATTAACTGTGATTGGCAACCCTAGTCATTTTAAAGGAGCAGATTTACCCTTCTCATCATATTGATGAACCATGATCATCATTGATTTAAGATGTTATGTTCAAGCCTGGATTAAAATTCAAATTTCCCCAAAAGTACAGAGATAATTAAAACTGGGAATTTGGTTCAAGGCAATCTCCGTGTTACAGGAGAAACTGCTGCTCATTTCCCTGCTCTGTTCAGTTCAACTGGTTGCTATTCAAAAAATATTGTACATGTTTTTGCAAAGGTTAAAAACTTTGTTACAACAGCAATATGGCAATGTGCCAGAGAATGGGGAGAGTGGTAAAAGAGGAAAGATGGGATATGAGAAGTAAAAAAACCTCCGAAAACAAACAAACAAAAAACTCCTTCACTTATGCAGTCCCCATCTGAGAAGGAGAAAGACACTCCACACATTCCCCTCCCACACCAGAGCCTGGGGGGCCCAGCCTAGAAGATTTTCGGTGTTCCAGTCCTGCAGTGGGGCAGAGGGGGGGCAGGCTTGAGCACAGTCTGAGGAGCCCCCTGAGCCTCAGGAGCCAGATCCAGACAAGCAGGGAAGAGGGGGTACATCCAGCCCCCGGGCCTGAGGTTCCCCAGCCCTGGTATAAATATAGCCACACAGCACTAAAAGGGAACAAGACTGCCCTCTCTGAACAGTTTTCTTTGTCCTTAGACCCCCCGCAGAGCTCTCTGCTGGGTCAAGGATCCAATTAAAGTAATGGAGCAGTCAGGAACGAGGGAAAGTTTGGAGGTGGGCTCATCCCACAGAATCCAGCAGGTAATGTGTTCCAGAGGTAATCCAGACATAAAACCTTTCCTGTGGAGCTCCTCCGCAGTGCGGAAGCCTCCGTTATGGGGTTGTTTCCAGAGACAGAAACAGGCACGAATGAGAGACTGGGGCATGAGGTCTTTATAAAGATGGCCCTGCCTTCTGGTAGATCCCTGAGCACTGTGGATTCTACGGCCTGACCCCTTTCCCCCTTCACTGCAATGGAACAATATGCTGGAATCTCCATGAGAGAAACCTTATGGTGTTCTCCTCCTCCTAATTCTCTACCATAGATTTTCCACAGCAGGGGGATAAAAATCTGGCCCATTGTTTTTAATGGCTATCCATAGAAAAGAGTCAGCCATGGAGTTGGGGAATCCAAACAAAACCAAAATGTGTTTTTGTTGTTTTTTTAAAAGGGAATGTCTGACATCCTACATGATTTTCACACCGTAGCCCAATGGAATTCTTTGAGATATTTCCTGATACTTTCACTTCCATCTGCTTTCCTAGCTCTTGCTCTCTCTTGCTCTGTAGCTTTGTCCCTCTGTCTTGCACTGATCAGCTAGACTGCAAAGTGAATGAAACAGTTTGAGAAACAGGGGTTCACTACTGCACAGGTTTAGGTCATAACAAATAAACATGTAATAGGTAGTTAGCCTGTTTTAGCAAAAACAACAAGGAGTCCAGTAACACTTTAAAGACTAACAAATTTATTAGGGGGTTAGAGCAGTGTTTCTCAACCAGTGGTACGAGTACCCTTAGGGGTACTCGAGAGAAATCTGGGGGGTATGTCAACACAACTGAAATTTGGAGAAAACTGAATTTTTGTTTTAAGTTTTACAGCGCTTTATAATTTTCATACTTTTTACACCCAAAAATGTCATTGCCCACCTGGCTACGATTAAATTGGTTAAACAAATGTGTTGCAATGGTAGAAAAAAATTGTGTGTCCAAAAACTGTAGGTACTGGGGGTACTTATAATTTTTTAAAGGGGGTAAAACATTATAAAAAAAGGTTGAGAAACACTGTGTTAGAGCATAAGCTTTCATAAGCTTCAATTCACTTCTACAGATACTGATAATCACTGCCCCCACCAAAACATTCAACAATCCAACAGTAAATGAGAGGGCACTTCTATTTTTAAAAAAGAACAAGGACCTTGAAATTAAATTTGAGTAAAAATAAATAGGCAAATGATTTAATTTTTATATGCCACTTTAACTCCTACTCAATTATGATGAACTAAATTACTTACTCTGGTAAGCATTACTTATGGCTTGATCCATTGGCTTCATTGAATGGTTGTATAATTATTCACTAACATCAAGTTAGTTGTTCACTGTCAGTTCCAATAGGATGATGTTATTTGAATGTGCATCATTTAGGACCAGATTCTGCTAGCCTTCTTCATGCTGAGTCTTTAAATAAATGGGTTATTCACAGAGTAAGGGAGTATTATATGCATAAGAGATAAGTTTATCTGACTGGGATTTTTAGTAAATGTGATGAAACTGTTAAGAATGTTGTCATGTTTACAGCCTTCATGCCGCATGAGCCTTCATTACTTATTTGGGGGTATGAGGAATATTGCCTGGCTACTAACGGGTATTTGCTAAATGGTTCCAAATCAGAACAGATTTTTCCCTTCAATTTTGTTGGTACTGACATTTTTTTTAGATTTGTGTAAGAAGTCATCTGTTCTCAGTTTTTAGCCCAAATACCGTTCTGGAAGAACAGGACAATTCAAATGACCAGGAACAGGAATGTGACAGAGACTTTCACCCTTAGGTCACTGTTTCGGTTCCAGCCTTGGTCATTAGTCACAGAAGGCAGTGTATTTTGACAGCAGTGGACAGGTGGTCCACATCACATCACATAAACAACCAATGCTGGCCATGAGAGCAGAGAAGCCAAAGTCTGAGTGAGGATAAAGAATAAACTGCCCTGTAATCTCTAGAAGTATTATAGCATTTGGTAAAAATTCTGCTATGATAATAAACACAGTGCTTTGATGCTACAATGACAGGCAGGTTATAAATAAATGAAATAGACAGAAGCACCATTTTTCCAATAAAGAAGCCCTGACAAGATTTCATGTCAATATTTTGCTATTCTGGGGGGAGTACGTTGGAGGGTAATATTTGTTTTCCTTTTGACACAAAAAAGTTTCTACTTCTAAAAAATGATTTTCTGTAATAACTTGAGCTTTTTAGAATTAAGTTTTGCAATTAAACACTCACCAGGACAGGGTGCAAAATGACAATGAGCTCTTATCTATGAAATGTAATGTAAGCCATTTTGATGTAGTAATTTCAATAATAATCCCCACTGACTATTCGTCTATCTTGACTATGTTTACACAAAGATTGACGCTCTGGAGATTGATCTTCCAGGGTTTGATTTAGCGGGTCTAGTAAGGACCCGCTAAATCAAATGCTGAGGGTGGCTACGTCAACCCCTATACTCCACTGGGTCAGGAGGTGTAAGGGAAGTTGACAGAAGAGTGTCTTTGGTCAACCTCCTGCAGTGGTACCACCCCAGAAATTTGATTTAATGTATGTCAATTCCAGCTACACAATTTTCATAGCTGGAGTTGCATTTCTTAAACTTAATTTCTCCCCCAGTGTAGACCTGGCCAAAATAGGCTGTGACTAGATAGGAAGTCATGCCCAACATTGCGTGCCCCTACAAAGCAGCCAGTCAGAATGAGACTCAGTGCTAGATTCTCCAGAAGTTGTAGGAAGAAGTGAGGACAGACCCATGCCTCCATTCCTGACTAGAACAGCCAGTAGATATGGGCCACCACATCGGAAATATAAACTGCACCTTTTCCAAGTCTTCAGTAGCACTGCTAAGGCACAGACTTTTTCCCCTGTGCTCCTGGATACCCTGCAGCTATTGAAGGCACCAAGAGCTTAGAAGTGCAGAGTACTTGCCGTTTCCACTAAGCTGCAATCAGGAACTGCAAATCCTCAGACAACACAAAATCAGGCCTTAGAACATCTGAAAATTCCAGCTGAGTATCTGAGCACTCCTTCGACTTTGGGCTTTGGCTTTCTGCCTGACTCTAACCCATATTCCATTTTCTTCCTATTTACTTTCAATGCACATTTCTAATTATTACACAATTGTTACGTTAATAATAACTAAAACTAGTGAATAATTCAGGGACATGGTGCAACTACATTCCTGTAAGATGTTGGATTTATTGTGGGACTCCATGACATGCTTTCAGGCATGGACAGTTCTCAAAAAGGCAGCAGACTATCAAAATAACTTCCTCTTTTTCAAAATAACAAGCGGCATGTCCACACTACTGAGCCCCACTATTTCAAAATAACAAGCTGATTATTTTGAAATAACAACTCCTGCTTTCCACAAGGAATAATGCTTATGTCAAAACAGATATTTCAAAATAGCTGTAGTGTGGACACTCCACTACTGCTATTTTGAAATAATTATTCCCCAGAGATATTCAGAGTAATTACTCCCCAGTACTTCCTGGGGCTCTAAGATGAGGTAGTGCATCCACATTAAGGAAGCCTGCCTTGGACTAATTTCAAGGCTTCCCTATCGTGTGGCAACGCTATTTTGAAATAGTTCTTTCAGGAATCATTATTTCAAATTAAGTTATTTCAAAATACTTTCCTAATGTAGACATGCCCTTTTAGACTAGAGTAGTTTAGTTGAGAATGACTGTTAGCTAATGTCAATATGGATCTGGAGTAAACCTGCTAAATAAAGAATCAAAGAAGAACAGCAAAAACACAGTCCTTGCCATGAGAATGAACTTGCATGTTAGTCTTTAATTCCAGTGTTGAGAACCTAAAACAGGAATTACATCAATGAGCAACCTTATTCCCAAGAGAGGGTCTCTGAATAAGTGTCTCTGCACTGGGCACTGGATGTGAGAGTGGGATGTTATAAATATAATGATCAGTAGAAGTAATTTAAGCATGGATATTGTATTAGCATATTTTTGATAATTTGGTAGGCTGGTCTCCTTTGGTTGGCTGTTACCTCTCATTGTTATTATTAGCAAAGAGGCAGAAAAGTAGAATATCCAGCGGCCAATCAAACAACAAAATATTTCAAATATTAAAGTATGGCAGCCAAATGCAGTTTTTCAGAAATTGTGCTTCTGAATTCAAGGGTAATTAGTAAATACATTATATTAATTTAATTCATTCTTGTTACAAAGTGAAGATTGTTTTGCAACTATTAGCCCTCTCTCATCACCCTAAATTTATTTCTTCATATCCAGGAAAAAACTGGCAAATTCCCAAGTAATAGGTCATGAAAAACGTTTCCAAGTATTTCCTGTCTTGAAGTCATGAGATGATACAATTCTGCCATTGCCAAACTATTGGCTTCTATGCACAAAAACAAACAAACAAAAACAAAAACAAAAACAGAGGAGAGTGAAAATCCCCCCAAAAATGTACCAATCAAAAGAAAAAAATACGGAATAAAAATGTAAAACTGCTTTGCAACTACATAAAAAAATGTGACCTGTAACTCTAAAATCTACAAGTGATAGCACTGACATTCCCCAACCAACTATAAAAGAGGACAATAATTTATTGTCTCTGAGATAATGCAGAGACAGACAAAGAGTAATGATTATAGAGCACTGACCTTTTATTCCAAATATAAATCTTAATTTGGCAATGCACATTTATTTTCCTCAATTGTCTTGCTGATAGTTATGAGCTTTATAGCTAGGAGTGCTCCATATTTTCTGGCAACCAATAAAGCTGCTGCATTGTGATTTTTCATTTTTTTCACTAAAATGGTATGTAATAAAAATGTCAATTTTTTAGCAATTTACATATGTAAAAACAAAGTGAACTTGGTGAACTCAAAGAATTACTTCAATAGAACTTAAAGTGCATGTTAAGCACATGCTTAAATACTTGCTGAACAGAAATGGATTTAAGTATGTGGTTAAAGATAAATGAGTACTTACAGGCAGTCCCCGGGTTACGTACAAGATAGGGACTGTAGGTTTGTTCTTAAGTTGAATCTGTATGTAAGTCGGAACTGGCGTCCAGATTCAGACACTGCTGAAACTGACCGCCAGTTCTGACTTACATACAGAATCAACTTAAGAACCCCAGGCGTCCCCAAGTCAGCTGCTGCTGAAACTGATCAGCAGCTGATTCCAGGAAGCCCCCTGGGGCTTCCTGTAGTCAGCGCTGGTCAGTTTCAGCAGAAGCTGACTTGGGGACGCCTGGGGCAGAGCAGCTGGGGTGCTACTGGACCAACCCAGCAGCACCCCATCTGCTCTGCCCCAGACGTCCTGATTCAGCCGCTGCTGAAACTGACCAGCAGCGGCTGAATCAGGACCTGGGGCAGAGCAGCTGGGGTGCTGCCGGGTTGGTCCAGTAGTGCCCACGGGCGCTGCAGGACCAATCGGCAGCGCCCCAGCTGCTCTGCCCCAGAGTCCAAAACAAAAGCCTGGTCTGCTGGGGGGGGGAGCACACTAGCTGCGCCCCCCCCCCCCCCCCCCAGCAGACCAGGGACACGGGGAGCAGAGCCGCAGCGGCAGCGGGGTGCCGCGCCTCTGAGGCTTTGCTCAGACGGTCCCCAGCAGACCACAGGCACCCTGACTGAAGCCGCAGGGGGGGGGGGTCCCGCGCCTCTGAGGCTTTGCCAGAGCAAAGCCTCAGAGGCGCGGGGAACTGCCGCTGCTGCCGCTCCAGTCTGGGTGCCTGTGGTCTGCTGGGGACGGTCCCCAGCAGACCACAGGCACCCGGACTGAAGCCGCGGGGGGGTCCCGCGCCTCTGAGGCTTTGCCAGAGCAAAGACTCAGAGGCGCGGGAACCGCCGCTGCTGCCGCTTCAGTCAAAGCGGCAGCAGCGGCGGTTCCCCGCGCCTCTGAGGCTTTGCTCTGGCAAAGCCTCAGAGGCGCGGGACCCCCCCCCGCGGCTGCGGCTTCAGTCCGGGTGCCTGTGGTCTGCTGGGGACCGTCCCCAGCAGACCACAGGCACCAAGACTGGAGCGGCAGCAGCGGCGGTTCCCCGCGCCTCTGAGGCTTTGCTCTGGCAAAGCCTCAGAGGCGCAGGACCCCCCCCCCCCTCCCCCGCTGCGGCTTCAGTCAGGGTGCCTGTGGTCTGCTGGGGACCGTCCCCAGCAGACCACAGGCACCGGGTCTCAAGGGGCAGCAGCAGCGGTTCCCGCGCTTCTGAGGCTTTGCTCTGGCAAAGCCTCAGAAGCGCGGGAACCTGCCCGGTGCCCCTGGTCTGCTGGAGACGGTCTCCAGCAGACCAGGGGCACCGGAGCAGCTTACGAACGGGGCTTTCTCGCCCCGACTTCCGGGGCGAGAAAGCTCCGTTCGTAAGTGCGGATCCGACGTAAGTCGGATCCGCGTAAGTCGGGGACTGCCTGTAATTGCTTTCTAAATTGTAGCATAGCAAAACATTAAAAATATATTTGTTATTTCTAATTTTTCTAAGAATCACTTCAAATGTTATTTCTACTTTTTCTTATATTTGTAATCCAAATAGTATTTAAAAAACAACAGAAACACCAACAAACCTTTAACTGTTTCAGTTTTTCTGTGAGGAAGGACTCAATGTATTTCCAGTAAAGCAGTACCATTATATTTCTGAATGTGCACAGTTCCTCCTGATATTCAATTAAAACATATTTCTTTATTAAATATGTACATCCAGCAGTAAGCACCATGTGGTAGCATGAAATGGGCTAACTCCTGCAGTCACATCTTCTTTTGTGAGCATTCAGTCACATGATTCCCTTTTGCCCATTGATCTGCTTAAAATAACTTTCCTTCAATTTTCTATAAAGCAAAGATTAAATCACTTCAAAAGAAACTAATACTAATGGATGAAAGGAAAGAATGTTATAGATATGTGAAGGAGCTGCTTGTTTCTTTAATTACTAGAGGGAAGGAGGTCCTCGCTTTTGTCACTTCATTAACATATACAATTCGATAATATCTAAGGGCTCTCCAAGACTACTCACACCAATCTGATTACAGACTCAGCAGTACATGACAACCCCTCCAGGAGAAAAAATTATGCCTTTCTAAAACTAAAGATGCAAACAGATCCACAGGGTAACAAGCCCTTCTTATTCAACCATTTATACTTTATTTATCACACTTTCAAAGCTGCAGAAAAATATTAGTTTATCATTAGCAAGAGCAGTAAAACTTGTGAGAAGGAGTAGTAAAAGAACATCCCACGGACATTTGTGTGGAACCTCTAGGATATCAAATAAAGTAAGACTGGTTGGTATTTCTCAATGTTAGTGTGTTTCACTAGTTTCTTGCTGCATCTCTGTCCTGCTCTTTTGTTTGCCTATTATTATTTAATTTCTGACTTTAAATTATTTTTCCCGTGGGTTAGGTTCTAAAATTAACTCCTAGAATTTGCTTCACAGATCATTTGCAGCTTGTCTGTGGATGTGCCAGTGTCACCATTTCAGCAATAAATTAGATGGTGAAACATTTAAAATGTCATTTGATTTAGGGAAAGAACAATTAAGACTATTAAGATGTTGCAAAACTAGTCCCTATTGTAAGCATATCCTTTGTAAAAGGGATTTTTTTCAATCCAATGGTGAGGGTTGGTATATGAATGACTGAGAATAACAGTCACTTTTCTATATTTGGTCAATCATCGTGCTGGTACTTTTGACCTGTGAAATGAAGGCTGGACAGTTGTTTGGAAAGCCATCTTTGTCATATGAACAGAACCTTTTTTCACCAAAAGAATCTCTCTCACAACAACCAACTTCAAAACTCAAATACAATGATTAATATACAGTTAAGCATCCTAATATTGGTCTGCCAATGTAGCTTGGGAATATTGCAGAGCTATGTGAAACAACTTTCAACCAGGCATATACATCTCAGAATCTTGCCCAATGGTGGAACCTTGCCTATTATTCTGTCAAGTAGTAACTGCTTGGCTGAGAGGATCTGGACTGACAGGATGGCCCCAAGCAGTGTTCTCTGTAACCTGAGCACGAGGGTGACCATACAGAGGAGATTCAAATGCCACCCAGCTAATTAGCAGAGTGCTCTCCATACCCACAGCTAGCAGCATGTGTTTTAACTGGTGTTACACATCTACACATGCCTCTGTGCACATAACAAAACTTATTCTACACATGGATGGAAAAAAATTAAAAGGAACATTGGTCCCAAGGCTGAGGTTCTTGCTTTGTCTGAGAACTACTTTTTTTTTAATTGATCTGTCTATGATTTTAGGGATATCTTTACAAACCCAGTTTTTTTCTTAACAGCTACCAGTTCCTAATAGTCATTCATTACCTAAAGTTGCAAGTATGTGAAATCACTACTGGTTATTACAAAAGTATTATGATGTCATAAATTCTATTAGAAAAGTTAATTATGGGCTCACTTTTTGGGAGTAAAAATGAAATACCATCCTGTTGACCTTGGTGTACCTCAGATAAACAAGTTATGAAATCATCTATTAGTAGTAATATTTGAGGTTTGAATGACAAACATTGTGTAGAGTCAATTTGCTATACACTTTGGCTACGTCTAGACTGGCATGATTTTCCGCAAATGCTTTTAACGGAAAAGTTTTTCCGTTAAAAGCATTTGCGGAAAAGAGCGTCTAGATTGGCATGGATGCTTTTCCGCAAAAGCACTTTTTGCGGAAAAGCGTCCGTGCCAATCTAGATGCGGTTTTGCGCAAGAAAGCGCCGATTGCCATTTTCGCCATCAGGGCTTTTTTGCACAAAACAATACCGCATTGTCTACACTGGCCCTCTTGCGCAAAAGCATTTGCACAAGAGGGCTTTTGCCCAAACGGGAGCAGCATAGCATTTCCGCAAGAACACTGACAATCTTACATGAGATCGTCAGTGTTCTTGCGGAAACTCAAGAGGCCAGTGTAGACAGCTGGCAAGTTTTTCTGCAAAAGCACGTGCTTTTGCGGAAACATTTGCCAGTCTAGACACAGCCTTTAAGATGGTTTGTTCCTGTCAGGGCAGCAGCTCACATTGGGCATGATGAGTTAGGTGAACATGGAGTGCTTTTAAAAATCCTACCCACTAGTGCTGCAAGATACAATGGCTCCTCAGTGGTCTTTTTAAAAAGATGCACCCCTCTCTGATTCAGATTGCTGCCATGAGGGTGAGATGATGCCATTACCCTACATCTTCCCTACTTCCTTTCAGTACTAGTTCAGTAAAGTCCATTTTTTAGTGTCTGTGCAGGGTAGGTAACTCTGCTCCGTCTCTGAAGACTGCAACAGAGGGAGTAAAAGGATGCTGTTACTCCTAAAATAAGTAATTAACCTGAATTAGATCATTTATTTATATTTATTCCCTTTTCACCAGCTGTAATGTTTTTAAACATGATGCTCAAATCTTAAAAGGGTTTGTCTTTTGTTCCCCTGAATAATATGGAGCCATTAAAATACCCTGCAATTCATACAGAGATGAAGGTTGAACTAAATAATGACATGCACCACTTTACCAAAAAAAAAATTATCAGGTTGCACTGAAATGAGACCACCATGACTGCTTATGCGAACACTACCACAGCTGCTACCTTAGCCTTTGAAATAATTCAAAGCAAGCCTCATTGACAGGACAGCTTTTATCAATTCCACACTTGGGGTCTGTTGAGCCCATTGAGGAGAATACTTGCAATCCATAGCTCACAGAAAACAAAACATGACCAAACAGCAGGACTTACTATTCTCTTGATATTACTATGTCAATCACAGGATGCAGCTGTGATACAGACAGCTTTTTTTAAAAAGCTTCCCAACTGCTTTCTACATGTACATGCCAATCTTAGACAGGTTTATGTTAGCTGGAGAGGTAAGTATCAAAATGCTGGGAAGACAAAGTCCACTTTACTTCTGAAGAAAAGCTATTGTATGGGGTCATTTCTAAAGTACACACCACTCATTTATCACCTCATGTAGTAATCCTCTTTAAAAATGTACTTAAGCCTGGAACTATTGTTTGATGTACACCTGTGGCTTGTAGCCCCTTTCAGTGTTTTATATAAAATAATAAAGTCCTTACATGAATAAAATCTCAGTAGCTCATAATGTTTTTGCTTCCTCTTGTTCATTTCAAAGAGTGCATAGGTTCATAATAAACTTAAAATCTTGCATTATAGATGAACACTATAGCATGTCAGTATTGTTTATAATGAGTGGTGGAAAGGCATCAGAGGGCTTCTGTAAAGCCAACATGTGATATCTCAGGCTGACAACAACAACAAATAAACCCTTATAGTTCCATGCAGTACCATGGCTCTATCAGATGCCTGTCAATAAACAATAAAAGAGTGGACACAGATAAAGCATGCCAGAGATTTGAAGCAAGAATTAACTTTGCTATGAACAGCATTAACTCCTGCTGGCATTTCCATGGGATTTTCAGGGACAAATTTACAAAGAACTCCAACTCTTCTCCCATGTGCATGACATGCCCTTTACTCCTTCCTTTCAACCCATAGAACTGCACTCGTGTGAGTTGTCCTAAGAGTGGTTACAATGCTGCCTTGGTTCAGCTCTCTCCCCTTTCCATTGCCTTTTTTGTTCATTTACGACACACTGCACCATGATGAGGGATATTTGGGTGAAAGATTTTTGAACAGTGGGTGCTGTTTCTACCGGAGTACAGTGTTTCTTTTTCAAGGGTCCTAAAGTCGATGTCAGCAGTAAATAAGTCCTAGTTAAAAAAAACAAACCCCTAAACAGCCTTGAAACACATACCTTCTCACCTGAGTCATTATTGTATAGCCGCACTCACAAAGCTATAACCTAAAAGAATCTGAACATGTATAAGCATCACTGCGATTCGCCTAAGCAAACAGCATGCTCCCTTTCTCAACACCTAAGAAAGTGATTTGTCTATATCACTTATCCATCAATTTTTGTTACAAATCACTTTGCTGTATTTTGCTGTTGAGAAATACTGAACTATTAGCAAATGTCTAGTATAAACTATATCCTCACACAAATGGCACAACTACGAGAAGTGAATTTTAAGCTTGTTTTAAACAACGTATCTGTATAGCATCTTACCATTTAAAAGTATGATTCCCTCAAAAGAAGATGCTCTGTAACATTCCATAAAGCTTGTATACATTTTGCTACTTGGAACCAAGTAAATTTTGATCAATCCCTGATAAAACATCACAGATTAAAATGCACACAGATCTGCACAACAGCATGCAATACATTTCCAGCTTTACATTATCTTGTTCTCTACTACTACAGACTTCCAAAAGTTGTAACAAACACACAGGCAAGAATTTTCAAAAAGGGAAACCTACGATAAATTTCACCAGGCACACTGAGGGCTCTAACGTGCTCAGCAGGCACTGTTGAAAATAGGACGACTTATGTAAACATCTCAACATGGTCTTAAGCACCTATCTTTAGACATCCATATAAAAAAAATCACAACTGCAATTTTTACATGCTTACATTTATAAAAACTGCTGTGCTATAATAAATCTTAAAGTGTCCTTATAATTTATAAACTACATTAGACAAGACAAAGCGCATCAGAAACTTAATGCATCAGACCACCAAAAATCTAATACTAACTGGTGCAAATTTTCCCTCACTTTTTTCCCCCCACTCTTTTATTTTTAGTGGATTAACATTGATAAGCTTCATGGACAAACTTAGTTTTAAAGAGGGTTGAATGAAAAGAGAAAGTGATCATTTGGCATCTGAGGGAAGCGAGGGAGAGCACTGAAGAAGACAGGGATGCAAGAGTTGGAAAGTCTAAGGGATGTTAAACAGGACAGAAGGAGTAGACAGTGAACAAGGAGAAAAAAAGGGATGAACCTTGATCATTCCTATTATTTCCTACATTGGAAACATGTGTTGATTTAAAAATTAAAAAGCAGATTTTATCACACAACTTAGGTCTATGTTTCACATACTTACATGTGACACACATGCAAACATTGTTTAAAATCTCTGTGTGGACTGAATATCATCAGATGGACTATATATTAACAACAAAAACTTTAAGATGTGAATGTTGTAGATACAACAATTTCATTTTTTATTGACGTTTGTCTCATCTTACTGTTCTGCCTCTGTGGGCTTTAGTTCCTCTTTCTACCATGAATTCCTTATGGTTTTACTCTAATCTGTTTTCTGTTTCTCTTAGGGTACGTCTAGACTACATGCCTCTGGCAACAGAGGCATGTAGATTAGACTACCAGGCATAGGAAAATGAAGCATCGATTTAAATAATCGCCGCTTCATTTAAATTTACATGGCTGCCGCGCTGAGCCGATCAGCTGTTTGTCGGCTCAGCGCGGTAATCTGGACGCACAGGGGTCGACATCAAAGGCATTTGTCGACCTCCCAGGTATGCCTCCTGGGATGAGGCATACCTGGGAGGATGACAAATGCCTTTGATGTCGACCGCGGAATATCCAGACTACCGCGCTGAGCCGACAAACAGCTTATTGGCTCAGCGCGGCAGCCATGTACATTTAAATGAAGCAGCGATTATTTAAATCGACGCTTCATTTTCCTATGCCTGGTAGTCTACTCTACATGCCTCTGTCGCCAGAGGCATGTAATCTAGACGTACCCTTAGGGTGTGTCTAGACTACAGGGTTTTGTCGACAAAAGTGGACTTTTGTCAACAAAACTAAACCTGCGTCTACACTACCGCTGAGTTCTGTCGACATAACATCAACAGAACTCAGCAGTTTTGTCGACGCTGGTAAACCTCATTTTACGAGGAATAACGCCTTTTTGTCGACAGAGTTCTGTCGACAGAAGGCACTATTGCATCTAAACTGTCCTTTGCGTCTACACTGCCATGTCGACAAAGCAGCTTGCTTTGTCAACAGAACTGAATGTAGTCTAGATGCTCTTTGTCGACAGAAGCTTTGTCTACAGTATCTGTCGACAAAAGCCTGTAGTCTAGACGTACCCTTATAGTCTTAATAGGAGTATAAATTGTATATGTCCTGCTTTTTGCTAAAAGCAGTCAGAGATCAGTAGAGTTTTACTGAATAAGGATGTTCTTACATATGCAAAAGGTCTGCACTATCATGCTTTACCACAGGAGTCGGCAACCTACAGCACATGTGCCATAAGTAGCACACAAAATGATTTTTACTGGCTCCACGCATTTCCATTTCCATTTCCTTTCCCGTAGTTGTGCCAGGCTCACAGTAACGCAGCACAGCAGCAATGGCCTCCCTACCTCCTTCCCCACCCCCCGAGAATGTAGGTACTCTGGGCGCTTTGCTGGTGGGCAGCCATGGTGGCTTCCAGTGGCGCATGGATTCTGGAGTATTTTTCAAATTTCGGCGAGCCACGGCCACCCACTGCAGCTGCTCCACCACCACACACTGCACAGAACTTTCCTCCCTCTGCAGGACTGCATCTGCCGCATGGAGCCCCGGTCAAGCTGTGCCTCCTTCTCCTCCATCCATTTGTTGTTACAGCAGCCGCCACTGCTGTGGTGGGTGGAAAGGCCAGACCCGAGGCAAAACCCAGCAGAACCGCTCTCGGACCTCAATGCCTTGGAGCTGCTGCGTCAGCCCAGGAGGGGCCACACACAGCCTGGCTGGGCCACACACAGTCAGGCTCGGCAGGTGAGCTCGTGCACAGCCACTCTCTCTCCCTCCTTCCCCCACACCCTGCTAGGGGAGTTGTAGTGAACGGAGCTGCTTGCTCTGCCGCACAGCAGCACAGTGATACATGAGGCTTTCTCCACTGCAAGGGGATGCAAATCCAGGTAAGCATTCCCCCTCATGCCCAGACCCCCACATCCCAACCCCCCTCACTCATACCCTTCCCCTCCACCAAGACCCCACACCACCAACTTGCTCTGATACCCTCCCTTGCTCCTTCACCCTCCTTCCTGGCCAGACACCCTTGCCCCAGCCTACTCCTGAACTCTACCTCCTGACCACACACTGCACCCTCCCTTGCTCCTGCTCCCTCTACCTGGCCAGACAACCTACTCCCAGAATGCTTCAGCGCCCTATCTCCCAACCAGTTCCTGCACCCCATCCCAACCCCACTTGCTGGCAGCACTGTCTCGCACAGTGAACCCCTCATTTTTGTCCCTACCACAGAGCCTAAGGGGTCCATAAAATCCACTAACTCTGGAACCCCAGAAAAGTAAATCTGACCTATGGGAAACCCTGAACCTCAGTCTGCCCTGTCCCTTCCCCTCACCCCATGACGCTGGGGCACCAGAGAAGTGAGGTGTCCCAGTATGGGGCCACATCAGTGAGGGTTGGAAGTTTTGGAGGAGTTTTTTTGTTTCTCACTTGTGTGGATCCCAACTGATTTTTCTGCGGGTCTGTAACCCCCGACCTAAAAAAGGTTCCCCACCTCTGCCATAAATAAAGAAAACATTCAAACCTTTTTGTGTTGGACATAAAATAATATTTTACTTTACTTAAAATGAAGTAAACTAACATGAGAAAGTTAAATTGCCTAATCGGTTTAATAATTTAAATGAAACCATTCTCCTTAGCTGCAGCTGGTTCAGAAAATATGGTCACTGTACCTAGCCTGCCCCTATCCCTTCCTCCCCCCGGCGCACAGGTCCATAAATAGAAGTGAGTAAGTTAAATCTTGGCACACCACTTCTGAAAGGTTGCCGACCCCTGTTCTGACTTTATTTTGCATTACAGGCAGTTTTTAATTATTTTATTGTGAATTATTACTGTCAAAACAAAAAAAAAGAACTGTATATAAAATATTTAACGATAAAGACTAAAGTGGTTCATTCTGACAGTCTCTCTCTCTCTCTATCTCTCTATAGATATAGATATAGATATAGATATAGATATAGATATAGATATAGATATACACACACACACACACACACACACGACAATAACAGACAGGATGGAGAAATGATGAAAAAAATCTTGTTTTATTTTGTAAGAATGTTATCACAACCTTACTGAATGACATCACTAAGCTGCTGGCTGATTTTCCATTTTAAAATTGTTGTAAAACCAGTGGAATTTAGCAATCATTCCAAGGGCATGTCTACACAGCAGAATTATTTTGGAATAATGTCCTCGCCCTGCAAGGGAGCTCCGCACTCAGAGTCACCTGCCAGCTGAGCAGCAGCTGGCAGATGACTCTGAGGGTACATCTACACTTGCTCCCTAGTTTGAAAGAGGGATACAAATGTAGGCGACCGAAATTGCTAATGAAGCGGGGATTTAAATATCCCGCACTTCATTAGCATGATCTCGCTGGCACAGTACTTTGTTCATCAGCTGTTTCGAAAGTGAAAGTGCGCACCGGGATGCATTAGTTCGAATCAAACCCCTTGGTTCAAACTAACGTTACTCCTAAAAAAAACTAGTTCGAACTAGGGAGCAAGTGTAGACGTACCCTAACTGCCAAGCCTCTTGCAGGGCGGGAAGAGATTTCGCACACTCCCAATCAGGCCTTGGGGGATAGGGGATCATGTTAATTCTCCTGCTCTGCTCCCGTCCTGCAAGGAGTCCGTGGTGCTTCTAAGCGCCACACACTCCTTGCAGGGCAGGGTGGCAGGAGACTTCACATGCTTCTCCCTCCCCCAAGTCCTGATTGGCCTGGGGGCAGAGGAAGCACAAAGTCTCTCACTTTCTGCCTTCCAGCACATGAAGCTTAAGAGTCAATCACCAGAGTTGACTATAAGGTCTGCGCGCTCCTCCATCCCTAGGCCCTGATTGGCCTGGGAGCAGGGAAGTGGCAGGACCTCCGCAGCTGAATCAACCCACTTGGTGAGCCACATCTGGTCCTCAGAGTCCTTTCTGCGCCCCTCTGCTCTATAAGGGGACGTCAACAGAGCCATGTAGATTAGTGTACTCTAAAAAGGGAAATGAAGCGGTGATTTAAATAATCGCCACTTCATTTACATCAAAATGGCTGCCGCGCTGTGCCAGTCAGCTGTTTGGCAGCACAGCGTGGTAGTCTGGACGCTCCGCGGTCGACAAGAGAAGCCCTTGTCGACTGCCCTGGTAAACCTCATTCCACGAGGCATTACAGGGCGGTCGACAAGGGCTTCCCTTGTCGACCGCGGAGTGTCCAGACTACTGCGCTGTGCCGCTAAACAGCTGATCTGCACAGCGCGACAGCCATTTTTATGTAAATGAAGTGGCAATTATTTAAATTGCTGCTTCATTTCCCTATGTCTAGAAACCTCATCTACATGGCTCTGTCGATGGAGCCATGTAGTCTAGACATACCCTAAGTTCCTGTGAAATTCACCAGCAAGTGACAAGAAGGAAGTTTTCTCTGGAAAATATGCTTTGTCCTGGGGAGAGGGAGATTTAACTTGTCAATAACTGTAAAATTTAAAATTTCAGTGAAAAGGGGAAAAAAAATCAGTTGGCAGATCTGTAGGAAAGCTATGAGTGGGTACTGGCTCTATTCATGGACAAAACGTGATACAATAGATGATGTAATAAAATACTGGAGACTGATCCTCTCAGCAGTTATGACGTTAGAGAGGAATAGAGACTTCTATTTCCCCCTTCATCCTTATAGGATGATTTGAGTGGACTGGCATTATTTGTGCCTTCTCACCATCTTTCATGTCACCCTCTGACTAGAAGGCTTAACCCTCTTGATGTCAGGTGTCTGGTATTTTATTTCAATCCCTGACAAGTTAATCAGGACAAATGTCTAGGAGTGACTTTCTACCTTGTATTAATGTTTGATTCATCACACTAAAAAATACATAAGAAGTAGATTCAAAGTTCTCACTTACCACTAAATAGGAAGGTCATAAGGTAGCCTGTGGTATCACTAAACAGCTATAAAACTGTCAATCACACAGTCATCGGAATAAAACTGAAACTTCTTTAGACAACTGACAATAGACAGTGCAGAGTACAGCGTTACTTTAGCTTTGTTGGTCCCCGGATATTAGAGAAACAAGGTGGGTGAGGGAATATCTGTGATAGTATCATCTTTGGTAGGTGAAAGAAACAAGCTTTTGAGCTATATCTGTCTCTCTAATCATGGCAAATAACATAAGGGTTTTTTCTGCCTCTGTGCTTTCCACCCTTATGTATAACCACTGATTTTTGGAGAACTTAAGCCAAAAACTAGCTATTTACCCCTTATACGATACTGAAATTTCTATACCTTAATACACTAATTCAGAATTTCTAGGCTGTGGTTTCTGCTTCATTTTTAATTGACACCTATATAACGGTTATCTGTACCATTCAGGAATGACATAGTGGATTTTTTTAAAAAATTCAGTCTACATTTTGATAACCACAAATAGGTTCCAAACACTATAGTCTAAAAGTATGGATGCTAGAATGAAGGGAAGAGTTTTGAGACATGCTCCCATGAGGAAAGAGTAATTGCTGATGGCATTTATCTAATAGGATGTACAGGTTACTGCCCTACAAGTCAACTAAGGATAGATAATCTCCTAGGCTGAATGATACAATTACAGTTCAAACCAACTCCATTTTGAAGTACTTCATAATGACAAATTGATTATGCCATTTAAGATATGAGGTAAAAGACATTGGCTGATCGTTCTGGGCACTATAGAGTGATTTATATACCTCAAAATAATTGATGTTAGCCAATGATGCTACAGGCCACATGAAATATTGTGGTGTTTAAGAGGATGGATCAGGAACTTCCAAGAGAACCAGAGCGAATTCTATACAATCAGTCCCCAGGTTATATCAATCTGACTTACGTCAGATCGCTAGTTACAAACGGGGGGGGGAGGCGCAGCTAGTGCAGGGTGCCTCCCCCACTCTCGCTGCCTCCGGCGGCGCGGGGGGCGCTTCCCCCTGGCAGACCAGGGAGACGCGGAGCTAGAGCCTCCCACCCCCAGTAGACCAGGGAGACGTGGAGCGGCTTTTCTCGCCGCGGAGGATGTGGGTCTGCTGGGGGGAACAAGACACCAGCCAAAAGGGGGCACCCCAGAGCGGAAAAATTAATTTCCTAGGGAACATCAGGAGCAGCAGGCAGTGAGACCCATTGCGTTACAGTCTCCACCTTGGGAGCAACAGCTCTTTCCCTCTTCAGCACTAGAGCTGCAAGTATCTTGTTAGCGTCACGTGAAATTAACAAGTCCCTTCCAGCCTGGCAGAGGTGAAGCTGAAAAATTACCCAGTGGTGTGGGTGGGCAAGAATGGGGAGGAGCAGGACAGAAGGGAAGAGGGGATAAGCCGCAACCCCACACCCTGGCTGGAGCGGAGCAGGGTAAGCTCCAAGGGGATGGGTCTGGTTGCAAAGTGGGTGAGTGGATAGTGAGGACCCACCTACGGCTAAATTCCTGTTCCCAACACAGAATTTTTCTTTAAAATTAATCCTGTGGATAAATTCACACACACACTTCCCAGGAAGGGATTTCCATTTTCTGCTCAGCAGAATACAACAGCAGCTTTGATTGTATCAATATTTCACTGTGCTCTCCAATGACTATTGATTACACTTAATACCCATTTCACTGAACCATCTGTAGCAAATTCTATTTGGATAAACTTTTTTTAGTTATAAAAAAACAAAGATTCTGACTATTAAATGAATAACAAGGATCTTTCAGGTACCCCAAAAAGAAGATTTGGATATAGCATGATACACTGAAACTTATGATCAATTTTTAATTAAAATATCAACCAAAAAAACCTTCATATCAAAACAGTATGTTTTTCTTAGAATAAGGAAGTTGTATGAGAATCAGGGCCCTTTCCACCTAACTCCAGCTCCCCATCCCCCTCCCCCAAAATATGTACCAGTTCCGACTTACATTCAACTTAAGAACAAACCAACAGTCCCTATCTTAAACGTAACCTGGGGACTGCCTGTATTGCAAAAATTTATCCTGTAATTCCTTTTCTAAGAGTTGATTCCCATCAATACAAATCAAAATGGAAATCTCTTATGCAGATTAGGCAAGAAAAGAATCATGAGGCACTCCCATTTTGGTGTCCTTCAATACACTAGTCATACACACATCTCTTCCCCCATTTCTGTGTGATCAGCGATACCCCTAGGCCCGCGAGCCCCACCCTCGGGGACTATAGAATAGTTGAGTAACTAATAAGAAATCATGCAGTTACTCGACTATTCAATTACCTGGTATCTAACATCCCTATACAGAACCAAGCCGGGATTTAAAAATGGCGGCGCCCGGCTTATGCAAATGAAGCCCGGGAAATTCAAATCCCGGGCTTCATTTGCAAGTGCGGTATGCCTACATTACCCCGCTAGTTCGAACTAGCGGGGTAGTGTAGACATACCCATATGGATTATAAACTATTCCACCTGTCTGTTGAAAAAGATCATGTGGAAATATATTTACTTAGGATTTGTTTATCTTTAAAGCAAAGCAAAAAACCCACATAGTGAATTGTTTTCTGTAAATACAAGAACGATGTAACATAACTTGTGCACAAAATATTTTATTTAAAATACATTAGGAAAGTAAGGAATTGAACCAAAAATAAATAAGATTTCCTATAATGTTGCTGATGTTACTTTAAAGAAACAAGCTATATTTTACATATACCCATAGGATGAATTTCTAAGCCCAGCATGCAATTTAGCAGTGCACTTCAGGTGCTTAGGCACCAGAAGGAAAGGAATCCCTCATGCTGGGAAGTGACAGCAGTGCAGTGTGATGATTGGAAGTGGAGAAGTGGCAGGTTTTCGAGGGATGTCCTTTGAGGAGGCACCAAGGGCTCAAGAACATAAGTGAAGGTGAGACCAGCCTAGTACCACAGACACACTGACTACTGTACCCTATGAAGCAATACTTATTGTGTTATAACAAGTGAAAGCTCTCACATAATCCAGGGTAATTAGCATAATACACAAAAAGAAAGTGTTGGATGCAATGACAGATCAAATAGATATTTTTGTGTACTATTATTAAGCCTTAAGAAATGCAGCCCTTGTGTACTAGGTATGTAAGCACCAACAATGTGACGGCAGTATTTTGTCTCATGGCTGGATACCCTCCATCCAGCATCCTCACCTCAATTCAAGGGAGAAAATCCAGCCAGCAGGTAGCTCCGTGATCCCCAGAATATGGTAAAATGAAGTAGTGACTGGAGGTCTGAGAGGACCAGGTTCAGGAAACAACCAGAGGCAGTCAGAGCAGGAGCATTAGATGTGAAACAGTTACCTGGCAGATGGCTGTCGAGGGAAAGCTGAAAAGTAAGTAGCCTGGGAGTCATGCAGAGACACACCTATGTAGTGCGTAATAGGACAGAGGTTTGCCTCAGAAGTAAAGAAGTGGCCTGTAGACAGCAGGAAAATGCAGAAGGGTTGCAACCAGAGGTGAAAGTAAGGTGATGCTCTGCTCCAGTAAGAGCCAGTTAGGGTGCTTGTCTGCAAGAGGAGGTGCTGTGCACACCCAGACGGGTTGCTGTCTAGTGTGGCAGCTTTCAGAGGAGCCCTGCTGGGTGCTGGGGCTCATCCCTGGCAAGCCCAGGTACATATTAATCACTGCTCACTGGATCTGCCCCCACACCAGTACATATGGACTCCCAGGGTTCTCCTGAAAGCTGCCACACCAGTCCAGCTCCCCCTCCCCAGGCACCATTTAAAGAGGGCAGGAGGAGCTGAAGCCCACCCCAACTCCTACACACTTTATTGCTTCCTGTTCCACTTCCCGTCACTGCAAGAGAATTGATGGGTACGTCTACATTTGCTCCCTAATTCAGACTAGGGAAATGCAGACGCAGACGAGTGAAGTAGCTAATGAAGCCGGGATTTAAATATCCCGCGCTCCATTAGCATGATCTCGCCGGCGCACTAGTTCGAATCACAGCTGATTCAAACCAGGAAATGCACACCCACACGTATTAGTCTGAACCAAAGCCCTTGGTTTGAATGAATGTTACTCCTCAAAAATGCTAATGGAGTGCGAGATATTTAAATCCTGGCTTCATTAGCTACTTTGCTCATCTGCATTTGCATCTCTAGTCCGAACTAGGGAGCAAATGTAGACGTACCTGATGAGTTTAGTGAGGGAGAGAGCTGATGAGTTGGTCTGTGAGGGTGAGTGAACAAAATGGTGACAGTGTTGGAAATGATGTATGCCTGAGTGGGGGAAAGAATGGAGATGGTCTGGGATGCATGCGACTCAGAGGGAGGGGGCTGCATAATGAATCATAGAACACTAGAACTGGAAGGAACCTCGAGAGGTCATCGAGTCTAATCTCTTGCCCCCATGGCAGGACCCAGTACTATCTAGACCATCCCTGATAAATGTCTCTCTAACCTGCTCTTAAATATCTCCAGAGATGGAGATTCCTCAACCTCCCTAAGCAACTTAAACCCTGGAATAACAACCCTGACAGGAATTTTTTCTAATGTCCAACCTAAACCACTCTTGCTGCAGTTTAAGCCCATTGCTTCTTGTTCTATCCTCAGAGGCTAAGGAGAACAATTTTTCTCCCTCCTCCTTGTGACACCCTTTTAGATACCTGAAAACCACTATCATGCCCCCTCTCAGTCTTCTCCTTTCCAAACTAAACAAACTCAGTTCTTTCAGTTTTCCTTAATAGGTCATGTTCTCTAGTCCTTTAATCATTCTTGTTGCTCTTCTATGGACCTTCTCCAACTTCTCCACATCTTTCTTGAAATGTGGTGCCCAGAACTGGACACGCTACTCCAACTGAGACCTAATCAGTGCCGAGTAGAGTGGAAAAATGATTGCTCGTGTCTTGAATGAACAATAGAGTGATGTGGTTGTCTCCCTCAAAGAAAAAGGTGTGAAACATGCAAGTGAGATAAAGACTATGTATTTCCAGAGATGTATCAAGGTCTGTTCGGGAGTGTGGGTTGACAGACAGAATTTACATAGAGCTATGTATGAAGCTGAGATTGAGTGTCTCTGTGTACACGTGTTTCCTGGATTACTTTTTATATTAAATTATGAAGTATTCAGACAAGGTAGAAGGCATGATGTAAAAAAAGGCATAATAAAAAAACTGGTAACGACCACAGCACAATTTTGAGGAAAAGGAACACATCTGGATTTCCAAGTTTGTTCTGTACTTACCTACCTCATCCCTGAAGAAGACAAAAGGAAAAAGCCTTCTGCTTTGCATTTTTATAGTATCCAGTGAGTGGTTTTTGTACTTTTTATTCAGTTTAATTAAGTGCAAACTGTTTCCCACTTAAAGGCAGTCACTTTAATTATAACAAATATTTCTCCTGTCACAGGCCTAGCTTGACTGATTCAGAGAAAGACCAACACTTTTATCAGCGACTAACAAGAAACAGCCACTCAGCTCCAAGACACTGGCACTACTGTTCCTTTTCACAGCTTTATTTTAAATCTTCCCTTGTTTTTCCTCAACAAACCATGGCACAATGCTCTTGCATGCTCCCCTCCCCAAACTGCAGCTGTCAATATCAGGTTGTTCACCCTCTGAATATGCGAGCAGCCTAGAGTCAGTCTTCCCATGAAAATCAAGTCAATGACCTGCCTCCCCTGTTCCTTGTGAACCAAAAGACAGCCATCATTTTTCTTCCCCTCTGTTCTCACATGTTGTAAATGTTCACTCAAGTTGTTAGCCAATACAAAATGCATTAATTCCTCCAAAGTGGGTTCACCATGAATGATTTAATTGTAGCCGATTAGGCATAGTTTTCCTTTACTCCTTAAAAATAAAAAAAGAAAAATCAGGGAATGTTAAGGTATTTTTTCACTCCAAGTCTATCTTAGCCTTATTATCTAATCAAGTGGAAAAGGCCTTTGTCTGTACTGGCCCATCCAAAAAAAGTGCTGCAATAAAAAGTTTAAAGATTTTCTCAATCTTTTGTTATCCTAAAAGACTGCAGCTTAGTCAACTGTTGTCACATCCGGGGAGTAGGGGGAGAAAAAGAAAAAAAGGAGGGAGGCAGAAATGAAAAGGGGAAAGGGATAAAAACACCGCTGTGGGTTTTTTTAAAGCCACTTTTTGGAGCCAATGAAGAACTCTGATACACAAAATTACACAGTCCCTTTTGAAAGATTTGCATTTAAAAGATTGTATACAGGCTTGAATACAGGTCACTTCCCTGTGACCATAGAAACAGTAGAAAAGGTGGAAAATTCAGTCCACTGAACTTCAAATGACTTTATTAAAGTGTCACTAATCAGAACCCAAAGACACAAGGTTTTAGTGTTTGGACTAACAAAGTGAATAACCCTCAAATGTCTAATGACCTTCTAAGAGCATTACTTTAAAAAAAAGTCTTGTTGACAGTGAGTTTAAAAAAAAAACTTTCATTGCTCCCTAAGAAAGATTAATCCCATGCAGATCACAAGTACTCTACTGAACTATGACTCTGAATACAATAAGATGTGGCTCCCAGAAGGGGAAAGCCCCTTTTAAACTTCTAAGTAACAAAGACAAGTAGCCACCCTTTTTTGTTAGTGATGATTTATAATGTGTAAACCGTGTACACAATTATTATTAAACAATTTAAATCGAGTACTTCAAACACACAATTTACATTTCCACAGTTACTGTACTTGTACTCCTGAATTCCATATTAATTCATAAAAATTTAAGGAAGAGAAATATTGATTTTAAATAAAAAATCCTGCCACTAATCTTCACTGGTACTTTGGGGTGCCTATGTAGGATGGGCAGTGATCAGGGAGAGTGAATAATATACACAATATGTCTTCTATTATTAATCAGCTGATGTTTATTTCATATTTCACTGCATGTGTCCATTTTTCACCAGAGACAAGACCACATTTTTCCCTGTTACTTGGGCCCATAATCTGGATGCCATTTTACCTCTAGAGTGTCTCTAGAGCCACATATCATTCAGGTTGCATCTAAACCTTGCTGCTGCTTCTCATACAGTATCTCCAACGTCTGGCCTTTTCTTTCTATCTGCACAACTGAAACTTTTATCCAATCACTCAATATCTCACATCTCAGGCATTACAATCACCCATTTGCTGATTCTGACAAATCCTGTGCTACATCTGTAAATCCATTCCAACTTCTTCTGCAGAAATCATCTTTCTGCATCATCACTTCACCACATCACCTTCCTTTTTTCATCCCTTCACTGGCTCCCCGCTTTTTCACCACATCAGGCACAAGCTACCTCCCCATCTCAGGGCTAGTCTACAATAGAAGCACCGGAAAAAACATTCTATGCTGAGAGCAAAGAGTTTTATTATGCTGACAGAAAAGCTACTTCCATGAGAAGAGAAACTCTCATGGACATAGCACTCCCACCAACATGGAGCTGTCAACATCATCACTGAGGTCAGTGTAGCTTACATTACTCAGGCTATATCTACACTGTAGGCTTTTTGCGCAAGAAGCTTTTTGTGGAAGAGATCTTCCGCAAAAACTTCTTGCACAAAAGCGTGTTGAAACCTCAAAAGCACACCATCCACACTGCATGGATGCTCTTGTGCAAGAAAATTCTGATGGCCATTAATAGAATGGCCATCAGAACACCTGTGCTTTTTCTGATAGGCTCTTTTTGCGCAAGAAACTCCTGTTGAGCATCCACACACAACTTTTTGCGCAAGAACTCTTGAGCAAAAAGGAGTTATTCCTTGCGGAAAGAGGTATACCTACACCACAAAGAGTCCTCTGTTCTGCCATTTTGCTGTAAATTTTCTTGCGCAAAAACACGCTTGAAGTGTGGACACTCCAAAAACTTGTAGTGTAGACATAGCCTCAGAGAGAGACTTATTCACAGTCTGAGTGATATAAATGCCAGGGTGTACATGCCCAAGACTTTTCATGTCCTAGCCTCATCCAAACTCTTACTCATTATTGAGTTGCAGATTCCAGCCTCTGCTCAGCCAAACATGCCTTCCTCGATTTCCTACTTGTGAAATTTTCTGACAAACACTATCAAGTTTTCTCCCTCACCATTCCTTACACGTGGAAGGAGTGACTTTTAAAATTCTGTAGAACCACTACATTATCTGCCTTTAACTAAAACCCACCTATAGCAAGATGCCTACAAAAAAAATCTGTTTCTGGTTGGGTAGTCTGTGTGCTGGAATTGATGGTTATCATGCTATAATCAACACATTACTTTGTCCTCACCGTGTGTATTTGCCATATCCACTTGTTCTTTACCTGTTTCAACTTAGATTGTAAGCTTTTGGGGGGCAGGGACCATCTCTGTTAAATGTGCAAATGTCTAATGTAATGGAGGCTTGGCCTCTAGGTCCTACCATAATAGAAATAAATAACAAAAACAAGCATTGTGCCTGAAAAAGCCAATCTTTTCTTTGTCAGTGCAAACCAGGAATATCTCCCTAATGAGTAAATTGATGCTAATGCATCAACTTCAGCAGAATTTTAGCTTTCATTTATTTAGCTCTTTCCCCAACAGTTGAAGACTACAAGTTGAGGCAAAAAAAGGAGAAAAGGCTCTTTTTCCATTCCATAAACCAAAAAGAGTGAAGCAGATTCAAACTAATGAGTCATCCACTACTAAAAGATCAATACCAAAGAAAAAGACATTGAGTATGGTCTAAGATCACTCACAAGGACACTGATAAATCTCCTTCTATACAGGTCATGGCTTCTCACCAACTCTTTGGCCTTTCCCCACAAAGATAATACGGCCTGTCTTTAATACTAGATGCTGGCTAAAACTGGTTGGTTTAGTTCTGTGGATAGTGGCAATTTTTTTCAAGCAATGAAATAGATTATGTGCTACACAATGTTTCAACATGTAACCACAGCATGACACCCAAAGATGCCCACATGCTTCTATAGTGCCATCCATCCAAATCAATCAGACCATTAAAGATATACATGAACTTAGCTTTGCCATTCACATGTGAAGGAAAATGTTATTGTCTCCAAATTAATAATGTAAAGGCAGAGACAAAGAAGATTAAATAGTGTGCCTAGTGTGGCAAAGGTTGGAAGAGAACTCAAATCTCCTGTATCTGTCATGCACTTTAAACCACAAGCTTCTCTTTCCCTTTAAGAACATTCTTCTGCATCCACGTATGTTAATGTTCGTTTTACTGAGCTATGACAAAAGGCTATCGGGCTAGTGAAGTGAAAGCCATATGGTCTGCAACATGTCCTGGGAATCTTCCTACCACATATTACCAACAGTAAATACATTCCTTTTGTAAGTGGATTTTGTTTGTCATATATGTAATGAGGGACACACATATAAACCAATAAAGACAGCAGTCTGATTTATACATATGAACCTCTAGTAACAGTGGCATAAAAAAACCTGCCTTCAAATATACTGTTATGATAATTTTTCACATACGTTTTATGGTCTCCCTAATTCATTCTGGGTAGCAATAATTTATGTATGGTAGGGATGTAAGCGAGTAGTAGACTAGTCGACTACCTGGTAAGCATAAGTTGCAGTATTGACTACTCTCTTCCCCCCCACTTGCTACCTCTATGAAAGGCAGCAACTGGGGCACAGGACACAGTGCTGGGGGTAGCAAGCTTAAAAGCCAGCTCTCCCCACCACCATCTCTGCAGTGCTGCCTGTCCCCTCCCCGTCACACTGCCTCTATCAGAGGCAACAACAGGGGACGGGGAGGCTGCTGTGAAGCAGCCTCTGCCCACGGCAGGCAAGGTTCTCTATCGACAGAGGCTGCTCCAGCAGCAGCCCCTGTCCACTGATCCCAATGGGGAGCTGCGTCCCCCACCCCCACCCCGCAGACAGGGGCTGCTGCTGCCAAGTTCATAGTAGACGGAGAACAAGTTTCAGCAGCAGCCCCTGTTCACGGCGGACAGAGCTGGCCACCACAAACAGGAGCTGCTAGACTCAGCACGAGCCAGGACCAAGCGGTCCCAGCTCGCACTGGTCCGGGACACTGTGCCTCTGAATTTTAAATGTATTAAGAGCCCGGCAGCTCTTACTACATTTAAAATGAAGATCTGCATCATAGGTGGCTCCTGAAGCCAGCCCGAGCTAGAGATGTGAATGACTAGTCGACACACTAGTTGACTAGTCACTCCCCACACCTCCTTACTGCCTCTATCAGAAAGAGGCAGCAAAGCGGGGGGGGGGGGAGGTGGGGCGGGAGGAGTGAAGGGGGTGCTTCAAAGTGGAGCCTGGGGTCAGCTGAGGACTCCCCCACTGACCCTGGGCTCCATGCAGCTCTGCTGGTTTAAAATGCTGTGGGAAGCTCAGGGTCAGCAAACGACTGCATGAGTCACCCACTGGCCCCATGTTCCCTGCAGTGTTTTCACCTTTGAAGTGTAGCGACAGCCCTGGGGCTGTTGCTACACTTCAAAGGTGGAGTTTATCGACTCAAATAGTTGATGCAAATTGCCAATTAATCTAAATTTAACATCCCTCGCACAAGCGGGGACTGGGTCAGCTCCAGGAGATACCCCGCTGCCGCAATGCAGAGTGGTCCTTATCGACTAAACATGCAGTCAATACAAATCGTATCGACTACACAATTAGGGTATGTCTACACTACCCCGCTAGTTCGAACTAGCGGGGTAATGTAGGCATACCACACTTGCAAATGAAACCCGGGATTTGAATTTCCCGAGCTTCATTTGCATAAGCGGGGAGCCGCCATTGTTAAAACCCCGCTGGTTCGAACCCCGTGCAGGGCGGCTACACGGGGCACGAACTAGGTAGTTCGAACTAGGCTTCCTAGTTCGAACTACTGTTACTCCTCGTGAAATGAGGGGTTCGAACCAGCGGGTTTTTAAAAATGGCGGCTCCCCGCTTATGCAAATGAAGCCTGGGAAATTCAAATCCCGGGCTTCATTTGCAAGTGCGGTATGCCTACATTACCCTCCTAGTTCGAACTAGGAGGGTAGTGTAGACATACCCTTAGTCAGATAACCACAATTTAACATCCTTAATGCATACCAATGAAGGTTATTTCTGGTTGACTGTATTTGGACAGATATGTGAAAATCCGACCTGTTTGATAACGCCTTTGGCTCTTAAAAATGTATGAAGCACAGGGAAGAGAGCAATTTTTTCCCTTTACTTTTATGCTTTTTCACAATTTTCTTTCACACACAAACATTTATTCCTATATTTGAGTGACTTGTTCTGATCCAGGCAGAGTTCATAGCAGCATACAAATATTTCACACTTCCTACCCCTCACAGTATACATACCTTAATGCATGTGCTATCTGTAGTCCTCTCACAAGACTTTCAAAATTTAGCCAAATGAAACTGACCCAAAACAAGTCAATGTGCCCTGTTTTAACAATTTAACATGTGACCTGATGATGGCCCAGAGTCTGGAGAGACACCCACACAAATAGACGCTGCTCCATGCTTATGCAGTGTTCCAGTGGTTACAGCTGGTTCAGGCCTAAGATATGGTCCAATATTATTCATACGCTAATTGCTTATACAACAGTATTATATTATACACACATCGAGTATCATTTTGCTATGGTAATTAAAAATCAGATATTCTAAAACAAATATGATTGCTTTATAGATAATGATAGCATTTTAATATCAAAGTAGTTTTTAAATAACAACAAATAGCTAGTCTGCCACATGTAACTTCTTTGTATTTAATCATATGTATTTTATAAGCAACTGGTTATTAGAAACATACTAAGTATTAATCACTATATAATTGATGCTTATGTGCTACTTAATTCCTTAACTTTCAATAATTTTTTCATCCTTCCTCATGCAAATAGTCTCATAGAAATAATAATCATATATTTCTTAGATTATTTTTCATGAAGTTAAATTGAATACTCACTAAACATTTTAGCTGATTACTTTTGGATATAGGCGAGTTTTGCATTCACCAATATCTGTTATAAGTTATTCAACAAGAAATGATTTAATCTAAAGATATATGGATAAAAGAGACCACTCAAAGTTTAAAAGTCTGAAGAAATATGTGGGCAGTTGCTTTGTAAACTAAGTGAAATATTTCTGAACCTAAGCATTCTTATACTGGTTCTCTGCTAAATTTCATTGCAGTCTCTTGGTCAGGTATAAATTAATGTCAAATAACAAAATTAATATAAACTACAAAACACAACCAAATTATTCTAAGAAGGATACTTAACTGTTCTGATTATTTCAACTTGACCTCTTGTGACTTTTCCCTTAACAGTTGCATAATCACGGAGAACACATAGGTGGATTTATAAAAATAATAGACATTTGATCCACTTAAGTATATCGCTTGTTCATTTGGGTACATTTTAAGAAACATGTTAGTCATAATATAAGATTGGAGTACTGAATTGGGAGGGTCTCTTTTGAGCTCTGAGCATAACTGACTTTTACAGTCCTCATTCTCATAATGACATACAGCTTTCTGGAAAATAGTTATTTGATTTTCAATAACAATCAGGTACAATCTTCTAGAAAAATCATTTTTGAGTTCCCTCATTTATTTACAGCTTAGCTGTAAGTTACAAAATGAAGGAGAAATATGACAAGCAACCCAAGTAAGTAAGTATAAAAAGCTGTAGAAAAAAGTTCGAGTCAATGTATATAGGAATAATTGATTAATTAGTACTATCATTATCAGGTACTATCATAATCAGGTAGTACCCATGTGCCCTTAACTCCTTTCATCTGAAGAAGTGTATTGTGCCCACAATAGCTCATGATACCATTTACTTTTTTTGTTGGTCTCTAAGGCGCTGCAAGACTATTTGCTGTTTTTTCAGTTACAGACTAGCTATCCCGCTGAAACTATTGGTTAATTACTTATCTTCAAAGTAGCCAAAGACACGCATTTTCTTTTTGACTGTGTTTTTTATGTTAGCAGGGCTACATGTAGTCATGTAGTTCCAACCTGGTTACTTCAAAATCTGAACAGAACAGTTATAAATGTACCATATAATGGGATAACAGCTAATGTACATAAGCCACAAATAACAAAATAGACAAGAGTAAAGGAGGTCTCTCTGTTCTGCCTATAAGAAACCCCAGGGATGCATCACACTGCTAGTTTACCAAAAGTGTCTCTATGGTTTCAAATAAAGAGATGCCAGTGAAATCTTTCTTAGAAAAGATCTTTGGTTCTTAAAAGATTGTACCACTTCAGCAGTAAACCCAAAATGAAAAGAAAACACTAATTTGCATTACCTTTAAACATCTTATGTTCTAGAACTAAAAAGCTTTATGTCTGATAAAGTACTCCTTCAACTTAGCCATAACTGTAATGAAAATGCAAAGATCTGGCAAGATATTTGCTTCTGAATTACTTCTGTAATACCATGGAGAATTTGGATTATCCATCACTGAGCTGGAACAAAAATGAAGATAAAGAAGATTCAATACTATTATTATTGTAAAGAATTCTTTTTTTAAAAGTCTTGATGAGATAGCACTAAAAAGGGACAGAAATTAATCACAGAAATAAATCACATACTCCCCTCTGCAGCAAAACAGCAAAAAGGTACTAACTGGTCAACAATAACATACTAAAAAATACCACAACTAAAATTAGAAAAAAAAAAAGAGTATAACTGAAAAATAGCCTACAAGTTAGAGACAGAATCCAACTATAATTAAAATAAAATAATAATAATGTCCTTTTTCAGAAATAATGATCAGTTGTCTTAAAATTGGGTTTGTTCATTCTGAGTTCAAAAATAAAAAATTAGTTATCTTTGGACAAAAGCTCTACCTAGCATTCCATATAAGAAGCTACTAGGACAAGTAAAAGGAAATGCACCAAGGCAAAGAAAAGGATACTACAGGATGCAGAATGGTTCCAGAGCCACTCCACAGGAATACTTCAACTCAGTGGTGTGTATAGCTTTCATGTGCTCTCCAACCCAGTTCCGGGGAAGAGCTGCACAGTAATTTCCAGCCCTTCACCGTTCTAGCCATGTTCATCACTCAAACTCTGAGTTATAATGCCTGGAGCTCACCGAGGCCAGGTCTACACTTACACAGAGATTGATGCTTCAGAGCTCAATCTTCCAGGGTTCAATTTTAGCAGATCTAGTATGGATCTCCTGAACACTTTAAATGGCCATGGAGACCAATGGAAGCAAAGGGAGATAGCATGTCACTGGAAACACCTCACAGCTTGCAACATCAGGGCTGTGTCTACACTGGCATCCCTTCCGGGAAAGGGATGCTAATGTAGCACTTTGGAATAGGCAAATCCGCGGGGGATTTAAATATCCCCCACGGTATTTGCATTAACATGGCTGCCGCTTTTTTCCCGGCTTGGAGATAAGCCGGAGAAAAGCGCCAGTCTAGACGTGATTCTCTGGAAAATAAAGCCTTTTCCGGAGGATCTCTTATTCCTACTTTCAAGAGATCCTCCAGAAAAGGCTTTATTTTCCAGAGAATCACGTCTAGACTGGCGCTTTTCTCCGGCTTATCTTCAAGCCGGAAAAAAGCGGCAGCCATGTTAATGCAAATACCGCGGGGGATATTTAATCCCCCGCGGATTTGCCTATTCCAAAGTGCTACATTAGCATCCCTTTTCCGGAAGGGATGCCAGTGTAGACACAGCCCAGGTGTTTAATTCCCATATTTTTCAGAAAAATAAAAAACATTGTTTGCTAAGGCAATCCTTAATGCTAGTCTGTATTGGAAATGAGGACTAGTTCTACCATTAAAGCATTCTTTAGATACCATTTTGTTTTAATGGCAAAGCATAGTCAAAAAAGGTCTTAGTTAACATTTTCAAGTTCTTTACAACAGAAACACAATCCACAACCAAAAAGTTTAGTTTCCTGTACCTTTGTTCAAGGCCCTATTAAGAATATTTATTTGCTAAAGTAAAATTAATCTTAGAAAAAGAAAACACTGACCCTCACTTCTACAAGGCTTTATTTCTGAAAATATAAGAATAGTACATGGCTTATTTGAAAAATATTAGTAAAAACAGATGAAAACCTAGCATCAGTTAGAGGGGCAATATCCTACAGACAATATGCCCACTCTTCTAAACTAGGTAAATCCCAAATCGTTCAGCAATCATTTTCAGAAAGTTGTTATGACACATCACAGGTGCAGCCCACCATTCTAAAACAAGTAAAACAGAGTAAGATCCCAATCCTGCAAGGTTCTCTACACCTTCCACTCCTATTTAAAATCAAAGGGCTCTGAAGGTAATATTTTCAAAAATACCAAAATGATTTGTGAGTTTAAGTCTTATTAGCAAAAGCAATTGGTACTTAGGCACCCATGATTTTCAAAATGCTCCGAAGTTTCCATGGGATACTGGCACGTAAAAATCTGGACCTAAATGCCTAAGAAGTATTTTATTATGGGACTTGGGCACTTTTGAACATTTTAATCTTTTACAATAACCTACAGATGACTTAAAAACATAATAATGACTTCACTTCCAGAGAATTAAAAAAAATGCCACTGCAGGGGAGGGGATTTACACTCTAGGTCAGAATGTATTGCCTTTCACAGAAAATTTAATCATTTAAAAGAAATAACCCGGTCATCACACTGCTGCACTGGAGGCTTGGTAACAATACAGTGGAGGCAGACAAAAACTCATCACCCTATAAACACAAACATCACGGACCAAGGTAGATATTCGTGTAGAGATTTGACATTGTAAATTCTTCTAAAAAGAGTTTTCACCCATAGTAAGAGACTTAGCTGCAATATTTATCTAGTGGTCTCACATGAAATGGGCTCACCACAACTGAATGCAGTGGGTCTTTCTCAAGCCAGCAAAAAGGGGTCTGCAGTTGTGCTCCTGAGTGCAGAGTGACCATCATTGTGCTTGGGCTCCATCTGGGAATTTAAGGGGGGAAGCTCTTTGAGGACTTTCCACAAATTTGCCACTGTTTTGTTGGGATTTTTTTGTTTTGTTTTTTTTACAAAGTCTGATTAAAAGAAATGTAGGTATGTTAACACACATGAAAATCACCAGATTTTGATATAACTGGTGAGCCGCATAAAAGTGACTGCTGGTGAACCTGCAGTTTCATTATTTGCCACATGTCCAATTTGCGGAAAAACTTGCCAGCTGTCTATACTGGCCGCTTGAATTTCCGCAAGAACACTGACGATCTCATGTAAGAAATCAGTGCCTCTTACGGAAATACTATGCTGCTCCCGTTCGGGCAAAAGCTTTTGAGCAAAAGGGCCAGTGTAGACAGCTCAGATTTGTTTTGCGCAAAAGTGCGTCTAGATTGGCACGGATGCTTTTTCACAAAAAATGCTTTTGCGGAAAAGCGTCCTGCCAATCTAGACGCTCTTTTCCGCAAATGCTTTTAACGAAAAACTTTTCCGTTAAAAGCATTTGCAGAAAATCATGCCAGTCTAGACGTAGCCCCGGGGTTAAATTAGGGTGCATTTTTATTCTCTTAACATATCTGGGAATGCCCAGCAATTAATTGTATACTGTTCATTTCCCTATTTCCACCTGTTTGGGGGGGCTACAGTCTGCTCTTCCTAGACCAGTCCCACCGTACTGCCAAGACTTCACCACCATCTCTTCTTGGTGCGCTATGGGGATTGGTGGTGTCTAGAAAAAGAGGCTATGAAGTTGTGTCCCCACCATTCCAGATATTAGGAGCCTGAGCCCCTTTTCTCTAGCTTTCTTAGGAATAGCTTTCCCTGAAGTCCACTTCTAACTTCAACTATGCAGCAAACTGTACCCCTCTATAACAAGTTCCAGCATGAAACACTCACCATATCTAGTACCTACAAGAAGCAACAGCTTGACTTAACCTCCAGACCTCTGTCCTACTGTGGGAAAGGTATTTTTCACTAAATATTTAGAATCGTCAAGCAAGTGAAAAGCTGTTTTTGCACAGAACTGATAATACTTGACTGGAATACTGATCTTTAATTCTCATGTTTGCCCCAAATATAATAAGCAACTCTTTATAAATAAATGACTCTACTATCTGCACTGCAGGAAGAATGACAGTTTTTCTCTCCATTTAACCCAAATGATTAGGTGAATACATTATTATTTTCAGATCCTGACACCTATTACATGGAAATTAATTATTTCAGTCATGTGTAGTAAATTCTGATTCAGCAATGTTTCCACCGTGCACTACAACTCCTCCAAATGTCTTATTTCTACATTCTTTTATAAGCATTTTATATGCTCAGTGGGAGAGAGAGAAAAAAAGAACTTAGCTAATCATTAACCTTTGTCTTCTATAAAGAAAGCCATCCTGACTATCTCAATTAATCAATGTCTTTGGGAGTCACAAAGGAAACAGAATGCAGTGTTTTCTTTTAATTCAGAACCCTTTCTTCCAAATGTGAGACTTTTAGCATTATGAAAATAATGCAGCTGTATAGGTACTTAACGGGAATGAGTTAAAATATTTTAGGGGTCCTAAAATACTATAAAATCTTTCAATTAACGGAAAGCAACTATACTGATAACACACTGCTGGGTACAGAAAAGTTATCAATAATTAGAACATCTTTTAAAGAGAACATTGTCTTGTAAACTATTAAAAAGTTATAACACCAAAGAATTAGTTATACAGTCTATTCGATGCATTCTATGATTTGAACATAAATACTGTATATGAATACCAAAAAAAAAATTAAAAAGAAATTAAAGAATATTTTTACTGTTAACATCTGAAATGTCTAAGGTGTGATTTTCAGAAGTGCTCAGCACTGCCTTAACTCTGTATCAACTACATTAAAAAAATTATATCTATCTGAACAACTGCAGAACACATAAATTCATTGCATATGTGTAGTGTTTCAGATGCTGCTTGTAATTATTAGAACTGGGAGCACAGGCTGTTGGGAGTCTGGAAACACAGGAAACAGGAAGGAGGGGGGAGAAGATTAGCCAAGGCTGAGTGAGAGCTACAGAGGGATGCACCAGCAGCTTTGTAAAGAGGTTTCACTTTTGGTAAATAAAATCCTGTTGAAGTCTGTTAGTACCTTGCTTGGATGATACAACATTTTGGCGACAAGGATGGATCTTCTGCCTCTGAACCAACCTGCACCCTTTCTGCAAAGCCCAGGTGAACCTCCAGTTACTTTTACTGTGTGGATCCATATGTTTGAGACTTATCTGCTTGCAATCAGTGCTACAGAGATTTCTGAAGTAAGAAAGTTCCCTGTTAATCCACTGCCTTGGAGCAGAAGGGCAGCATATATTTTACACTTTTCCCCTGGCAAATGATAAATATAAGACTGCACACACTGCATTAAAGAACTTTTGTGTGCCAAAAGTGAATGTAGTAGCTAATCGCTACAGATTTCGCCAGCGTGAGCAGAAACCAGAGGAGACTATAATGCAGTATATTGCTTCTCTTGTGATTGTAACTTGTGACTTTGGGAATATGGCAGATGAGATGATTAGAAACCAGGTCATTGAGAAAACAACCATGCTTAGTGTAAGAGAATACTTGCTTCTAGAACACTTACTCTGGAGAAAACAATAACCATTGCTGCCCAGATTGAGTTAGCTATAGCAGAAGTCAAACTAATGAGCATGAATATAGGAGGACCAGTTCAGGATGTGACTCCTTTGCAGAAAAGTCCACTATCACTGCAGACAAACAATTACAAGGAGAAAGCTAATGAAAAACCACAGAATCAGCAAATTCAAAGCACAGCAAAAGCATGCTTTCGCTGTGGATCCCCACAACACCTTGCAAGCGACACAAGATGTCCTGAAAAAGTAGCTCAGTGCAATCACTGCAAAATGATTGGGCATTTTGCTAAGGTATGCCGCAGTAGCCAGTCCAGTCAACAGGTGCATGCAGTTACGATACCAGATGTCAAAGTCCTGAGTGTGGACAAAATCACTACTGCACATATTCCAGAACAGATAAGGTGCACTATAAATGTTTCTGCCACATCTTCAGGCAAATCACATCCTATTCTGCTAATGTTGGACACTGGCTCAGCAGTATCTATATTACCTGATTCCATCTATTTGCATTACTTTAAAGATGTGTCTCTTACTGAAACCAAACTTCACTTGGTGTGCTATCTGAAAACCAAATTCCAGTACATGGCTGCCTGCCAACAACAGTGACTTTTGGTGTTTGCTGTGTAACTGCAGTGTCCACAAAGGCACTCCTATCCTTGGCAGAGATTTATTGGCTGCTTTAAATCTCAGGGTAGTTAATGGACAAATTGATCTTCCTCAGCAAAGCACTCCTGCAGTACACACACCGGTTTCAGCTGGGACCCAAGACCAGATTGAGGAGAAACTTGGCTGTGCTTATAGAGTTTGTGCACAAAGTTAAAATGCAACATAATGTGATACCTGTGTAATCACCACCAGGTGGATTTGAATCTGGGACCTCTGAAGCAGAGTATAGGAGCCTCTACCCCCTGAGCTAAAAGCCAACTGGCTCCCAACCCATGCTGTAGAGGTCTCTTGGTCTTAACTGTTGCTGTGGTGTAGGTACCACTTCCATTGCTCGGTAACCATACTAGGTGTGTGGGTTACACCTATACAACAGAAGTTACAGCGCTTACCATTTTCAGTCAGGGAAGTTGTTTCAGAGGAACTTAAAAAACTTGTTCAAAAGGACATTATTGAAGAGATTGACTCCTTGGAATGCGTTTCACCTATAGTAGTGACACAGAAGAAGGATAGAGGCATTCGCCTTTGTGTGGAGTTAAGGGAGCCAAATAAAGCTATTGTGATTGACAGCCACCCACTGCCTCACATAGAAGTATTTGCAGAACTCCATGGAGCAAAGATGTTTTCTACTCTTGATTTGCAGAGTGCATACCACCAGGTTATGTTGCATGAAGATAGCAGACACCTCACTGCATTTATTACACGAGGGACTATTTTGTTTTAAACAGGTTCCATACAGTCTTGCATCTGCCCCAAGTGCCTTCCAAAAAATGATATAATTGATTCTGAAGAATCAACATGGAGTTCAGTGCTATCTGGATGATATTATTCTGTTTGGAAATACTTCTGAGGAGCATGACAATAACCTTCAGTCTGTACTAAACTGCATCAGCACAGAAGGCCTCAAGCTCAATTTGTCTAAATGCAAATTTAGACAAACAGAACTCTCCTTTCTGGAGCATACAGTTTCATCGGCTGGACTAAAACCTGATCCAGATCATATGCTAGCAATTTCAAATGCTCCTCCTCCAACAGATTTGCAAACCTTACATTCCTTCTTGGGTCTTACCTCCTGGTATGCAAAATTCATTCCCAATTATGCTTCTGTCACTGAACCGTTACGAGAATTACTACGGAGAAGTTCAACCTTGGTGTGGACAATAGATGCACAAGCTAGTTTGGAAACTGTGGATGACTTGATTGCATATAGTTCAGTCCTGCATTGCCCACAGTTGTGACTACTGACGCTTCTGATTATGGACTTGGGGCTCACACAACCATGAAGACAACACGGAGAGGACTGCTGCATTTGCTTCAAGGACATTGAGTGATGCTGAGAGAAAATATTCTACATTTGAAAAAGAAGCACTTGTTTGTGTCTGGACTACTGAAAAATGGAGAACTTACCTGTGGGGCCACATATTCAAGTTGTGCACAGATCACAGCCCTTTGACAGCATTGCTAACCACAAAAGGACTGGGAAGATTGCTAGATGGTCTGCAAGACTACTCTCTTTCAATTATGAATGGGAATATAAGCCTGGAAACCAAAATGTGATCGCTGATTGCCTTTCTTGCCTGCTTTTGTCTTCACCAGATGATCCACTGGAGGATGAAGATGAAGTAGTTGCGCTTATTACAAGCACTCTTACTGCAGTTACAAGAGAGCAATTCCAAGCTGCTTGTTCAGCATGTCCAATTCAACAAAAGCGATGAGAATTTCTGACAAAGAGATGGCCCAGTAACCCTAAAAACCTTGACCCAGTTTTGCTGCCTTATTTTAGAGTTAGGGATGAACTTTCTTTGCTTGATGGCTATGTGCTACGAGGTACACACCAGCTACTTGTGCCAGACGAATTACAGTCAAGAAATATACTCATGCACCTGGCACACAATATTCATCAAGGAATTGTCAGAACCAAACAACCACCTATGGGATCTGTATTGGTGGCCAGGGATGGACTCCCAAACTGAAGCAATCATAAATCCTGTGTCGCTTGTCAAATGCACGATAAAACAGCAGTGACATGTACCCCACCATTACAGCCTGTTCCTCTTCCTGATTCTGCATGGGGAAAAAGTTGTGATTGACATCATAGGGTTATGCCATCACTTTAATAGACTATTTCAGTAAATTGCCTGAAGTAGCGTTTACATCACAAATCTCTTCTGCTACAGTAATTAAGTTCCTCTCTACAGTTTTTAGCAGGGAAGGTTACCCCAAAGAACTGGTTTCAGATAATGGTAGTCAATTTACTTCCCTGGAATTTGAAACTTTTCTAGCAGAGAGGAACATTTTACATAAAAGATCATCCCTGTATTACCCTCAAGACAATGGGGAAATCGAAAGGTTTAACAGAAGCTTGAAAGAGAGTTTGCAAACAGCTAAACTGGAAGGGAGATCGTGGATAACCTTCACTACTGATTTCTTGCAAACATACAGGGCTACATGACATGCCACAACACAAAGCTCACCCACAGAGTTACTGCATACAAAACGGATGAATACTAAACGAACATTGCTGGATTGTTCAAGGCAAGACCTGATGCAACAAACAAGGATGATGTGAGAAAAATAGTTGAACAGAAACAAGAAAAGTATAAGGCTTTCACAGACAAATGGCAGGGTGCTAAGGAACCTTTGTTACAGTAAGAAAACCTGGAATTTTACTCAAAGGGGATCATAAATTCACATCTCCTCTTAAAATCATTGAGAAGAAGGGACCTTACACCTATTAACTTTCTGATGGGTGGGTATGGAACGCTTCTTATCTTGCACCTGCCTATGCACCAAGAGGAGATGATACCAATAACCAGTCCGTGTTGGATGACTTCACCGTAGTACCAACACAACAAGACACTGCACTAGAAATGGGGTTTGAGAGACGGTCTGTCAGACCCAGATGACTACCTGTCTGGACTAGAGACTATGTTATGTAGTATTTACAGTGTTTTCAGTGTAATATTTCTGCCAAGGCTACTTCTAGAGTGGCATGATTTTCCAGAAATGCTTTTAACGGAAAAGTTTTCTATTAAAAGCATTTTCGGAAAAGAGCGTCTAGATTGTTGAAGCATTTTTTTGCGGAAAAGTGTCCATGGCCAATCTAGACGCGCTTTTCTGCAAAAAAGCCCCAATCGCCATTTTCATGATCGGAGCTTTTTTGCGGAAAACTAATCTGGGCTGTCTACACTGGCCCTTTTGCACAAAAGTTTTACGCAAAAGGACTTTTGCCTGAACGGGAGCAACATAGTATTTCCGCAAAAACACTGACAATCTTACATGAGATCGTCAGTGCTTTTGCGGAAATTCAAGTGGCCAGTGTAGACAGCTGGCAAGTTTTTCCAGAAAAGCGGCTGATTTTCTGGAAAAACTGGCCAGTCTAGACACAGCCCCAACAGTATAGTGGCTTGTTCCATATTTGTTGCTGTGGTTAGAAAAACAATGTTTACTTTATAATTGAGAGCGCTTCTTAAGAGAGGAGGGAATGTGGTGTTTAGATGCTGCTTGTAATTATTAGAACTGGGAGCACAGGCTGTTGGAGTCTGGAAGCACAGGAAACAGGAAGGAGGGGGGAGAAAATTAGCCAGGGCTGAGTGAGAGCTACAGAGGAGTGCAGCAGCAACTTTGTAAAGAGGTTTCACCTTTGGTAAATAAAGTCCTGTTGAAGTCTGTTACTACTTTGCTTGCATGATAGAACAATATGCTGTTATTCCTATAGAATCACAGAATGCTACAACTGGAAGGCACCTTGAGAGATCATCAAGTCCAGTCCCTTGCCCTCATGGCAGGACCAAGCACCATCTAGATCAGGCCTGAGCAAAATATGGCACTCCAAGCCATCGGATCCGGCCTGTGGTGACAGTGGAGAGCCCCAGGCAGGCTCTCCTGCTTGCCCCACAGTCCCGCTTGCCATGCAGAAACGCACCTGCCAGGCTTCCTTTCTGTTTCAAAACTGGGGGGGGGGAGGGGGAGTTTCAGGAACCGCCCCACACCCAGCACAATCCCATTGGTCGGTTTCTGATCAGACTCCAATCTCCCTCCTGCACCCCAATCCTTTACCCTAAGCACCCTTCTGCACTCAACCTACATCCTAGAGCTTGTATCTCTCTCCTCCATTAATATCATGGATGAGTGTGGCCCTCGACCACTTTCCAAAATCTTGGAGTGGCCCCCCATCAAAAATTATTACCCAGCTCTGGTCTAGATAATCCCTGGTAGATGTCTGTCTAACCTGTTCTTAAATATCTCTAGTGATAGAGAACCTCCCTAGGCAATTTATTCCAGTGTTTAGTCACCCTAACAGGAAGTTTTTCCCTACACAACCTAAACCTTCCTTGCTGCAATTTAAGCCCATTGCTTCTTCTCCTATCCTCAGAGGCCAAGGAGAACAATTTTTCTCCCTCCTTGTAACACCCTTTTAGATACTTGAAAACTGCTATCATGCAAATGCAAATACTAACAGTGATACCTGCAAACATGCTACCTTTCTGTCCTGGAAAAGAAAATATGTATCTAAGTTTGACCTTCCAGAGTTTTCAGCAAACTATCTCCTGAAAGGAGAGGAATATTGGTCACTATGTAAAATGTGGGCAATAAAAAGTAAAGAACAGTTACTGTCGACTTCCTATTGATATTGAACGGGGATGGTTTCAAATCAAGAAATTTCTATTTTTTGGCAAGCAGTACACTTTCTTGTCTCAGAGAAAGATTTTCTTCTGCATACTGAGATGTAGTGTACAATCTACACAGAATCACATGAAATCCTGCTTAGGGATGTTAAATATCGGTCATTGAATAGTCGATTAACCTCATGAATGCTTACCAGTTACTCGACTATTCTATAGTCCCTGGGGGTTGGGCCAGCAGCCAGAGCACTCTGGCCCCACTCCCGAGGAGCTCCCTGCCACCTCACATTGCTGCCTCTGATACAGAGGAAGCAGCGTGAGGTGGCAGCAGCTCCTGGCCAGCGCAGGCTGAGTTCCTGTACCTGACACAAGCCGGAACTGAGCCAGGCTGCTAGGCAGCCTGCTAAAAACTTTACTGCCAAGGGGGAGGAGATGCGTGTAGTCTATAGCATTGACGTATAAGCTTTTGCTTATCAGTTAATTGACTACATTATTATATCACCAAACCTTCTTACTTTACTTGGATGACAAATCGCACTGGTATCAATGGAATTACTCATGGAAGTTAAGGGAACAGAATTTGGCCTTCAAGCCATTTCAGAAAAAAAAATTCATTGATTAGGTTTTGTAGATATAAAGAAGTACTCACTGATTATGTTTTTCCCCAAAATAGTTTTAAATAAACCAATTAAATAAGGTTTATAAAAACAAACAAAATCAATAGAGTAACAAGACAGCTCAGTAAATCTTGTCTCTCTTAGCTCTATCTTTCTTTACTTTGGATATGTCTACATTAGGGAATTATTTTGAAATAATTCCCCTTATTTCAAGAAAACAAGCAGAGCATTCAAATTACCAAGCCCTTTATTTCGAAATAAGGGTCAGTTTATTTCAAAATAATAACTCCTGCTTTCCTTGGGGAATAAGCTGATTTTGAAATAATTATTTCAGGAATTATTTATTTCAAAATAATTTCCTAGTGTAGACATGTCCTCAATCTCTTTCTCCACTCCGCTTATAAGCACAAGTAGATACCGACAACTGGAAAGGATGTGACATCTGCATCTAATAATATATTTAGTGTTGGCCTGCTAACATACACCTACTTACCTAGTTCCGACAGCCCTTTTGGTTTTGTACCAACCTAGAAAAACATCTTTATATCAAATTTTTGTCTTACATCTGATAAAAAAAGGAAACTAGTTCATTTCTGTCTTTTTAAAATTATGTCTGACTATTAATTGTATACAAGGATACACATTAGGGATGTAAGTGACTAGTCGACTAATTGCTTTCCCCCCACACTTGCTGCCTTTATCAGAGGCAGCCAACGGGACAGCAGGAGCCGGTACTGTGGGGAGCTGGCTTAAAAACTGATTCCCCCCAGCACTGTCTCCATGCAGGCAGGAGAAGCAGAAGGGTAGCGGGAATTGGGTGTAAAATGGAAATCAGCTGATTTCCGGATCGCACAGGATCCCCTGCTGTGCACCAGCTTAGTAGGGTCCCCTGCTATGCACCAATAGGCTCTTAATACATTTAAAAGGCAGATCTGCAGAGGGGTGAGTTCCCAAGCCAGGAGCCAGCCTCACTGCGGCTCCCCCACTTATCAACTAGTCGATTATTTGATCAAACTAAATTTAACATCCCTAGACTACATTTTCAAATTATTTGCACAATGAACACGGCAAATGTTTACTAACATATTTTTAGAGTTTAATTGACTTTGTGACCATGATTTCTGTAGAAATGTTCCCCATTAAGCTTATTAGTCCCCAGAGTACTCAACTTAATTTATTGCTACCCCTTTTCATACTGGTACTAGGTTAACACTATTGTTTTTGATACTCTTTAGTGCTGAATTTCATCCATGTAAAGTGACTAATTGTAGGCTAGCAAATGCCTAGAGATTTTGACCTGCTTGGGAAAAGAGAAGTTTTGTTAAAAGGATTTTTAATGTTTACCCTATGTCACTTTCAGTCTAATTATGTATATTTTAATTTAATTTATTCCAAAACCTTTATATTTAACTACCTTAGATATTACACCATTGTAAACTGTGAGTAACTACACCAAAGTCAGTAAAGCTGGCATGCGTGTAAGGAAAACCAAATCCACTATTTGTAATAATTCCTTTTACAAATTTAGAGTCAAATCATGCAAAGGCAAAACACTTGAGCAACTTTATACATAAGAGTACACATCCTAAATTCAACAGGGCTACTCCTCTGTGTAAAGTTACTAGGGCATAAATCTCTGTAAGATCACTGCCTTGATAACAAATACCCTTTCTTTCCATAAAGATCTATCCTCTGTATTGATGTTTTCTCAGAGAGAACATGGATCTAATTTATTTCCTTATCTGTGAAGTAGCATTGCAAATACAGAATTACAATGTTACATTTATATATAATAGAGTGTTTTCATAATGACCATCTTAAGGTACTGAACAAGCCATTTTCATCTGATGTCACCAATTCTTATCGCAGAGTTTGTTCTCCCTCCTCTGTGACGGTTTCTCCAGCATCTTACAGGCCAAATCTTTTGAGTTCTACATAACTAAAGGCTATCTTTAAAATGTATGCATATATTTCATAACTAGTGTAGTATGCGTTAAAAGCATGAGCATCAAAAAGATACTAAACATGCTAATATTAGTAAAATCTAAGGCATCTATGTTGAGAGCTTTCCATTAGTAAAGTATTATAACTATTTTTCACATACCTTAATTTCTACTTTTAAAGGGAAAACCTTTTAAAAGGAAAATAGAAAATAAAAAACCTTAATGATAGGAAACTGAAAAGACCAGCATAAAATCTCTTTTACCCTAGCATGAAATCTTCTGCTTCTCTCTCCTATTCATTAGCAAGAGTACCCTGTGGCTTTTCAGCTGTGATCAGTGTGAGAACATTACTGCCAGAAATTACAAAACAGGAATCTTTCTTAATGTGTTTTAATGAAGCTGCCTGTTCAAAGATTTTTGGTTTTATAAATTGAGAATGAGAGTCACCATTTCCAGTTGTTTTTTTCCCAAATCCAGATTGATGGGCATTGTTGCTCATAAATTTTATGAAACAATCATTATAGCCGGCTTACAAATATTTATTACTGCAAGTATTTCAATGTTCATTCATATCACTTTTAGATGGTGATGGATGGTTGTATTTTTAAATCATTACTTTATGCTAAAAATATTTGGAACATGTCAAAATAAAGAATGAATAGAACATGTCCTTCTCTTCTTTTGAGCTTCCTTTTGTCCCTTTGTCCCTGTTCGTCAATGGTTCTGTAGCCTTCTAGGCTTACTGAGCTGAGCCAGGCATGGACATTGGCTCCACAACAGACAGACAAGTTCATATTTATATTTGCTGCATAAAGTAAATATAAATAATAAAAATAAACAATAATTATGAGCATGTGGGGGAGACATGTTCATACAAATGAAACTTCAACCTGCCATTTGCCACAATAACAATCTTGGACTTGTTTCCCCCCCCCGCCCATCTTAGCACATCCATACTCCCCACAAAATAACAAGATCGGAAGAGCAACCTAGGGCTGAAATAAACTTTATGCAGGGCCATAAAAATAGGAAAAGGGAAAGCACTACTACCAGCTCAAGTATAAGCTCTGTAAAAGTCAAAAACCCACAATCTGGCTACACACTGGGACAGTCAAACCTGTAAGAAGGAAATGAGAGAGGAGAAGTATTCTCTCAGGCTCTCTTAGCATGATTTCCTCCAAAATTGCTACTTCTAGGTGGCTCAGTACCCAAAACCCATGAATACCCCAAGATCTCTGGGGTGCTCAAAATAGCTACACAAAATCCATGTCTATCTGCATGGTGGTCCTATGTGTTTGCAGGTATCTTGGCTCCCTGCAGATGTGTCCTCTCTCCCTGACCGTGCAGCTCCAAATTATTGTTGATGAACAAACAAAAGGAATTTTTTCGTCACTCAGCGCACGGTCAACCTGTGGAACTCCCTATCGGAGATGTGGTGCAGACTAGGACTTTAACAGGAAAAAAGAGCTAGATAGAGTCATGAAAGTTAGGTCCATCAATGACTATTAGCCAGGATGGATAGGAATGGTGTCCCTAGCCTCTGTTTGTCTGGAAATTGATGACAGGAGAGGGATCACGTGATGATTCCCTGCTTGTGTTCCCTCTCTCTGGGGCATTTGGCATTGGCCACTATCGGCAGACAGGATACTGGGCTGGATGGACCTTTGGTCTGACCCAGTACGGCCGTTCTTATGACTCAACCAGTGACTGCCCTAGTTATTTTCTTTCATGGGAAGCTCTTCAATCTAGAAATTGAAAGCTCTGCATCTAGAAATTGTTTTTAACTTTCTTGCAATTTCCCAATTATTTTCTGTGTGATCGGTGCAGGAAGGGGAATAAAATGTGCCAGCCTGCTCTTTGTGCCCTTTCTAGGCAGATGAGATCAACCAGAACACTGAAATTAACAGTCTCTAAATTTAGATCTTAAGAGCATTGGGTAAACCTTCTCAGTCGAAGACCCTTCACTTTGGAACTCTCTTTTTCCCTTGGTCCAACAGAACTTTAATTTCTTGACTTCTCTGCATGTTGCAAAGAAGCCTCCACAAAACCCTACTCATCTTTTATGTACCATTTCAGTGTTGTGTTAAAAGTCTGAGTGCTTCTTAAGCAGTACTTCAGTCCTCAGAGTGGTCCTCTGCAGAGTGTAAATTTTACCACTGAGTCTTTTTCTTAGAGAGTAGGTTGAGTACAGCAGACTCTACTAGTAGAAAGATATATCATGTCTTAAAAAAAAAAAAAAAAAAAAAAGGTTCCTGTAATTCATTACTGACCTATGTCGTGCCCACACCTTAGCCACATCCCTATTATCCTATCTTATGCCCTGCAGACCATCTTGGTTTGTATCAAGGAAGAGCTCTCTCAAGAGGCGACAAGCTTACTTAGCCAGGTGTCAACACATCAACAATAACAGTGGTGTCATGATGGGCTCCCCACCCAGCCTCAAACTAGGCCCCATCACTCCACAGCCTCGAGCTAGGCCCCAGTGTCTCCGCTGCTACAGGGCAGCTATATGGAAGATGATGGGATTTCTTCCCGTAAGGATAAGGGCAAGGGACTGATTCTAGCAGAACCCCTTCTCTGACTTACCTGGAGCCACACTCTGTGATATCAAGAGTGCCTTGCTCATTGGTTGATGAAACCAAATGGCTGCTGGAAAGGAGTCTTATGAAAATCTTTCAGGGCTCCACCCTACAAGATTAAATACATGCTTTAGTGCTATTCCAAAATCAAAGGCAGGGTCAAACTTTAGAGCACTGAATATTTAAAGGGAGTCTTAGGATGTTCCATCTGCATAGATGTTTATGGACTGGTCAAGAGCAAAATGTCATTGACACAGGTAGGAAGTTTAGCATTTTAATCTTAGAAATTGAATAATCGTGTAAAATATACAACAGTGTAAATCAAGAGGTAGATGTATAATGGTTGTACAGAGATTCTTGTTTTTAAATTGAAGACAGGTAACAAAAAAAACAAGGTTGTAAATAATAATATCAAAATAGAAAAAAAAATACAAGTGTTTAAATAGAAGATAAAACTAAATGGTGACACAGAAGGGCAATTTGAACCTAGCATTCATATAGTTCAATTTTTAATAACAAAATGTGTTCTTATCACCCTCCAAAACACTTTGGACCCAACACTAAAAACACTATGGCATGTACATAAAATTAGTCATGTGCATGTATGTTTGCAGGTCTATTGACTGTAAGGTCTTCCAGAGAGAGACAAAGCCCCAAACCCTAAACTGGATCCATGTACATCAGGAGTGGACAATAATTTTGTATGGCAGACCACTCCCAAGATATTGGAAAGTAGTCAAGGGCTGCACTCTTCCACGGTATTAATGGAGGAGATGCGGGGTCTGGGGGTGCAGAACAGAGCTGGGGTAAAAGATTGGGATGCTGGAGGGAGAATGGGGTTGGGAGGGAGTTTGGGCAAAGGAGGTGGTTGTGACCTAGGACAGGGAATTGGGGTGCAGGATTTGGGGATGTAACCTAGGGTAGGAGGGGACTGTGATCTCAAGCAGAAGACTGGAGTGCCCAATCTGGGGTGGAGGGGGTATGGGTGTATGTGGAGTAGCAGGGAAGGATTGTGGGGTAGAGGGTTGGGGATGGAGGGGCTGAAGTGCCAGAGGCAGGTTCTCACCAGGAGACTTACCAGTCTGCCTGTCTGCAGAGCTAAAGACTTGCAGAGCTTAAAATGTTTCTGCCTGCTTAGCCATGTGCTTGAGTAAGTTAGCAGGAGGGTTGTGCTTTATGGCTGCCTGTTATTTAAACAGGCAGCTCCCATTGACCAGTGTCTATCCAGAAACAAGCCAATGGGATTGTTCTGGGGGTGGAAGCGGCGTCTGAATCTTCTCCCCCTCACCTACAAGCTCAAAGAGAAAGCACCCCAAGCCTTTTCTGAGTGGTGTGCAGGACTGTGGGGTCAGCAGGAGAGCCTTCCTGGGGCTCTCCACTGCCTCTGTGGGCCAGATCTGATGGGTTGGCAGACCAGATTCAGCCCACGGGCCGGATTTTGTCCAGGCCTGATGTAGGTACACCCTTCTCCCAGTGAGTGAATGGGGCTATGCACAGTCACAAGCATCCACCAATGTGGATCACATTGCAAGTTTGGAGCCCATGATTTCCTGTGTATTTGAATGTAGTTTATTTCATTTCAGCAACTACCTCTGTAGTAGCAGTAAATAAAACAAAATAATAATACTATAATAAGATTCAAAACAGTTGAATTGTATGTACATCTAGAGCATGAAAAGAAAAAAGAAAAAGAAAACCTCTTTTTATTTCTGTAATTCAGTTTTTAATAACTTGGCTTAGACAAAAATTCAATTTAAAATCCATTGTTTTCATGTTATATTCAGCAGATCATTTCAATCTTTCATAAATAGTCAACTAGTGAACTGCTATTAGATGGTGCAAAATTCTCTGGGACAATCCAGAAAGTGAATAATTATCAGTTGATCAAACCCTGATGGCCTTTTCACATTAAATAATTGGGAAGAATCAAAAGAAAGAGGAGAAAGTTATGAGTAATTTCGCTACAACACATACTTTTAAAATTGATTTATGATGGTAATAACTCCTCCTGGGAAAAAACACGTGCAACTCTGAATAATCCATCTGGGACCATAACTGACTCTCAGCTAGACCAGCCTCTTTTGGCTGCATTAAAAGACGGAGCATTACCTATTCAGGATTTATTACTGAAGTAGGATAGTCACTACACTTTTTTTAAAAAGTAATTTTCTCAGAATTTACTTTTCTTGTTGCATGCTGACAGTCAAATATAATACATAGTATCTCTGCTGGGCAACAGAATTTATTTTTATCCATAAAGATTTATACCAATACACTTCATTGTAGGATGAAAAGAATTTACATTTGGAAAAATTTATAGTTATGGCAGATCTATATTCAATGTCTGTTACCATGGACTTATTCTGCATGTATATTTTATTCCAATGGATTGTTTAATGCTATACTCATCATTAAAAATGACAACTTTCCAATGCAAACTTAAGAATTAAATGATACATTTACCACTCTTTTTTCACATCTGTGTAAAGAATTTCTACTCATTCAACCAATGTAATAAAGGCACAATATTGACTCTCCTCCCTTCATTGACAGCCCAACCCAGCATAGTACAGAGGAATTATTACACACAGCCCAACCCAGGCACCACAAACAAGATCCAAAGACCTTTGAGAAAAGTTTGTGATTACAGAATTCTGACCTTGAAAGTGGATGGAAAAATGAGTGGACATGTACATTTCACAGACCCTCTGTGAAAAAAAACCCTTGAAATGGATGGAGAAGGCATATGCAGAATATGCCCCAAATTTTGCAGTGATCTAGGCAACTGGATGCTGCATCTGCAGTGGCAGCAGCAGCTAGCCCCATCCTCCAGCCAGTCTCCCCTACCCCCAACAGACTGCACCCACCACCATTGATCGATCAATTGTCTCCCTTTTTTCTAGACAGGGAAACTACCACTCTTTTCCAACTGGTTGCATGGGCAACCCCTGCTCCACCTCCAGCTGCATCTCAAGTCAGATCACTCACCACCTGGTGTCCACATCGCCTGCCTGCTCCTCTGCCAGCCTCTCTGCCATGCTCCTACCCTCTGTAACCTTGGGCCAGATTCCCGTTCCTGTGTCTCCGAGCACAACACCCACCCCCCAACTGAGTGGCTATCTCCCTCGCCGGGGGTGGAGGGAGGGAGAGGTTGCAGGTGCTCAGGTTCCATAGGGCACCACGATTTATAAGGATGGACTTTCCTGGCATATAGATTAGTAGCTCTGAAGTGCTTGTGCAGGTAGTATGATAAGCTGAGAGGGAGGATTCAGTGTTTTTCTTATTATATCTATTCTACGTAAGTGCTCTTTGCTCTACAGCTTAGGGTTTGGCCCTTAGTATCCTTCTGCTGACCACAGGCTCACAAGATAATTGGATGCACACAATGTCTATTCTCTTTATTATTATACAAAAATACTTCTCCTAAACACACACACACACAAACTCACTGTCCCTCTCCTACACATATGCACTCACACACAGTGCTGAGCAAAAAAAGCAATAAACACCTTTATCAGTTACAGCCATCTGTGTTCCTTTAGTTTGATCCAAGCACTTTGGCAGGAATGTGTAGTTTTCTTCTACCCAACATGATCTTGCCCAGCAAAGAAAATGTTCACTCCCACTTCCTCATTTCATCGTCAGTACAAGGGTCAAACAATGTTCTAAATCTGTCAGTGGCTGGACTTAAAAAATAAGATATCACAGCTTATGTTTAATTAACTATGATCTCAACAGCATCATTTAACTTTTTTGAATAAGTATAATGATTTGGAAATGTTATGCAAGGAAATAAAAAGCTGATAAAATGGGATTTTAAGTTTAATGCCAATAAAACAATGAGTATTATTCAAATATTACTGAAAATCTAAGTATTTACATATAAAACATAAACCTTGTTTCTTCTTCTAGAGTACTAAAAGACACACAGTGCCATTCAGCTACTAGACAAAAAAGAGGGCTGAAGTGCAAAACTGTAATAAATTGTTTTACAGGTCAGCACAGTTATAAATTAATGCCTGTATAATGTAACACTCTTTGGCACTACCTTATAGGGTGAAAAATCCATGTTGTCTTTAATTTGTGTATTGGACTCCAAAAGCTCCAGACTTCTGCCAGTGAAGTCAGTGACAAACTCCCACTGACTTCACCAAGGTGAGCAGAGTCAGGCTCAAAAAAAGTCAGTAAATTAAGATTATTCACAAACAAAAGTACAGACATTTAAACAATAAAAGAGCAAGCCATGGTGTTTGCCTTCTACTTCTAATGTTTCCAACAGCATGAAGTTTTGATGGATTAAAAAGATCTATAATATAGAAACTGAGACAGTGGACACCAGGTACATAAAATATAATTTGGGAACAATAACCATGATATTTTCCATGGGTTTTTAGGTAGACATTATATAGCTGTATTCTATACTTCAAGCATCTGTATTGTACCTCTCAAATATTCCAAGAAAATCCTATTACCCATTAATTTATGAAAAACAGTCTCAAAGAAGTTAACATTTAAAACCCTAATCCATATTTTTTTACTTTCTTTTTGCTTCTCCCAAATCACAGTCTGCTCTGCTCTTCTGAGGCAGCATACCTGGACACTGGTCCGCTACTGCAGGACTGAATAGCAAAAGCACATTATCTCTGCAGTCTAATTTAAAGTTCTCTCTCTCTCTGCCTTGAGATATGAATTCAGTATTTTTTTGTCCCCTGTATGAGTTGTCACATATCAAAGATGCTTTTGAAACACAGGTTACTATTGGAATAGGACAGGAAAAAATTGTTCTAATTAAAAATTCACTTCATGAAAACATTAATGAAGTGGCCCCTACTGTAAGAAAAATAAGTCTGACCCAGTATGGCCCTGAATTGTTTCTTCCAGCAGTGGCCAATGTTGGATGCTTCAACGGGAATAAACAGAGCAGGGCAATTATCAATTATTATTTTTGGCCTTCACACCATCCCTTGACAATGAATTATACAGGTTGACTGTGTTGTATGAGAAAGTAATTTATTTTGTTTTTGAAGCCTCATGTCTATTAAATTCATCAAGTGACTACTGGTTTTTGTTCTGTATGAAACACTTCCTTATTCACTTTCTCCCTTTTCTGAACTGACATTTTTACAGCACTATAACTCAATTGACTCTGCATATGAGGGTGTAACTGAATGCATCTAGATCTTCTGTGATACGTTCACAACTAGATATGTGAGAAATATTTCCAATATAATCCAAACTATTATAAAAGAAGGAGGTGTCCATCCCACTGTCTGTCACAAAGAACATTTGAGAAGACTTGAGAAGTTTCTAAGGAAGGCAGGCCTCCCGGCCCTATCTACGGTCCTGCTCCTTCCGCTGAGGCCCCGTCCCCACCATGAGGAGGAAAGGTGGAGTGGTGTAACAAGCGCATGCCCCCCTCGACCACAGGTAGGGGAAGAGTGCGCAAGCGCACGTGCTTCAGTATCCCTGGAGCAGCAGGGAGGAACAAGGAAACACAGCCCCACCGATATACCATACCCCCAGGAGCAGCTAGGAGGGAGGAGGCTCCAGGGCTTGAGCTGGCCCAAGCTTCCCTGGCCCCAGGAGCAGTGAGGAGGGAAGAGGCCACGTGCGCCCCACCACAACCACCATGGGGAGGGGAAGAGTACACGCATGCATGCGCACCAGCATCCCCAGAGTAGTGGAAAGGAAAGAGGATGTACAGCCCCAACCCTCCTTACCCCCGGGACTCGTAGGGTTGCCAGATGGTTTCAACAAAAATACCAGACACACCTGACATTACATCACAAGCTACATTACATCTTATTTAGAAAATACCGGACATTTATATTTTCCTCAATTTGTTTCCTGAACAGAAAGCTCAAATACTGGCCTGTCCGGTTCAAAACTGGACACCTGGCAACCCTACCCGGGAGCAACAGGGATGGAAGAGGCCACATGTCCTGAGCTGGTCCAAGCCTTCCCAGCCCCATGAGCAATGGGGAGGGAGGAGGCCATGTGTCTCCAGTCTCCCCAGCCCTGGAGCAGCGGGAAGGGAGGTGGCCATGCAGCCAGAGCTGGCCCAAGCCTCCCCACCCCCAGGAACAGCAAGGCAGCTACCATCACAACGGGACTAGTAATACTAGTCCTTATAGAAATGTCAGCAAGAGAGTTTGACAATGCTATTTATATTATTTATCACTGCATACACTGGGTACAGATTCTGGAAGGAAAACTCTAAAATATGCTACCTCATCTGTTCATATCAAGTGGTAAGAATTAATATTTTGCTGCTGGAAGTCAGAATTCCCAATACTGGTGTGACCAATAAAGCTGAAAATTAATAAGTTAGCAGTAACCACACACACACACACACACTTACTTTTAAATTATTATTTTAATCAAATTATAATTATTACAAAATTAGTTTGAAAAGGCTTAAAAATTGAAATAAATAGTTGAATATACTTCCAAATTACAAAATGAGAAAAAAAAATTTAAGGGACATTATAAATAATAAAGAGCTGCTCACGAGGTGTGCGTACTTTCTTTGTATCATTCAGTTCTGCATATTAGGTATGTTTGAATGTGAAATAAATATCCATTTCTGCAAATTACCTATGCAATTTTCTACTAGAAGTCACAGGTGAAAATGGACACAGTTAGCCCCTTGCAGACCACCAAGCACTTTATTTACTCACCTATACATACCTGCAGGTAGGACTGCTCATAGCTCCCATTGGCTGCGGTTTGCCGTCCCAGCCAATGGGAGCTGCAGGAAGCTGAATAGGCATTATCCAGGAACAGCAAACCATAGCAACAGGAGCTGTAAGCAACCATACTTGTGGACATGCAGGTAAATAAAGCATCTGGCAGCCTGCCAGGGGCTAATCCTGGTGAACTATGTGCAGTCCATAAGCCACTTAATTGCCCACCCCTCGGGTAGTCCCTGGTCCTGAGCTACTGGTATAAAGGGGATACCACAATGGTATGTTTGTAAGAAAAGGCGGATTGATTTGGCATAGGTGCCTGCTAAGGATGAAAATTTCCATTTAATTAGTTAACTGGTTAACAGATCAAACAGGGGCAGGTGCCCCTGCTCCCGCCACCGAAGACATGGGCTATTCCAGCTGGCTGCTCCCAGCCCCACATAGGAAGAAAGCAACAGAACCGCAAGGGGCCAGCAGAGCTGGCAGCCTCACATCAGGGTCCAGCAGTGCTGCAGCAGCCCACTACCCACAGCTTGCAGTGAGCAGGAGGCTGCTCCCTGGGTACCAGTTACTCAGTAGGTTACCCAGTTACTCAGTAGGTTACCCATTAACATCCCTTGTGTCTACCTTCATGAGAGCACTCACAGCTGTGGAAACAGGTACCTCCCTCCAAGCTGGAGTTAGATGCCTATGTGCCTCTGAGGGGTGTGGGTTAGGTCCCATCCCTGCCCTCAGCATTTCCTAATGGCTTGTTTGCTGGCTCAGCATCCTGGCTTTTTTGAATCATTTTCTTAGTCCTAGTCTACATGATAGAGTTAAGGTCAACACAAGACATCTTACATTGACCTAATCATGTCAGTGTATATACTGCAGCCATGTGCTGTTGATGAAGTGCCCTATTACACTGACATCACAACTCCAGTTCTAGGAGAGGTGGGGGGGTAAGTCAGTATAGTTAAGGTGACACAGTGTACATGTACCACTGCTTTACTTACATCAGCTGTGATTCTTGTCAAGTTCACAGGTCTGTCCTGGGGCCATGAAATGGACAAGAAAGGCTGGCAGGCTCCCTGCTGTGAACCTAGCCTTGGCTCCTAGCTCTGGCAGTCACCCCAGAGGGGCTGGTAAGCAGCATCTCAGCTGCCCTGGGTCTCCCCTTAGCTTTGCATTCCCAGCTGGACTGCCACCTGGACTCCATGCTCTGACATAAGCTCCCACCCAAACTTCCAGCTCCTTGCTCTGAGTCCCTGGGAGCATAAAGCTAGCTGTTGGAACTAGGGGTGCAGCGAGTGCTGCCACACCCATTGGTTTGAAATAGTTTCTATTCTATGCACAGTTTAGTTCCAGCATCCCTGGAGCTGAGAGCCCTAGCAGTAGCCAGACTGCCAACAGGGAGAGGAGCTAAGAGCCTAGGTGGCAGCTGGGCCCCCAATGGGGAGCAGGGCTGAGGGCTTGGGCTCTCAGCCCCTCATGATGCCACTTTGAAGTCGGTGGAAGGACTCCTGGCAAGGGCCAGCAACAAAACAAGGGCAGCATGGGCATGAACAACCACACTAATTACTACAGTGGCTGTAAATTGACTGAACATAAGTCATCTTAAATCTGTATAAAGACAGGTTATACAGACACCTTATTCTCACTTTGCATTTTACAGGGAGACCTAACTAACTCAGGGTATGTCTACACTACCCTCCTAGTTCGAACTAGGAGGGTAATGTAGGCATACCGCACTTGCAAATGAAGCCCGGGATTTGAATTTCCCGGGCTTCATTTGCATAAGCAGGGAGCCGCCATTTTTAAAACCCCGCTGGTTCGAACCCCGTGCAGCGTGGCTACACGGGGCACGAACTAGGTAGTTCGAACTAGGCTTCCTAGTTCAAACTACCATTACTCCTCATTTCACAAGGAGTACTACCTAGTTCGTGCCCCGTGTAGCCACGCTGCACGGGGTTCGAACCAGCAGGGTTTTAAAAATGGCGGCTTCCCGCTTATGCAAATGAAGCCCGGGAAATTCAAATCCCAGGCTTCATTTGCAAGTGCGGTATGCCTACATTACCCCGCTAGTTCGAACTAGCGGGGTAGTGTAGACATACCCTCAGTGCAGAAGATTGTCCTGGGTGGCAAGGCACTTAAAGTTAGGCTCAGCTTTGCATTACCTAAGTCCCTTGTGTGGCGCTCACCTACATTATTTTATGAATTTTTGAAATTGTAGATGGGATTTTCAAAATAAAAAATCCTCATTACAAACCAAAGAAAGATGGGGTATCACACTGGTCATTATGCACATTGCTATATAATAAACTGTCCAAGAGTAAATGTTCCAACCAGCAACCTCAGAACATTTTTCGAGTCAAAGAAACCTGCAAAGTACTCAAACACTCAGCAGTCACTCCTGGTCGACTTCTGATCCAATCAATGCCATCCATCCATGCTTGCAAATGAAAATATATTTACCCATTACAACTTTGAGATTAAAATGAATGAAAAGGAACATGTAAAACACCAAATGAAAGTTTAATGATAGGAGATGTTAAGAATCAGCCACATCGTGCTTTTTTTAAACTACGTTTTTTTAAATGAATAAAAATCCCAAGTACCCATCATGCAACAGCAGCAAAGTTAAAAATCTAACAGGAGTGGTCAACAGCAGCTCCACCATGCCTTAGAATCATTACAAACACAAATTCTAGTCTAGAAGAGGACAAAGAAAACCAGCCTTAAACCACTTTCCCTTGCAATGATGGACGTTCAATAGAAGAACTGATTGAGCTCAGATTACTAGGGGCATGTTGTAACTTAGCACAGTCTTTACAGCAGTGGTTTCCAACCTTTTCAAGCACTAGATCACTTTTTGAATTTAAGTGCAATCCAAGATCTACCTCAAACCCAAATATCCTTGCCCCGCCTCTTTTGTGCTCCTGGCATTGCCTCTCTCTGAGGCCCCGCCCTTGCTCACTCCATCCTCCCTCCCTCCCCCATCCTCACTCACTTTCACTAGGCAGGGGCAGAGGGTTGGGGTGCAAGTTCTGATCTTGGGTTAAGGGATTTAGAGCCTGAGGGGCTCTGAGCTGAGCTTGGGGCAGGCAGTTGGGGTGCAGGAGGGGGTTCTAGGTGCAGGCTCTGGGAAGGTGTTTGAATGCATGGGGGCTTAGGGCTAAGGCAGGGGCTTGAGGTTCATGATTTGGGGAGGGGTTCAGGATGTGGACTCCACCTGGGCACCGCTTACCTCAGGTGGCTCCTGGGTGGTGGTGCAGTGGGGCTAAGGCAGGCTCACCCCTGCCCTAGCCCTGCACCATTTCCAAAAGCAGCCAGCAAACTTGCTCTGTCCCTAGTCCTGTTGTGGCCCCCCTGCTCTGTGCAGATAGGATATAGGGTAGACAAAGGGGGCACCTTGATATCAGTGCCCTCCTCTGCTACCCCTGCCCTGCACTGCAACCAGGAGGCTCTTGAGGGGACAAATCGAAGGTATATGGCAGAAGATGCACAGCAATGAGGGGAGGGGCAGCTGAAGTGCCAGCGCTTGATAGCCACTGGGCCAAGCCAGTCAGGATCAGGTCAGAGGCTCCAAGATCTACTGGTTGGTGACCACTGCTTTACAGTATATCCCATATTGCATAGGGCTCAAGGTGCAATTAATTTGTAATGAACCTTTGTCAAGATAGCCAATTAACTTACACTGCATGAATAATGAAAACTTTTATTGCTATTCATCACAATTATAAAACTAGCATTTCAACTAACTAGCCACAAATCAACAATTTACTAACAAAGCTTAGATTAAGTTTTCTGTTCATGAGTATTGGTGCAACTCTACTGACATCAAATCTGTGAGGGAATTTCTTTGCTCTTTTGTTTCTTTTTTCACATACCAGCTATATTACAGCAAACACAACAGACACCCCACAGGAAGAGTAGAAAGTCCACAGGAAGAAGAAAAACCGCACTGATTTATTCCAAATTCCCATCAGGGTGTAGGATTGAACTGCATCCCCCATAATGAAGCTGAACACAAGGCCAGCAAACAGATCTCATAGGGGATATCCTAGGGAACCAGGAAGAAGCAAAGGCTCTGTGCATGAAGGACCACTGTCACCAAGGCAGCATCATTATCTCTTTCTGTCCCATGCATTATCCCACTGTACCGTAGCTTCTTTGGAGGCCTGCAGTCAAGGTTTACATAGCCAGAGGCTGCCCCAGGAAAATGACTTATAAGGGGAGTCTACCACAGAGGGACAAGGGGGAGTCAGGGGAAAGTTAATACAGTGGAAATGGATTTCCTTTTCAAAAAGAAGAAGGCTTCAAGACTGAATGCTTTTACCAGATGTCATCAGAATGCCTTTATGTCTACATATCTGGATAATGTCTAGATTGCTGTGTTAATCATATAGCAACCCATACATAAAATATTTGCATGATAATTCATGGATACCATGTCATATCCATGAATTATGACATTTAACTTATCAAAATTGCATTTATGTGTGTGTAGTCTGCACAATTTTTACTCAGCTATTAAGCACTAAGGCAAATGCTCCTTTTTCTTTTTTGCACAGCTGGCAGCACAGAAATTAGTGCTTCCTTAAAATCCTTCTTTGGAATTCTTTTGCATTATACTATTATTAATGGTGTATTTTTACAGCATAACCATGGCTTTCAATTTTACTACTTGTCCTTTTTATATATGCTACAATGGAAATAAACAAAAATTGATCGCTACAAAAACAATGTATAGTGACAACCTCAGACTTAAGCAATCTAATTCAGACAATATTCATTATAAACTGTGAGAAAAATCAGTTTAAGATAAACACCACCCCAACAGATCGAGTTTGATTCTTGGCCAAAGTAAAGTAAGGCTGTAATTTTACTGAAATCAGTCATAAGATGTACCATAGCAATTTGGTATCACTTGTGCCAATTATAAAGACTACATATGTTATGCGAACTCCGTTTTATTTTACTTATTTTTTCTCTATTCTTTATGCATTTCATATCTAATTAGATCACCTGATGCCTAGGGCTTGTCCTCCCACAGTTTTCGCACTGACATAATTAAATCTTTACTTAAAAGCAATGCAACTCTCTAAACACAGGGTACCTCTACATTGCACGCCTATTTTGAAATAAGCTGTTCCAGAATAGTTATTCCAAAATAGCTTATTTCGAAATAGCACATTTACACTAAAGGGAAGCCTCAAAATTAGTCCAAGGCAGGCATCCCTAATATAGACATGCTCTCAATTTAGAGCCCCAGGAAACACTGGGGAAGAATAACTTAGAATGGCCCAGATGAGGGGCTATTTCAAAATAGCAGCAGTGGAGCATCTATTCACGCATTATTTCAAAATAGCTATTTCAGAATAGGCGTTATTCCTCACAAAGTGATGTTAACAGATTTCAGAATAAGCCGTCCATTATTTTGAAATTATTTCAAAATAATGGAATGGCTGTGTAGATGCTCTAGCTGTTATTTTGAAATAACACTAATTATCTCAAAATAACGGTGCAGCGTAGATGCACCCACACTGGGCATGTCTACACGAGGGGTGTAAGTAATTAGTCAACTAGTTAACTATCCGATAAGCATAAGCATGGATAGTCGACTACTGATGATACTAGTTGCTTCCCCCACCTTGCTGCCTCTATTAGAAGCAGTAAGGGGGAGAGCAGGAGCTGTTGCTGGGAGGAGCCAGCACAGTCTCCACAGGACGCAGGAAAGGTAGAGGTACAGCGGGAAATGGCATGAGCAAGGACTGATGCAGTCTCTGCTTGCACCATTTCCACTGCAATTCTGCTTTTGAAATGTACAAGAGCCCCAGCCGGGCTCGTACATTTCAAAGGCTCAGGCCCTGCAGGGAGCATATGGCCAGTCCTCTGCTGGCTCCATACTCCCTGTGAGGCTTCTACTTTTAAACTGTAGCAAGAGCCCAGCAGGGCTTTTCCTACAGGTCAAAGGTGGAGGCGCCCTTATAGGCTAATTGAATAGCCAATGGAAATCCCATCAACTATTTGATTAGTTAATTAATCTAAATTTAACATCTCTAGTATACTCTAGGGGGAAGATGGACCCTCCAGTGTTTGTTCTTGTAGCATTCAATTTAGCAGTTCTAATTTAGACCCGTAAATTGAATATTGAGGCCAGCCCCTTCAAGTGTCGGGTACTCCTCCTTCTGCGAGGAATAAAGGAAGCTAACCAGACTGTGTGCTCCAGTCGGCCTCCCACTGTGTAAACACCATCATGGCTCGGCTTAAAGTAAGCCAACTCTAGCTACACTCACATTAGGATGCTGTACTGATAATTAAAATATTATTTTCCACAGAGTTAGTTATATCCATGTACTTAAGCTGTTGTTTCAAAATTGAATGTGAACTGTCCCAGGGAAGCAAGATAGCCTCATGATTCTTCTAAGAGCTTAGAGGTTTTCTGGAGCCCACTGCTCTCTAGATTCTAGACAAGGGAGTCCTTTCCCATTGTGATGTAGTCCAACAAATGCACAGGAAATGCCCAGTGACAATGAAGAACAGGTTAGGAGGCCAAAGACACCTATAAAAAGTGGTACGTCAATACTAATTCATTTTAATCAATGCATGACCACTGATCATTTCACAAAATGCTGAATCAAACATTCAAAGAATCTATTTTAAAGAAACCTACATTCCAGTAGAGTGAGTGTAACATTTTACATGCCAACAATAGGGACTATTGAAATTAATGGGAGTTGAGAGTTTAAAATTTTGTACAAGACACTCAGAATCTGGCACAATGAGGCCAATTAAAATGATGCCCTAATTATGTGACATTATTCCTAAATACATAATATTAACAGTATGAAGTAGTAAGAGAGAGAGAGAATATATTTTATATTACCAAGATAATGCATTTTCAATTAGGATTTTTAAGCTAATAATAATGCCACATAACTATAACACTATGAGAAGTTGCACAGCAAATATTATGCTTCACAAATAAGAGAAAGATGTCAGATTTTCTGAAAATGATTTAAGTAAAAGAAATATGAAATTGAAAAGAACATTTCTGAATTACTGGACTCAAATTGACTTGGGAAAAAATTTTGACATAGCATAGGGCTTGTTCATCTCCCACTTTACATCAAGAAAAGCACTTAAATTAATTTCCAAATCAGTGCAAACTATAGTAATATATGAAGCAATCAACTATCCCATTAGAATCCATAACAAAACCAAAGGCAATTTGCCTTTGGCTTTAGAACCTTGACAAGGGGGTCACATTTATTGTGTTTTCTCAGTGTGTTGTAAGTGATTTCCTTTGTCAGGTTACAATTACTATGCTATGGATCATTGAAGAATAAAACAATCTATAAATAGTATGAATACAAGGAATACGCCATTGTTCTTACATAATAAATATGATGTATGCCAGATGAATATTCATCTAAAATACTCCAGTTTCAGTTTTTTTAACTTATCTTAGCGTAAAATCCTTCAGTGCTTTGCATATTAAATATTTTGTGGATTGTTATGGATAATGTACTTAAGAAACTACTTTTGCAACAATGTTCCATTTCTCAGGCAAGTGGATATTAAATGTGTAACAATCTAGGCAACAGCACTGAAGTCAGGAATTCACTCTGAAGTTAGAGCATAGCGTATATAATAATAATCACTTTCATGATACTGTATATATTCAAACCACTGTACACATTATAATCGTTAAATTATGCAGTTATGGTTTTTGGCAACTCCCACTGAAGTCCAGGGGAGTTTTGTTTCCGTTTTCAGTAGGAGCAGGTTCCAGTTTATAGTGTCCAGATTGTCACTCTTCTCCAGATCTGTACTATTTCAATAGCATTGTGCCCTCAAAACTTTGCTGTGGCAAGACAGTGCTTTCTTCTCCTAAATGGATTTTTATTTTAATGTGGCAAGAAAAAAAGTAATATCTGAACCTGGATTTAGGAGAGACAGTGTTGCCTACTGGACTGACACCAAGTTGGACCAAGACCCTAGATTTTTTTCTATTATGAGCTCTGCCTTGGGAAATTCACTTTATTGTTCTGTGCCTCAGTTTTCCAATCTATGAAATAGATAAAGTGATACAGACCTTGTCAACCTACTGATGGAATAATAAGTATTATTATTAAAAATCTCTGCTCTTGATGTTTTTCCATCTTCACCTATACAAGTACTAAACTCATAATTTGAAAAACAATGAAACACACTTTTCCCCTGGCAACAGTATTAGAGAGTCTTATTATCTATTTTAATTAGCAGAAATAAGAAATAAGGTTAGAATAAGTCTAACCCTTCCCAGTGGCATTTTCAGGCCAACAGAAGAGCACTCTCTCAACCATGACATTCCCCATCCCAGGTTAATGCCAGAGGAGAAATCACTCAATGTTACTGGTGGGTCAGACAAAAGGCCCTTCCACCAGAAGTGGACTAAAGAATCAATTGCATACATTTGTGGGCTGAAGTTCCAAACCAGAGATCCTACCTAGTTTAGGAAAGTTGGACCTAAAAGAAGCCTACAAGCTTCTTTATTACCAAGATAAAAATATTTAGCTGGGTATTGCTCCTATATTTATATTAACTGTTTCTTGGCTACCCAAAGACTGATGGTGACCAATGGTCCATGGTAGGGATGTAACAGTATAGTCAATTAACTGAAAAGCAAAAGCTTATAGGTTAATGCTATAAACTACATGCATTTCCCTCTTCCCCTCTCCCTGCCAGTAAATTTCTCAGTTCTGGCTTGCGACGGGTCCGGGACCTATCCCTGCTGTGGCTCTGCATTTAAAGAGTATTAGGAGCCAGGCAGGCTGGCAGCCCCACTCAGTTCTGGCTTGTGCCGGGTCCAAGAGCTCAGACCCCACCCAGACAGGGACTATTACCACCTCACACTGCTTCCTCTCTCTCAGAAGCAGCAGCACAGGCGACAGACAGCCAGTCCACGAGAGGAGCTTATTTTTAAACTGACTTCCCTTGCAGACTAGCTCCCACCTTGGCACCCCACGTTGCTGCCTGTCATACAGTGGCTACCAGCCCTGCCCCCGGGGACTATAGACTAGTCGACTAACCAATAAAGTTTCATGAGGTTACTCGACTATTCAATTAACTGATATTTAACATTCCTAGTCCATGGCATACTTCTAGCGGAGTCACAATACTACATGCATTTATAAATCACGCACAGAATGGAAAAATAGGGAGTTTAAAAAACAAAGACAAAATTTAATGTGTTTTGGAGTGGTTTCATAAAGTATTAATTATGTAAATTATTCTCATTAAAATGTAGTGACTGGATTATAAGATTCATATATATGTTGACAGATTAATAGGAAATTTACAGAAAAAATAGGGGGAAATGAGCTAAGAAATCAATTTCTGCAAATTTAAGCTTAAGAAAATGAAAAATGTATACAAAATTACAAATGGCATAAAAAGATCAAATTAATGGGCTTGTTTTATATTTTCTCATAAACACGAGAAAAATGCAATCTAATTACATTAAAAGAGAACAAATTGGAAACTGATAAAAGGAAAGAGGTGTTTTTAAACAACACGTGGAACTCATGGCCACTAGGGATGTTAACTAACGTGGGTTTCTATAATCATGTAATCGCTGGATTTTTTAGCAGTTGCATGTTTTCAAGTGGGGGGGCAGGTGGGGCTGGTGCTTGCGAGGAGCCAGCTTTTAAGCCCCATGAGCACTGGCTCTCACCTGCCTTCCCCCATCCCCCTGCTGTCTCTGATAAAGAGGCAGCAGTGTGTGGGACAAATGACTCTGCGGAAGCCGATACACATGGGGAGCTGACTTGAAAGCCACTTGCTGCTTGCCCCCACCTCCGTACTGCTTTGTGGGAGGCAGTGGGGACAGAAGCGGCTCTACAGAATCAGCATGCAGAGATAGCCGGCTTAAAAGCTGGATCCCCACAGGCACAGTCTCCTGTCCCCCTTTGCTGCCTCTAATACAGCGGTATCAAGGGGCGGTTGGGTGTAGTTTTTAGGATTAATCGATAAGCCCCAATTTATCAGTTAATCATGTAAACAATTACAATCTAACATCCTTAATTGCCACCAGCTAGTATTGAGTCAAAGATCTTTGCAGGATTTTTAAAGGATCAGAAGTTCAACTAGATAATAAGAATATCTAAAATTACCCCGAGTTAAATATTCAATATTGCTATCAGTATTTTATCACAAATCCCACCATAATTTTTGTTTCCCATAAAGCTTCAGTTCCTAGTTACATGAGACTTTCATGTTCCATTTTTTTTTAAATAGTAAATTTCTAACCTTCATTATAGGGAGGAAAAGACAGATAATGTAAACCCTAAAGCATCAAAAAAAATACAGCAAATAAAAAGATTCCCACATATATTTTTTAAACTGCATGGTTTTTAATCTCATGTTTAGAAGAAACTTTACATAACTCTTCATCATTGTAAACTACGCCAGCTTTGACAAACTCTTTAGAAATAGCTGGTATGCACCACTGTCAGATATGTAATTCATGGACCAAAGGTCTAATCCAGAATGACAGTTCCTATGGGGATGGATGTAAAGGATGGAAATGATTTTCCCTCTGATTCATCCAAACCAACACTGATTGTTCACATTTATCAGATGTATACAAAGTGAAAAGTAGAGACTAGGGACATAATCCTTGTAGGAACTGCAGCATCACGTCAGTCCCCAATATACAGGGTGCAGAGAATGAGCTTCTTATGAAGGAAATGTCTTTGGACTTCATTTCACTTTACCGCTCTCTCTCCTTCCCCCATCTCAAACACACGCTATTCATATACAGGCAACATGCTAGAAAATGTCTGGTAAACATTTCCAAACCTGAAAATATCCTCTGGCACACCACCATCCATCTATCACATACTCCTATGCCTTTTTCAAGCCTTAGTTGGAAAGGCATTAAATAACACACTTTTATTTCTCATTTTCTATTACTGCCTTCTTGGCCATTCTCAGCTAACAAATGTAACCTTGAGTGTTCTATGAATCACTTATATGCTACACAGCACTGAAGATAATGTTTGGCCACAGTGCTGCTGTAAGAGTGCCAGGCTGTAAAGGAGAAACAAGCAGACATTCTTCCAGTACATTTATTGTACCACCATCTTTTTCTTAATTGGTTTAAAAGTAAGATCTGCATAGCCTTGTAACACAGCTTACAAAAAATATTAAAACAATATTGCTCTTTAATTAATGAGGCCAAAGTTGTATAACTGTAGAAAACAAAGTATTTGACCTATTAGCCTCTTCTTATAGTAATAACTTTATAGACTTCTTTGGCTGAATACTTAAAAAAAAAAAAAAAAAGTAACGTATCTACAGCACTATCTACCATAGAGGTTCTTTAAATCCTCATTTTACCAAACATATACTAATAAAAAGAGTAGGTGAAAATATTACAAATAAGAGAGTTTAAATATCACAAGACATTAGTACATAAGACCTAACACATGCCTATATACACAATATCATTGAATAAAGATAACGGCAAAGTACTATACCTAAGATGGAAAAATAATCAAATGCCTAACTACAAAATGGGGAATAACTGTCTAGAGCCAGGCAGCTGACCAGGGCAGAAGCTTGGCTCCAGCTCCCGCAGTGAAGTGCTCAGCCATGCTGCCCCTGAGGACTGGGTCGAGCTGTCTGGACCCCTGCCAACCCCCGATTCCTGGCCCGGGCTGTAGACATCTCAGACACTGCCTGAAGACACAGCAAGCTCTCCGGGACCCTCGCAAAGACCCAATGACTGGTCTGGCCCACCAGGGCCTCTGCCTGAGCCAGAACCCATGGACACCCTACCAGCCCCTATGTCGCCCGCAGACTCCCAGGAGGAGTGCTGGAGCCTGGTAGGCCCCTAGGGGGAACTGGGAAGTGGCCCAGGGATAGCCAATCCCGGGGTGGCAGAAGAGATGGAGGTCGGGTAAGCAGCATGTTGCAGACTGGATCCCTGCTGACCCTCGACCTAGTAGGCATGTAATGGCCCAGATCCCTGCCGACCCAGTGGCTGCAATGCTGCCACTATCAGGACCATGGGCTGGGACACAGTGGAGTGGGTAGGCCTGCGTACCCCCTGCCACCCCTTCTCTGGAGTTGCAGGTTCCCCCTGTGAGCAAAACCCCCTGCACTTGTCGGCTCTCCGGGAGTGAGGAGACCTCTGCCCAGCTGGGACCCAGCCGGAGGTTTAAACTGCTGAACCACTTGTGATAGACACTTGTCACCTGACCCAGGGTTGCGCCTTAAACTGTGAACTATTGAACTATGTGTGTTAACCCCTTGTCTGTCCGTCCACCCTGAGCCAGGGCTGGGTCTTATAAACTGTTGCTCAGCCAACGGGTAGGCCGAGACATGCTGCACCAGGCACTCTAAGGAGTCAGCGTGGCCTCCTGCTGACAGTGGACCCTGTACAGTGGTAGTCTCAAAAAAGTCTAATATTCTGGGCTGCAATTAACAGGAGAGTTATACATAAAACATAGCAGGTAATTGTCTCACTTTCTTCAGCACTAGAGAGAGCTCAACTAGTGTTCACTGAAGATGCCATATTTTTGAAAAATGTGGACAAACTGAAGAGAGTCCAAAGAAGAGCAACAAAAATGATAAAAGATTTAGAAAGTTTGACATATGCAGAAATGTAAGTAAACTGGGCATATTTAATCTTGAGAAAAGACTAAGGAGGAGCCTGCTAATGGTCTTCCTATAAGTTAAAGGCTGGTATAAATAAAACAGATAGGGAACACTTTTCTTCCACATCACTGAAGATATGCCAGTAAGTAAGGGTACATCTAAACTACATGGCTCCGTCGACGGAGCCATGTAGATTTGTTGTTTTGGCAAAGGCAAATGAAGCCGTGATTTAAATGATCGCGGCTTCATTTAAATTCACATGGCTGCCGCGCTGAGCCGACAAACAGCTGATCAGCTGTTTGTCCGCTCAGCGCGCTAGTCTGGACGCTCCCCTGTCAACATCAAAGCCCTTTGTCGGCAGCCCCGGTAAACCCCATCCCACGAGGTTTACCAGGGCTGCCAACAAAGGGCTTTGATGTCGACAAGGGAGCGTCCAGACTAGCGCGCTGAGCGGACAAACAGCTGATCAGCTGTTTGTCGGCTCAGCGCGGCAGCCATGTGAATTTAAATGAAGCCGCGATCATTTAAATCGCGGCTTCATTTGACTTTGCCTCTGACGACAGAGGCATGTAGTCTAGACACAGCCTAATAGACTTAACCAGCAACAAGGTTTAGATATTGGGGGAAAATTTCTAACCATAAGGGCACAAACTCTGGAACAGCCTTCTAATGGAGGCTATGGAATCCCCATTACTGAAGATTTTTAAGAACAGATTAGGCAAACACTTTACATGGATGGTCAAGGTTTATTTGGTGCAGGAGTCTGAAGCTGATCTCTTGAGGACCCTACCAGACCTACATATGAGTTTTCATTCCTATTCCCTAATCTAGGTTTTGATTAAATTACTATTTTAAAAAAAAATCACCAAATTCAAAAAAAAAAATCACAATTCAAAGCAAAAAGGTTAAAGCTTGTAAGCTGTACACTTGATGTAAGAAGACATTTTAAAATTAGCACTTTTCTGGTTGGAATTTTAAGGATTACAAATAGTGATGGCATTTTCTTTAAAAAGGAAAAGTGGGCAGCAAATTCTAAGATTTAACTCTGTACACTTAGGAGTCAGTCTTTCAAACCTCTGCTTTAGAATAAGGACACTGACTGCACCAAGAATAAGGACACTGACTGCACTGCTTAATCAGCATCCTAATTAGCTTTCTCTTAATGTTAATTTCAGTAGTTTTTGTTCAAATATGGGGTACGCCAAGTCTTTCCAGTAAAAGATAAATGAGTAAATACCATAACCAGGATAAGGACAGAGACTGCAAATGATTAAGTATTTTTTTTAAATTGATAACAGATGATAATTTATAATGTATTTCTAAGGAACCACAGTAAATTAATTATATGGGGGGGGAGGGGGCGAAGAGAAGAGAAAGCATTTTAGAAGTTATAAAGAAGCAACCAATAATAATATGAAATTCTAGCTTCCAACCACTGCTTTCAATATTCTTGCACAGAAACACATTTGCTTTTCATTTTAGGAGTGGCTTGTGTTCAACAATTTAAAGTTGGTTTAAGATTTCAATGCTTGCTTTCTTCATGCTCACCATATGCTCTTATTAAGCACTTTTACAAAGTGTGAACCTATTGCAGCCACAGGGTCCTGCAAGCCCTTACTCACCCAAGCATTCCCTGCTTATGCAAGTAGTCTCAAGATTGAAAAAGTTTTATTTGAAATAAGTGTTTGTAGGAATGGGCCCAAATTCCCCACTGAGGAAAACTGTTAACCCTTAAAACAAAAAAACACCATGGAACATCTTACATATGTACTTATTCTGCCTGTGAGCGTTTTTTGCCTTACTTATATTAATTTTCATAATTTACTTGCACAGTCTGCAAAGAGCAATAACAGGATTCTTGTAGTATCAGTAGCATGCATAATTTTACTCAAACTCCATTTGCAAAATAGCTATATTGTTTAAATTCATTATTGCTCTGCCTAATGTGCTATAAAACATTATATGTTATATGCAAACAACAATGCATCCTGTGTACACACTGGCAAATTTATTTTGAGTTTAAAACTCTTAATTTCTGACCCCCAAATAAACAATTATCTATCTAGGAGCCCAATCCTGCACTCTTTGAAGTATTATATCACACATCGAACAAGAAGTATTAACAAGTGAAACAAAAAATTGTGTGTTGAGTAACACAATACAAGACACTATATTCAGCACAGCTCTTGAAAAAAAGCAAGGCATTGTTAGTGATTTAGAAACAGGAAAATGTACTTCTGTAGGGGAAATATGGATTGGAGCAACTCCTGGGACATGAAAGGCTGGGCAATACTGAGGTAATGAGCTTAGTTTGTGAGGGAAGTGGTTGAACCACTGTGCACATCCGGCATCACCTGCTGGTCAACCTTCAAAACAGTGCTGGTTCCAAACTTCAAATGAGTGAAAATTAAATGACTGATAGCAAAAGAAAAAAAAAGGGGGGGGGGGGGTGGAAAAAGGCCTATAGCACAAGCAACTAAAGCAAGCCACACCTTTATATCTCAATCTAAAAGACAATAACCTGGGATAGGCTTCCAGCCATGTGACAGTCTACAGTCAAATACAGCCCTTAAGAAAATGACAATTAAAATATTCTTGCTTCATAACTATTGTCCCATGGCCTATTTTCCTCACGTTTTAATATTCAAGCTAGTCATGGAGAGACATTTTTAACACTCCCCAATGAATCATTTAAAGTGACATTGTGATAAAATGTTGTATTTTTTTACATTTGATGGCAACCTGAGGACATCAGAAAGATTTTTTTCCACAATCTTTATTACTTCCAATACTAGGAAAACAGTAGTAGCTTTGAGATCTAATCAGAGATCCATTTAAGGGAATGAACAGGGTATGAGGCAATGGAGATCAATTTTGTTCAGTCTACCCCAAGACTATGTTTGAGCTATTCAAACAACGCTCACCTACTGTCCAATTTCAGACCAATATTGACATGATGATTCCAATGAAAGCAACTCCTCTAGGAAGGGAAAGACTTACAAAAAAAGAGGAAGGGGTGGATTATAGCTAGAATGACAGTTCATAAAAGATCCAGAAAAGCCTTTTGCTTAAGACCAAAATATTTAGCATCCAAAAGTCATTTGGACAGTACCTGTGACTAAGATAGCAGAAGTACAGCACTATATCCATGCCAACCAAATTTACCTAGAGGAAAAAAACCCTACTGCCATTGAAGAAATATTAATGATGCTCTTCTACGCATGGATATCCTCAGCTTCAAAATAGTAGTTTGTTGGAGGTTTAGAGCTTATGTTTCTCTAATGAAGCAACCGATCAAGAATGATACTGAGTTTTCACTTACTTTTATTACCACCTGTAAAAATAAAAAATGGTCAGCTAATGTAAAAAGATACAGATATAACTGAAATATAAAGTTACCTCTGCTCGCTGTGTTCGAGGCAAAACAGCTGATTTTTCAATGGCATAAACGTCCACCAGGTACAAACGTACTCCTTGCTCCCGGTCCAAAATGGCAGCAGTCTGAATTACCCCAGTATGGCGCCCAATGGTAAAGAGACGTCCAAAACTTTTCTCTTCACAACGTACTGAAACTATGTAATACTCCACCAGTGCTTCAGAACCCCTTGGACTAGCAGCTTCTATGGATATTACATTAGTCCCAATTGGTTCTCCTTCTTTTAAAATAGTGATATATTTTGGCTGAGTAAAAACTGGTCCATCAAGCCCTTGCAGAATAATAGTCATTTCAGTGGTTGATTTCCTCCTTTCAGGGCCAAGGTCTGTAGCTGAAACTATGAGGTTGTATATGAGCTGAGATGGCATCAAAGCTGCCGCCACTCTTAGATCTCCACTGTAACGATCCACAATAAAGGTTTCCGTGTCCCCATTGATTATTTCATACTCAACTTCCCCATTTGCTCCTTCATCAGGATCAGCAGCAACAATTGTAGTTAGGACTGAACCAATCACAATGGATGGGTCTGCAGCAAGAGCATTTTGTGATATAAATGTAGGAACATTATCATTTTGGTCTGTTACTAAAATAGTTACATTCTTCAATGCAAATCGTCTGGATTCTACTGGGACAGCTTGATCAGTGGCTTTCACTGTTAATTCAAAGAGATTAGCAAATTCACGGTCTATTTCAGCATTAGTAAATATTGTCCCTCTGGCTTCATCTATATTAAAATGGCTGCCTCGTGGCATCTGCTGAATGATTGCATATGTTAGCTGCCCATTAATATCTGCATCTGGATCATGAGCCGTCACAGAAATTACAGAACTACCAACAGGAATGTTCTCAACAATCGATTTAAAAACATCTCCAGGAGGAAAATTAGGAGGGTTGTCATTAAAATCCCTAACATGTATTATCACTGACATTGTAGATGACCGAGGAGGCCTTCCTTGGTCTTTTGCTGTTATGTTTAGTTTATACAAAGATTGTGTTTCAAAGTCTAATTTTTTTGCAAGAAAAATACTGCCAGTGTTGGGACTGATGCTAAAAGTTCCATGGTTATTTGTCCCTGTAATACTGTAATGAAGTTCAGCATTGTCACCTGAATCAGAATCAGTGGCAGTAACAGAAGAGACAAGTTCACCAATTCGCATATTTTCTAAGACATCCACAAGCAATGTAGATTTAGGAAAGGAAGGACTGTTGTCATTTTCATCCAGTACATCGATGCTTAATGTGCAAGTTGAACTTAGGGAAACTGTCCCAGAATCTACTGCTTGGATAATAAGTGAATATGATGCAGTGGCTTCATGGTCCAGTTTACCTATTAATGTTACTTGACCAGTGCCACTGTCGATTGTAAACTGGTTTTCTTCATTTCCTTTAATTACAGAATAGTGAATCAATCCATTACTACCTTCATCAACATCTGAGGCAGAAACTCTTAAAACTTGTGTTAGGTTTGCTGCTAATTCTGATATTGTAGCTTGATAGAGATCTTTTAAAAATTTGGGTGCATTGTCATTGATATCCTTCATGTAAATTTGCACAGTTGCCTGATCCTTTAAAGGTTTTGGCAACCCTTGATCTGTTGCTATTACCATAAGACTAAATACTGCAGTGCCCCTTTGCCTCATAAGAGTTTCCCTGTCAAACTGATGAGTACTTATTATTTCCCCACTTATTGTGTTCAACTCAAAATCTGGCTGTATATTTTCAAATGAATACCTGACTTCACCATTTTGTCCAAAGTCTTTATCTACAGCACTTATTTTACCCACAAATGAGCCACCCTTCTGTTCCTCTTCAAAATAAAATACATAATTGGTACTGTTAAACAATGGTCTATTATCATTTACATCCTCTAAAATTATTGTAACATTCACAGTAGCACTTAAGGGTTCTACTGCTCTATCAGAAGCAACAACCAGGAGAATATATCTTTCTTGAAGTTCACGGTCCAATTCACTCTTTATATACAGCTGGCCATCTGGGAATATGCCAAAGGCATCCCCGGTATTTCCTTCAAGTATACTATAAGCTATTTCTCCATTTGCTCCTGAATCCTTGTCAGAAGCTTGTACTTTAAAGAATCGGGAATTCACAGGCTCTGACTCTGAAATTGTGACTTCATAGGAAAGTTGATCAAATACTGGAGGGTTATCATTTACATCATGGACGGATACAGTTAGAATGAAACTAGAGGAGCGCTGTGGAACTCCCATATCTGAGGCCAAAATTTCCACCTGGTAAGAGCCAGCATTTATGTCAAGTGGCCCTATTAAACTTATAGCACCGTTTTGTTCATTGATAGTAAACAGGCCCTTAGGATTCTGCTTAAGGCTGTAAATGACCATCCCATTGACACCTTCATCAGGGTCAACAGCTTTGGCTTGGAATATGGTGTGCCCCGCTTTCCAGTTCTCAACCACATTAACACTTTCCACTGCATGAAGAAAATGAGGGGAATTGTCATTTAAATCTTTCACAGTTATATTGACCAGAGAGTCTCCAGTTATTGCCCCGCCACTAGCCACCACTTTTAGCTGGTAAAATGCTTGCTCCTCCCGATCAATGATACTGGCTGTAGTGATCTGGCCTGTGACTTTGTTGATGGCAAACATCCCCCTTTGGTCCCCTGTTGTAATAAGGTAAGTGATGTTTGTGTTGAGATCCATTGTAGAAGCAAAAACAGTGCCAACATGATAGCCCAGCGCAACATTTTCAAAGACAACAAAGCTGTATGCACCTTGGTTGAAAACTGGGGGGTTATCCTGAGTGTCCAAAACAGTGATAGTAACTATGGCCTGGTTTTGGGACTGGAGGTTACCACCATCAGTAGCCACTATTTGCAACTGGTAGGCAGTCTTTTCCTCCCTATCAAGGGCTATTTTTGTGGTGATAACCCCTGTCTGGCCTTGAATCTGAAACCTGGAGTTATCTCCAGCTGAGATACTGTACTTGATTGTTCCATTGGGCCCCAGGTCTGGGTCACTGGCAGACACAGTAGTAACATAGCTGCCTGCAGGCTCATTCTCCTGGATGTGAGCAAAATATTGGACTGGATAAAACACAGGGCTGTTATCATTCACATCCAGCAGGCTCACATTGACCCGGGTTACTGAGGAAAGGGGAGGAGAGCCCAGATCGGTGGCCAGGACCTGCAAGGAGTAATGGTCCTGCTCTTCCCTGTCCAACTGTGAGATGGTACTGAGCTTTCCTGACACAGGATCCAAGCGAAATACCCGGCGAAGGGCCACTAAAGGACCAACTGCTGTCACTGGTGGCTCAGCCTCCTGCAGGGAGAAACGCACTGTCCCATTGTCCCCCAAATCCCCATCAGTGGCACTCAAAACCAGCATCTCAGTTCCTGAGGGGGAATTCTCAGCCAGGGACACCTGGTAGCCATCCGGATGGCTGAAGAGGGGTCTCTGGTCATTGACATCCAGGATGGCCACTACCAGCTGGGCATAGGAAAACTTGGGCTGCACCCCTTGGTCACGGGCACTGATGTTCAGCACCACCTGGGAAGCTGTCTCTCGGTCCAGCCCACCAGAGGATGCCATGCCAATACTGTTTCCGGAGCCAGCATTGCCAGTGGTGGTGACCAGGCCACTGTGCTCACTGATGCAGAACCAGCCCAGCTCATTACCAGAGACAATGCTGTATTTGAGGTTGGCATTGAGACCAGAGTCACGGTCAGTGGCACTCAGTCCCTTCACGTAACTGCCTGGTGGTACCTCCTCACTGATATTGACCCGATACACAGACTGCCCAAAGACAGGTGGGTGGTCATTGATGTCATTCACAAAAATCACCAAGCTGGCCACTGAAGAGCGACTCACAGGAGCAGTAATCACCCCTTCTGGAGATACAGAGGAAGTGGGGGAGCCAGCTGTTGGCAGAGGGGCCCCATAGTTGTCAGCAACAGCTACAGTTAGGTTGTATGTAGGAATGCGTTCCCGGTCCAGTGCCGCCGCTACCTTGATGAGACTGAGATTGGGCACCTTACTGCTCTGCACCTCAAAATGACGCTGCTCGTTTCCTCCAAGGATCGACACCGAGATGTTCCCATTGGCAGCAGGCGAATCAGCATCGCTCACAGTTAACAGTGCCACCACTGTACCTGGTGCTGCATTCTCATCCACTGATGCAAAGCGGGAGGTGGCTGGGAAGTAGCGAAATTTCACCCGGGGTTCATTATCATTCACATCAAGGAGGCGGATCAATGCCTCAGCTCGGCCACTCAGCACCGGCACCCCCCGATCTGTGGCCTGAACTGTCAGTGAGTATTGCCGCCTCATCTCGTAGTCCAGAGGCTCCCGGATACGGATCACCCCACTCTCTGGATCCACCTCAAATGGGATACCTCCAGCCCCTTCCCCACCTCCACCATCTGTCCCCTCCAAGTGGTAGTGAATGTCAGCATTGGTACCTTCATCAGCATCAGCTGCTGCCACCTGAAGGATGCTGGCCCCAACTGGTGCGTCTTCAGGCACCCGGGCCTGGTACAGAGCTTGGCTGAAGATGGGTGGGTTGTCGTTGATGTCCTGCACAGTGACATTGACCTGCAGGTATCCGTGCCGCCGTGGCTCTCCCTTGTCCTCCACTCTTACTAGCAACTGGTAGGTGGGAGTGGCCTCTCGGTCCAGTCCACCCCGAGAGACCAGATGCAGGAAGGCACCTTCCCCACTAGGATTGAGGGTGATGTTGAGTTGGAAGCGCCCTTCCTCATTGCCAGACACAATGTGGTAGGAGCTGTGGTCCACACCATTGGTGCCACTGTCCGCATCGGTGGCTGTATCCAGAATAAGCTGGCGGCCACTACCCGTATCCTCCTTGAAAGTGACCACAATGGACGGGTCTGGGAAGATGGGTGCATTGTCATTCAGGTCCAGCACCAGGACACGCACCTCACTAGGATAGGTGGGCTGGCTGGAGAGCACCACCAAGTCCATCACATCGCTGGCCAGACTCTCTCGGTCAATGGTGGCTCGGGTGTGCAGTGCTCCGGAGGTGGCATTGATGGAGAAAAGGGCATGGTGCTCACTTAGGCGGTATGTGAATCCTGGGCGGGTGACGATGGTGCCCACCCAGGTACCAGGTGGCTGCTCCTCTAGCACCTGGAAGACCTGGCGGGACTCAGCGGCGACGGGGAGAGGCAGCAGCAGGAGCAAGGCCAAGGGGGGCAGCCAAGAGGCAGAGGGGCTGCCTGCTGCCAGGAGGCCCATGGTGCTCAGGCGTGGGGTGTGGAAACCCAGCGACCCCTCCCAAAAACCAGTCACAGGATCAGTGCAAGTCCAGCAAGGAAGCGGCGAGTCTCAGGAAGGCAAAGAAATCTCCATCAGCAAAGGCACCCAGGTGCGGGAGAGGGGGGGGGGGGTCATATCCACAGCGCCGCCCGCGTCCCCCGCACGGCTCGGCCAGGGCAAGGAGCGGCCAGGGGGCAAGTTGAGTAGCCGCTGCTCCCCGCAGGCTACAAGAGGGCGGTGTCTGAGGTGCGAGCTCGTCGGGAGCCGGAGGAGGATGGAGCCCAGCCCACTTCCCTGCCCGTCCCGCCGCCGAGCTGAGCTGGCCTCCGGGCTGCCCGCCGCCGCTGGGAAGAGCCCCTCGGAGTCAATCGCCCCGCGGCACCCCGGCTGCGCGCTCGCTCAGCGGCTCGGCTCTGCCTCTCCTGCCGCCTCCGCGGCTGCCGGGGGGCGCGGGCAGCGAGCGGCGCCTCTCAGCATGGCCAGGCGGCTTCGCTCAGTTGCATCTCCCCGCCGCCGCCGCGCCGCTCCGGGCTGGGCAGCCTCCAGCCCCGCGCCCCTCACCATGCCAGGGGGCGCTGGGCTGCGTGGCGGGGCGCAGGGGGGGCACCGCCAGCCTCACAGCAAGACTGTCCGCGCGGCTCGCTCCAGCTTCGCCCCCCCGCCACACACACTTGTAATCCACAGAGCGGGGCTGCTTCTGCCCGCGGCGGGGGAGCTCCCCGCTGGGTGGCAGGGCACGGCGAGAGCGGCTGCCTGCCCACGCAGCCCACCGGAGCCACAAACTTTTTGCTCCCGACTCATTGAGCTCTTCACTCTTTACTTGCTGCGCCGACTCGCCCCCGAGCTGCGATTGGCCCGGGCCCGACAGCCCCCGCCCTCTCGCCTCGGCCATTGAGCCGCGGCGAGACGAGTCCCCGCCTTCCCTCCCTACATGGCGAGCCCCGCTTCCAGCGCTCGGGGGTGCCAATCAGGCTGCAGGCGGGGGTCCTCCCTCTGAAAGCGGCCGGCCGGCGGCACAGCAACAACGGGGCCGCGGGAGGGGGAGGGGGAGGGGGGTCGGCACTGTTGATTAGGTTTGCAGGGAGGAGCGTTGGGTTGCTATAATAATAAATGAGACCGGGATTAGGTACAGCGCGTCTGGGAATGCGGTGCGCGGATTTGCATTAACTCCTTCATCCCCTTTGGCAGCGGGCAAAGCTGGGAGCCTTCCCAGGGTTTCCCGGCAGTGCAAACCTTGCGGCAGGCTTTCTGTCAAGCGCCCCCACGCCTCCCTGAAGCGAAAGCTGGTAGCTGCGTGTGCTTGCTCCCCCCGCACCCCCGTGTGTGTTCCCGCACCGCAGGGCTCTGCGTGCTGGGTCACTCCCAGAGCCCCTGAACCCTAGCGCATCCTGGTGCGACAGGAAATCCTCTGGGACTGGATCCTGGCACAGCCAGCCAGTATTTACCTCCCACACTGCACACTTAGCCCATTACTGAAGTAGGGAACATGTTTAGACACGGGCGTTTGTGGTCCCATTGCAGCACATGCACTAGGATGACAGATAGCAAGTGTGGAAAAATCGTGACACTTTTTGGGGGGGAGGAGGTTGGAATAGTTGCCTAATATAAAGCCCATCTTAGGAAGCCTACACATTCAGATTTTATATTTTGGCAGGAGAAGCTAATCTTGTTCCCTGTTTAACCAGAGTAAATTGGTGGTTAAACAGGGAGCATGTTTAGCTTCTGGGAAAATCAAGTGTCTCTGCAGGGTGGAGTCAGGGTCCACACTTTGGCATGACACAGGCTCCAGATCCTAGTATTTTCTGTACTCCTGTGATAGGTTGCAGTATAATTAGAGGGATGGGGCCAAAAAAATAGCCAGGATCCAGATGATGGATCTGTGGTTTTTCAGTAATGCCCTACTGGGATGCATCATGCTCTGAATTTTAGTGGTGCAATGAGAGTGGCAAGGTCTCTGCTGGAGGCAAGTCTCAAAAATTGCTGAATCCAGTAGGATACAAGTTTCAGAGCTAAAGGTTTTATAATCTGATGTTGTGGAATGTGTCAGGGTCTGGGTTTCATTTGATGCAATAGAGCAGGTTGTTCTCTGTTACACTATGAAATTTGGGGTCGTAGGGTTTACAGCAGGATCCAGCTTTTCTCCTTTTCCCTGAACAGTAATTTTCCCAGGTCATTGGAAAGGGGGAAAACCCATATGAAAGTACCTTTTGTGGCAAGTTTGCCTTTTTGTAAGCAATTCATTGATCATATTAATAAAATTATGGTCCCCACCGAAAGAAATGCAGTTTTCTTTCTTTTTTAAAAATCTGAGCATTTTCAGATTTTTTTTTCATTTCATTTAATGTAAATGAAAATTATGTTAAAACACAGTGATTACAAAGGTGTGTCTGCTCTTAAAAACAAAAATGATGTGGCTACAGGTTTGCATTTCTTTCTTTAAATGAAATATTTAGAAAAGCGAGGAACAACCTGTGATCAAGTCATTACATCATCAAGAAAATATTCAGTTGTGTTGTAACAAACTTCTAAATAAATCAAGTGGCTGTTTAGGATATTGTGAATTACACACAGTAATGCAGATTTAAGTCTCTGTATGCTCACCAACTTGACCCTCAGTATGTTTGTAGCATCATTATGCAGATGACTCACAAAGCAGGGACTGGAAGCTCAACTATAGGTAAAGAGTGCCCTCTGGTGTGCTTTCATTAAAACAGATTTTAGCGTATGGTCCCCTGCATCAAATTTTATTGGAAAAGTGGAAGGCTCCTATTACAATGCTATTTCCTCTTTATTGTCTTGGGATAGCCGTGGGGGAGGAGAAAGGCAGAAAAGATATTTGCAGGAATCTATGAATTGCATCTTTTTGTTTAAGGTATAATTTCTCCCCAATTATATAAAGCATCTTGGCTCAACAACCACTTTTTCAGAAAACATAGGTGCCAAAAATTTCTTGGCAGCCTTATATCAGGACATAAAAGCATAGCAAGGAATTAATAGAGTAGCAGAAAGATTTATAATTTATTAAACACTGTAGTGCAACCTGTTGACCTTTGAATCAAGCAGCCCTGTCAACTGCTATCAGCTGCAACAGTCAATTCATGCAAACTGTGGTAACATATAAACCTTTCTGTTATGTAATACCTAACTGATTGCCTGTCTAAAAAAAAATACCAGTCAAATACCAGAACTTAAAGTCTCTTTAATTAACAAGTAAGATCAAATATGAATGGTTAATAAATCCTAGATGTGTTTTCACCTTGATAGCAAATAAACCTGTACAGTGACAATCAGACCAGTAATAATAACATACTGTTGAAATAAAGGAAAACAACAGACATATTGTTAGTCAGCCTTTGTCTCTTAAAAAAGTAGCAAAAGCTGGAAGAGGTTTCTTCACATAAAGAAGTAAAAAGGATAGAAATTAGGAAATAGATAAATAGGAATATAATATTAATAAGTGGGATTCAAGGAACACTGTTAGCCCTACTTAGCATGATGATACTGTGCCAGAGGTGGTTTGTTATGTTGGTTTCCCCAGATTGTAATGAAAGAGGGAGATCAAATATGAATGTTGGCAAGATTCTTGGCTGGAACTTATTATTGATGAAGAAATATTTGGTCCTATTCCTAGATGGTATTTGCTATGAAAAGTAAAGAGATACTGCTAGTCATTAATTCCCATATATCTCCTTTTCTTTTTTTATGGCTGACTTGACATCTGGTATAGTCTGGATAAGCAACACATACTCAGTCATGGTCTTTATAAATTGGAACTCTTTTGAGTTAGAGATACAAGTTATGGGACTGTGTAACTGGATTTGATTATTGCATTTAGCTGAAGTCCTTGTTTGGTCACTCACGACTGCTTCTTGTAGGCAGTACAAATTGTGGCACTCCTCATGTTGCTGTGATCCAGGCATGAGTAGGATGAGCTAATTAAAAAGGGGTCACAAGTCATGATTAATATAAGAGTTATATGCTATGACTTCTGCATTGGAGATCTTTAAAATATAGTTTTACTTATAATTAAACACCAATATTAATCACCAAATTTAACCACTAAACTTAATAAAGAATCCACTAGATCTTTTAAAAAAATTGGCTTTATACATCTACATGATTTTTGTTTGTATGTTTGTTTATATTAGAAGAGTCCTCAAAAGAGATATGGTTTGTACAAAGAGTGTGGAATCAGCAGAAAACAACACAGTCCTAGGGTGTGTCTAGACTACTGAGTTTTGTCGACAAAACTATACCAGCGTCTACACTACCGCTGAGTTCTGTCGACATAATGTCGACAGAACTCAGCAGTTTTGTCGATGCTGGTATACCTCATTTTACGAGGCATAACACCTTCTGTCGACAGAGTTCTGTCAACAGAAGGTGTTATTGCCTGTAGGGTTGCGTCTAGACTACAGGGTTCTGTCGACAAAGCAGCTTGCTTTGTCGACAGAACTCAATGTGTCTGGATGCTCTTTGTCGACAGAAGTTTTGTCGACAGATACTGTCGACAAAACTTCTGTCAACAAAACCCGGTAGTCTAAACGTACCCCTATTGTGCCACAAACAAAAAATTGGTATAGGGAGAAAATCATGAACAGAAGTTAATGGCAGCCTAAGCTAGAATGGCTTGCATTCTTCAGCATCCACCACAGTTTAGTCACTCAAGAATTTTCTCACAATACACTATGTGGGATTTTACACCAGCTAAGTTTGAATTCCAAATGCAAAATTTAGCTCTTAGAAACATTATGTGGATTTCTGATATGCCCTGGGGTATGTTGGGTCCATAAACTAATGAATGGATTACAATGAGTAACCAATATAGTATTTTATGTGTGACAGACAGTCTTGTTCTAATATTGTTCATATTTTGTGTATGATTATATTTCTCACTTTCCTCAGACTAGCACTCTGAAATGTTAAACAAATAAAAATGCTACTGCTACGCTTGCATTGAGTTCATAAGTATATATCTAACCATTAATTTGGCAGCAACATTTTAAATGTGATAGCTGTAGGATGAGCACAATGGATGCAATGTACTTTTAATTGCTTTACACTGCCATGTCTGAGCATAAAGGAATGGAAATTGTTTATACAAAAGCTGAGCTATATTTTCAGTAAATTGCAATTTGTTACACCTAGGCTGTCATTCCACAAGTATACATTGTTGTAGCTCAGTCTTTGATAAATTATCACACCTGAAAAATGCATCTCATTTGATTAACAAGTATGCTGTGCTACAAACTGCTGCAGATCCTGTGCATGATGATACAAATAATTATGTATATTGTATTGCCTGACTGTGTAATTTAGAAGCATCATAATCTGTGTTAAGGGATTAAAAAAACAATAGGTTGTTGTATGGTTAAAGTTTGTATAACCTTTTTGTATCCCTAGAAATCATAGTAACTTAAAATTAAATAATAATAATGATAATGATGATGAACCATTTCAGAATGTCAACTTTTTTTGTTTTTCAGGATTCAGCAGAATAATTTTATTTTTTAAGGTTTTTATCAAAATATTTATTGAAAATTAAAGAAATAAAGTATCAAAAACTATCAAAAACTGGTGTGTTCAGTAAATAAAAATATTGACAACTATTTGTATAACAGTTCTGATAACAAACATGGTAACGATTTTAGTTTAAAATGGTGCCCCAAAACTAAATATAAATAACATGTTTTGAAAAAAATCAACACTTTTACATGAAATAGTCACCAAGAAAGCCAGAGAGTTCCATATGGAAAGGCAGCAGGTAACACCATAGCAACAAAAGTTCTTCAGATGGGGACATGAAGATTTTCAGTCAAGAGGAACAAAGTCATGCCTTCAGCAGGGCATGATGGGTTACAGAAATGAATTACTAAAGGCCAGATGATTGGGCCTGCTAGAAATGTGGAAACTCTGCATGTTTGAAAAAGGATTGCCTACTGATTAAAACTGATGTTGGACAGATTGGTACAGGGTGACGAAAGCTGTCTATCAGCAAAACCTAGACCACCATGATATCTGCTTACCACTGAGGGAACAGCATCTATCTGCTTGAGAATGTTGAAAGAATCTTATATAATACCCTAATTGATTCTGAAGCATATGTTTCCATGTTGCCTGAATGTCTACAGAAAGAAGCTTTCAGGGAAAGATCACAGAAATTAACTCCTTATTTGGGGGTGAGCAAATGACCAAAGAATGAATGAAATGGGCACTGCAGAAATTGCAACCCTAAACTGATGCGGAATGTTACTGGGTGTGTAATTCTGGTTCAAGGGTTATTGTTTAAGACTGATTTTCTGATGAGGTATGGAGTTAACCTTAGTATGGGAGATAAAATATGCACTGTAATTGGAATAACGCCTCTGAAGTATGGTAGCTGTAGCAGAACACGTAATAATCCCCTCAAAGGTGGAAGGGATAATTCCAGCCTTGGTAACAGGTGGTGCAGCAAAGAATGACAGATTAGAGAACATTATAAAGCCATCTGGTGAGACACTGGGACTTGCTGGTGGCACACTGTCTTGAAACCACACACAAAAAAAGGAACAGTGATAGAAATGTAGCCGTGTTAGTCTGTTGTATCTGAAACAAAAGACAGGACTATGTAGCACTTTAAAGACTAACAAGATGGTTTATTAGATGATGAGCTTTCGTGGGCCAGACCCACTTCCTCAGACCTCAAAGAAGAGAGAGAGAGAGAGAGAAAGAGAGAGAGAGAGTGCTATATTGCTCCTTGTAGCTAATTTAGCAACAGATCCTCAGATTCTTAAGCTGTGCATTGAATTAAGGAACATTCCTCCTTTTCTGGCCATGAGGGGATAGTAGATGAAAACAGTAAGAAACCAAATTCTGACCACCCGATCAAAATGGGTTCAAAATAAGAACCCATAAGCTCCCAAGAAGATTTTGTAGATGCAATAGAGGCCTTCCTGTTTGCATATGTCATTCCTGAGTGGGATGAGATAGTGTGTCTGGTGATGAAACAGGACCAGATCAGAGGGAGCCTTCTTAGGGTATGTCTACACTACCACTCACGAGCCTAATCCGAACTACCTAGTTTGTGCCGCGTGTAGCCGCGGGCACGGAGTCCGAACTAGCGGACATTTAAAAATGGCAGTGCCTGGCAATATGCAAATGAAGCCCGGGAAATTCAAATCCCTGGCTTTATTTGCAACTCCGGTTGCCTACATTAACCACCCTAGTTCGAACTAGGGTGGTAGTGTAGACATACCCTCAATTATCTGGCCAAATAGCCCAGATTTGAACAATGGAACCAGGAAAGCCCATCATTGCCTTTGAAATAGTGCTCCAGATGTTGCAATTACTATATATGACCAAATGGGGAAATACCTTAGCGTAGAGAAGCTCACAGAACTATATATCATCCAGGCTACACTGGCTAGGCTGGATATTCCAGATCTTTGATAATTTAGACTATTGGTCCAAGAGCAGATCCTTCGGGGAACCTACAAAAACACCAACAAAGGATTCTCCATGAATTTATTTCTGAAATTTGTCAGTAAACCAGCTTCTAATCCACAGAGCTTCCGTGGACTTCTGCCAATTTATACCAGCCAAGGATCAACCCTTGATGTGCACTGTAAACATTTTTTATTACAGTTCTCTCTTTTTATTGAAGCAAACAAATGTTTTCCTCATCAGTTCTAGCCTGTTTCCAGGAATCTTTTCTACAGAAACTGGCCTTGCCCTCAAAAAACATAATTTGATAATTAGTTTTTGTAAAAGCCTACCTTACATGTTTCAATGCCAGTCCTAGCCGGCTTGTTTTATTGTCTAATAAAACCCTGCAGAGGTGATATTTGTATGGTCTGGTATTTTATTGAAGGTACAGAGACAGCTGGATTCCTTTAGAACTGTGGATGTCCTCAAAATAGTCTTAGAGATCAGCTTTCAGGCAGTTTTTCTTACAAGTTCATTTTGGAATCTGTTTCCTCAAATGTGTTACTTTAGCTCCTAGACTAGCATGGTAATCAGAAACTCTGGGTTGGTAATAAAACTGCGAATTTCCCTATGTACAGTTTGATGATAATCTGGATTTTTATTAAAAATAGGGTTACGAAATATGAGAATGCCTCTCCTTCTCTCACCACCCTATATTCAATCTCTTAATTTCCTAGGTTGCTTTTTTCCACCTATTTGGAAAAGAACAATGGGTTTCCTTTGTTTTGTTTGGGCATGGGTGGGATAGGATTGAGCTTTTTTGTTGTTGTTGTTTCGTTTCAGAGAGTTCTTTCTCAAAGGGCTGCAACATCTCCTATTTTAATCAATAAGAAATTCTAATGAATCCTCTTCGGTTCTTTTCTTCTGATACTTCTGTGCAGATTTACTTGTAGGTATTGCATTTTTAGTTTAAATCATCGTTTTGAAGTTTAAGGGGGGGGGGGAGAATTACTAGATATCCTGGCTTCTGTTTTGATGTCATATTAATAAAATATCAATGCAACATTCCTCTCAAAGCCTAATCCAAAAGCCATTGAAATTAACGGAAACCCTCCCCCGAATTGAGTTCAGTGGGTTTGGGGCTTTATATTCTAAGATGTAGCATGTACTTTGTCTGATGTTAGGAAGTATTCTTCTTTACAGCTTAACCCAGGACAATAGCAAGGATTGTAACACACTAGTGAATTCTGGTTGTTCAGTGCTATATTCAGATTATGTGATGGGGCTTTTGCTTTTATACTGTATGTTTAGCAATCCCAAAAAGGTATATTATTAAAAGTCAAACCCTCAAAAGTATATAATTATGACTCTGAATGATTATATGTAATCATAGATATGGGTACATCTGGACTACGTCTACACTGCAGAGTTCTTGCGCAAAAACTTGAGGAGCATCCACACTACAAGCACATTCTTGTGCAAGAAAAAGTACAGTAAATTGTAAGAACACAGGGCTTTTTGTTCAAGGCTATGTCTACACTGGCGAGATCTTGAGCAAAAACTCTTTAGCGTAAGAGTTCTTGCGTTAAAGTAGTTGCGCAAGAAAGCGTCTACACTGGCACATGCTTTTGCGCAAGAGCATCCTTGCCAGTGTCGATGCTCTCTTGCACAAGAAAGCTCTGATAATAAAACTTGGGAATAAAATTTTATAACTTTCATGCAAAGGATCTCTGAGCAAGCTGAAGATGAAAGCAGTGATCTCTACTGGACATGGAGCATAAGAACTGTAACTGCTGCCAGCATGCATGTGTACAAACACACACACACACAAACAGATTTTGGGGTTATTGAGCTAAAGCATGCTGGTTATGCCCCTGTCCTTCATCCTGCCCACAATATCAATCAGAGATCCTCCACTGCACACAGGTGGTAAACTCTCCTTTGTAGTTCCTCTCCTTAATTCTCTTCTCCACCTCATGCAATAGTGCCAGTGTGAGTCCGTGTGTTTAGGTTGTACTGTGACTATAAGGAATGAGAGATATAAGCACAACGTACTGTTGAAAGGAATATAGATATATTTACACACACATTTTTACCATATAGCCAGACAGAATATTTTATGTATCTGCCAGGTTAAACTACAGTAACTAGCATTTTCATTGTTCTGACTTTTGTACTTTTAAATCAGTATCATTAATGTTGCACTCATGAGGGCTAGTTCAGCCTATGCAAGGACATCAGAATCAATGTCCAGTTGTCTCTCCAAAGACTTTAATGGGTGCTGCATCAGTCCCTTTAGTGTTTTGCATTTAATACATGAGTGGTGATCAGAAAAAAAAATTCACCTATCTTTATGTTATTTAGGAAAATATCAGTCTGAAAGTTGTTTTATTTTTTTTTCAACTTCTGTTGTTCACTCCAGTATCTTTTGCTTTTTATCCCCTCTCATGGCACCACTCAGCAATGCTCTCAACAGCTCTCCACTTTTTTTTTAAGTTGAAGGCATTTTAACAGCTTGTGGCCTGGCTGCTGCTTAAAACCTATTGAAATCAGCAAGTGGCACATGTTTTAAAATGCTTTCAAAGACTTGCAGATACTTTGTTCAATAGCACCTGAAGTTGGATTACTTTATTTTCCAGATATGCACATGGTGATATTTTCCAGTTGAGTAGAATCTCAAATAGTGTTACTGATACCTGGGCTATGAGCTGAAATGGTTCCTAATGTTCCTAGAATAATAAACACATCAAATTTGAAAACAAAAATTTAGTATATTATCTGTGAATAAATGGAGAACATTCCACCAGTAGCTTGAATATTCTTTACTATACGTTTTTTCTTTTTTTTTCAGAGTGCCAACTAAAAGACTCGGTACTACTTCAGATCAAGAAAAGAATGAATTCAGTTACTATTGATAGATTACTGAATATAATGGGTTATCTTGGCAGCTGTCTTAATCAATACCATGTGCCGAAATTATTATTCTGGGGAGATAACCCGATTCTCCTCTAACTGAATGCACTAATTGTGAAAAACAGCAGTATCACTCCATTTTTGCTGCAAAGAATTATGAGAGCAGGTCACAAACAGAATGGACAGGAGAAAATCCATATCTTCTGCATGCAACAGAGAATTATGACATCATCTCTGTGGCAAGGTGAAGAGGGAGTGTTGTAACAAGTAGGACAGCAAATGTCTGAAAACCCCAGTACATTAGGAGGATCATAGCACACAGCAGCTGCTATTAGAACATGCAGTCTGTTGTAAAGGCCACAAAGTGCTTCACTCAAATTGCATACGTTAGTTGTAAGATTCTATACCCCATTTCCACGTAGGTTGCTCAGGTTTTGTACAATGGTGATGAGTTTTTGTGCTGCTGCACATCAGTTTACTCTAATAATTGCAAAATATGTTTTGAAAAATGGTAGAAAATTTCTTGTTCATATAATTGTTGCCCTTAGAGTATATGTCTGCAAAAGTCTATTCTAATTTCTAAATACATTCACATTGATGGTATTTGCTTTCCAGAAATATTCTAGCAAAAATAATTACTAAAAAGAATTCTTGCAAAAAGCAAATGCTATGCTTGAATTACCAGTCATCTGAAAGCTAATTTTGAATGGTATAGCAAGCTACCAATGGTTAATTTCAAATGCTATCTCTGCTATGTAACTTGATATTCGTACCGTTGTGAAATTACGTATATCATCCAGTCATACAACAGAAACACGAGTAGGCTGATGCACTAGCCAGTGGAGTACACATTTTGAATATTCATACTGAAACTAAATTATCCATAGATGAAGAATTATTCAACTGAAAAAATTAAAGTATAATTATGTATAAGAAAATCTGAGAGTTTTGCAATTTATTAGCAGAAAATTCCTGAAGAGAGAGGTAAAGTACATTATCTAAGTCAGTATTTCTGACACAGGCTTCATAGTGAAATCAGGATACGTGTTTGTATTGCACAGGTCAAAAGGCATGATGCTCCTTTGAATGAGGACCATTTGCTATGTGTGATATTGTCAACGAGTATCAGAGTGACCTCTGCAGCTGCTAAGTGTGGCACATGCAGAATGGCACAGGATGAGTTAGGTCATACATTAATTCACACAGCTATGGTGAACTCTTGTTCATCAATGCACCGAGCAGACAGGGACACCATTCTGAAATTGCCTTCTGCACCTTGGAAGAATACAACTGGCCATAGCCATTGCCACTTCTTCAGTGAGCAACACATGGAACCTGGGGGCAGAGTCCTTGGCAGCTGGGGGAGGAGGGCTGTGGAGAAACAGAAGGCTTCTGGCAGCAAGAGAGGTGGGGAGGGAGGCTGTGGTGAGACAGAAGGCCCATGGTGACTGAGGGTACGTCTACACTACAGCGCTAGTTCGAACTAACTTAGTTCGAATTAGTTAATTCGAACTAAGCTAGTTCGAACTAACGCATCTAGAACTAAAAACTAGTTCGAACTAGCGTTTTGCTAGTTCGAACTAGCAAGTCCACATTGAGTGGACTCTGAACAGGGCTTAAGGATGGCCGGAAGCAGTGCCGGCAGGGCATAAAAGGAGGACTTAAAGCATGGAGATGCTGTCTCAGGCTAGCCGAGGGCTGCGCTTAAAGGGTCCCGACCCCCACCCCGGACAGACAGTTCTCAGGGGTGCCCCGCTTGCAAAGAAGTTCTGGCTTGGAGTGCCCTGAGTGCCCACACTGGGCACATCACAGCACTCGGCCATCAGCCCGGCTGCACTTGCCGCAGGCTGCCATCTGGGGAGAGGGAGTAATTGGGGGGCTGCAGGAGAGCTTCCACCCCCAGAAGCCCGCAGAGCCAGCCCAGTCCTCCCCATCGGGGGCTCGTACCCCATTCCTCCCTCACCTCCTTCCACTTACCCTTCCCTAGCCCCCCTTCTTATTGATGTACAAAATAAAGATAACGTTTCTTCCAACATTGACTCTGTCTTTATTGAAAAAAACTAGGGGAGACTGGGAAAAGGAGGTGGGAGAGGGGAAGAGAAAGGCTGGGAGAAGGGAGGGCAACTAACATGATCAGGGGTTGGGAACAGGTCCCAGATGAAGAAAGGCTACAGAGACTGGGACTGTTCAGCTTAGAAAAGAGGAGACGGAGGGGGGACAGGATAGAGGTCTCTAAAAGCAGGGGTTGGGTGGAGAGGGTGCATTCAGAAAAGTTCTTCATGAGTTCCCATAAAGAAGGACTAGAGGACACCAAAGGAAAGGAATGGGTAGCAGGCTTCAAACTAGTAAGAGACAGTTGTTCTTGACAAAGCAATTAGTTAACCTGTGGAACTCCTTGCTGCAGGAGGCTGTGAAGGCTAGAACTAGAACAGAGTTTAAAGGGAAGTGAGATAAAGTGATGGAGGATGGGTCCATGGAGTAGTCTTAGCCAGGGGGTAGGAGTGGTGTCCCTGCCCAAAGTTTGTGGAAGGCTGGAGAGGGATGGCACGAGACAAATGGCTTGGTCACTGTCTTCGGTCCATCCCCTCCAGGGTCCCTAGGGTTGGCCGCTGTCGGAAGACAGGCTACTGGGCTAGATGGACCTTTGGTCTGACCCAGGACGGCCATTGTAAGCTCAGGGCTCAGGGTCGGGGGTCTCAGTGGACCCCCTTGATTTTCATGCACACCTGGTCCTGGGTGGCCAGGCTGGCAGCTCTCCTGCCCTAGACGGCCACTTTCCTGTGCCTAGTGCGGAGATCGTGGACGAGGTCCACGATGTCCGCACTAGCCCAGGAAGGTGCCCGCCTCTTGCGGTCCAGGGCAAGCTCCCGGGAGCCGCCAGCCTGGTCCCGGCAAGAGGGGGTGGGCTGGGGGGCATCGGGTGGGTGGCTCTGTGCCGTGCCAGGTGCAGGGTCTGCTAGCTGGGTGCTGGCAGGCTTGCACCTGGCACGGGCACCGTAGCCAGCCCGTGCCCCTTTAAGGGGTCCGGGGCCGGGAGGGGGGCATAGAGTTTCCCTGGTGTTGGCCAGAGTGGCCACCAGGGAAACCTGGGGAGGGCTAGCCTCCCACTAGTTCGAACTAAAGGGCTACACAGCCCTTAGTTCGAACTAGCTAGTTCGAACTAGGCGTTAGTCCTCGTAAAATGAGGTTTACCTAGTTCGAACTAAGCGCTCCGCTAGTTCGATTCAAATTCGAACTAGCGGAGCGCTAGTGTAGCACCTATTAAAGTTAGTTCGAACTAACGTCCGTTAGTTCGAACTAACTTTGTAGTGTAGACATACCCTGGGGGAGAAAGGAGGGGGCGGAGAAAAGCAAGGGAATGGGTGAAGAAAAAGAATCATTTGGTTCAGCCAACATGGCAATTCCATCATATGAGCAAGACTATATAAATGCTCTGTGACTAACAGTATTAAACATTTGATAAGTTCAATTATACAGTCATTCTGGTGTCTAAAGTAGCTACATTCACACTATTTTCCGAAGATAATTACCAGTACCACCTGCCATCTTCAACCACAAGCTCTTTTAAGCTTTGTAGTTTAGAGAACTTTAAAGAAATAATTCCCCCCTTTAACTTGGAACCAGACTTCATAAGTAATTCTATAGGTAAATGCAGCAAACCCGCACTGTATGAAGGGTATTCCATAAAAAATTGCTGTTCAAGAAATGAAGTGTGATTTAATGCAGTATTCATCTAATGCCAATCTTTAAACAAGGAAGTTCCAAATTGTCAGATAACTCTTCTCCACATACTAACACCAGTATAGCACATTTCATGGGCAGACGCTGCAATGTTGCAAGGAACCTCCTTCTGACTCCAAACTATAAACTATGCCCCACATGAATAAATCAGTCTCCCTCACAAAAGCAAGCAAAAACTTAATTATAGCTTCATACTTTTTCCCCATCTTCAAGAGGATTTAAACAGAACAGGGATATAAGTCACAAATAGACATAAGGAATGGAATGTATCTAATAAATCAACAGAGGGCAAAATACTAGACCTAATCCCTGTCTCTGTTCCATGAGTGCAAAACAGCTGGAAAGCTTGCTCAACCAGTCATTTGAGTATTCCCCTTGTAAGGGCAGTTCCTAGATGATGTTTTGCCAAGGTAACAGCTCTATGCCATTTCATTCTGGACTCCTGTTGCAGTGAAACTCCAGGCAACCAGGCATAAGTTAAAAAGCCTAGCAAAGACTAAACCAGGACATCTGGCCTTGTTGTTAGAAAAATGTAAAAGTGGTTTAATGCTATTTCCCTCCCTCCCCCTGCCCCCCAAATTTTGGGTCCTGCCCTACATGCAACTTAGCCAGACCAAAGAATGCAGCCCACATAAGGGGATTTTAATAAACAGAATGCAAGAGGGAATGAACCTAGATTTCACAAGAAGTAACAACATAAAAGCAGCAGGTTTGTGTTTGGTGAGAAAGAAAGAAAGAAAGAAAGAAAGAAAGAAAGAAAGAAAGAAAGAAAGAAAGAAAGAAAGAAAGAAAGAAAGAAAGAAAGAAAGAAAGAAAGAAAGAAAGAAAGAAAGAAAACATTTAGTCTTATCTATAGAAACTGGCTTTGCTGTGACAGTACCACTTAGGGTATATCTAGACTACAGGCTTACGTCGACATAAGTTTTGTCGACAGAATCTGTTGACAAAACTTATGCTGACATAGAGCATCTAGACTACATCCAGTTTTGTAGACAAAGCAAGCCGCTTTGTCGACATAACAGTGTGGACGCAAAGGACAGTGTAGATGCAATAATGCCTTCTATTGACAGAACTCTGTCGACAAAAGGTGTTATTCCTCGTAGATTGAGGTTTACATACGTCAACAAAACTGCTGAGTTTTGTCGACGTTATGTCAACATAACTCAAAGGCAGTGTGGACGCAAGTATAGTTTTGTCAACAAAAGTCCACTTTTGTTGACAAAACCCTGTAGTCTAGACACACCCTTAAAGAAGAAGACCAGTGTACCTGGACTGAAGCAGTCAGGCCAATCCATGCTAATTGAAGAGGACCATGCTACTCCTGGGCTTATAAAAGGATGCTAGTAGGCAGCTACAGGGAAGAAAGGATTGAGACAGCTGAATGATGGGGGAAGGGAAGAAGAAGCAGCTAGCTCCTACTGTGGGTCCCTGCAGGTATGTCTACATAGCAGTGTTATCATAAATATAATAGCCCAGTGTCTGAGACTCTGTAACGCTGAAATGCTGGCTGTTCCCTCTGGGCAGCGCTGTTACCTCCTGCCATGGCACTCAGCTGACTTCTGCGCCGCTCAGCCTGGCCGCCGCGGGAGAGCAAGCAGTGCAAGTGGCTGTTTGGGCGCTGTGGTCCCCATGCAGCACCCCTGTGCTGCATAGGGAGTGTGGGGCCCAAACGGCCGCTTGCTCCCCCACGGCGGCCAGGCTGAGTGGCGCAGAAGTCAGCCAAGCACCATGGAGGTAGGGGAAGGGATGTAGGGCAGTGATGTACATGGCCAGGGGCGGGGCCTGGCAGTGTACGTCACCACCCCACTGACCTCTGCGCCGCTCAACTGAGCTACTGCGGGGGAGCCCAAACGGCCACTTGCTTCACTTGCTTCCCCGCGGCAACCCGGCTGAGCAGTGCAGAAGTCAGCTGAGCGCCATGGCGGGAGATGAAGGAGGGTGGGACGGTGATGTGCGGCAAGACAGTGGCTCCCAGCCCTGCCCTCTGGCCGTGAACATCACTGCCCTGCCCCCTTTCGCCTCCCGCCATGGTGCTCGGCTGACTTCTGCACCGCTCAGCCGGGCCGCCATGAGGAAGCAAGTGGAGCAAGCGGCCATTTGGGGTCCGCAGTCCCCCGAGTGAGAGGCAGGAGCGGGAGGAGAAGAGAGAGAGACAGAGAGAGAGGCGGGAGGAGGAGGAGAGATGAGGGAGAGAGAGGGGGAGGCAGTAGGAGGAGGAGAGAGAGAGACCAGAGGCTCAGGAGAGAAGACCGACATGGAGGAGAGACCTGAAAATCCCATCTTATGACGGGCTAATTGGCTAGTTTCAGAGTAACTAATGTTATTCCAAAATAACATAGTCCACATCTATACTATGCTACATATACACTACAGAGTTTTTCCAGGATAAAAACTCCGCTGAGTCCAGGAAATGCGTCTGCTCTTCCAAAAAAAATTTTCAGAAGAGCAGACATGCTCTTTTGGAAGCCCTGTAAACCTCATTTCATGAGGAAGAAGGGCTCTTCCGAAAGGAGGTTTTTCTGAAATTTGGTCCAGTGTAGACAGTCCAAATTTCAGAAAAGCCTCTTCCGGAAAAAGAATCGGAAAAAGGTATGCAAATTGCATAGTGAAATTTGCATATCTTTTTCCAAAAAAGTAGTGCAGTGTAGACATAACCTACAATCAGTTACTATGACATAATGTCAAAATAATGGCGAGCTGGAGGACCTCTGATTCCAACTCCTGTAACCCTCATTTTTATGAGGAGTAAGGGAAGTTGGAAGATGAGTGCTCTTTCTCAGACTTCCTGCTGTGTAGAAACCACCAAAACCTGAAATAAGCTATTTTGATTTAAGCTACACAAGTTAGCTAAAAGTTGTGTACCTGATTTTGGCGTTAGCCCTGCTGTGTGGACATGCCCTGCCTAGAAAAGAAGCTCAGGAGGGAGTAGAGCTGACTTATGCTGGAAGGTTGCCTAGAGCTGGAGTGCCAGAGGCCCCTAGGAGAGGTGGTCCTGAAGCCTAGGAGCATGACCTATATTAGGATAGTGTTCTGTTCATTTGTTAATATCTGTTGAAAGAATGAATCTCTTTGACTGAGAGTGGGCATGGTAGTGCAAGCTTTGGAACTGGGGAGAATTGATGGCTCTGGTGTCAAGGTGCATTGAGTACATGATTGGAAGTATGGCCCACTTTGGTATTTATGAACAACTAGGAGAGAGGAGTTACTTCAGTTGATCCTGTTTAGCAATGGGATAAAATTACTGACTTGCTGGAGATTTTAAAAAGTCTTTATTTATTTATTTATTTTGGTGAGGGGTAGTAAATCTAAGCTATGTAGTACAACATAATACATCCGATTTTATGGGTTGCTGGGCTTTTATTTTCTCAGTTAAATATTGCTTTTAAATCTGGAAATCAATGGCTGACAATTAAATCTGTGCTTTTGAGTCCAGGAGCTTTACTGATCTATTGAGCACTTCTTCCTGATGCTAAATAAGGCTTTGTCTGCCTCTTACTGTGATGGCATTTGTTCAGAGAAAGGAAAACAAATTATCTCTAATATCTTATCCATGATGTCTAAAAACACAATGGATCAAAGTGACTTTGAGTTCAGGAGAAACGAGTGCTGGAGGAGATAACTGTACTTAAATACCAGAAAGTCCAGCCTAGATACTATTTATTAAAGGATGAATCCAATAGTTAGGGAGAAGCCTGCTCACACAATAATTTATATAAAATATTCATCTGTAAGAAATTAATACACTATTCATTGAGTAACTGAATTACAAATGCTAAACCATCAGCTAATGAATGTCTTCCATAATTGCTGTTTCACAGAGAACCAAAAAGGTCATGACTTGTGCAGTCCTGCTGTGTAAGGACTAGATGACGGGAAGAAATATATCTGGTGATGTTACATCTTTTGTGAGCCATGCAGGAGTGACCCACTGTGACTGTGGGGGGGAATATGGGTAGAAACTGAGTGAAGCCAAAACAGGCCTCAGCAGGACAATACTACAAGCGGTTGGTCTATGAATGTACTGAAAATTGTTCAAACTGCTATTTTGAGACTTACGAGTAACTTACTAGCAAAGAAAACATAGGAATTGCCATACTAGATGAGAACAGTGGGGCATCAAGTTGGGTATTCTGACTCCAACAGTTGCCAGTAAGTTCCACCATTCTTCACAGAATGCTGTAATTCTAGAGTAGCCATATATGAAAGTGCCCCCCTGTCTCCCACAAGAGTCTTATCCTGAGCTGTATTAGTTGGAGACCGGCTTAAGCCCTGAAACACAAGGTTTAATAACTTGTGGCTGTTATTAATTATATGATAAATCTGAATATTCTTTATATAAACATCCAATCCTTTCTGAATCTTGTTAAGTTCCTGTCCGTGATATCCGGAGGCAATGAGTTGTACAGCTTAATTGGGATTCTGTAAAATAGTATTTCTTTTATTGGTTTTGTATTTTCAACTTTTTAATTTAATTAGCCATCTTGTTCTATTATGAACAGGGAAAACAAAATCCCAATCTACCTTGTGCCATTCATTAATTTTCCCTATTCTATCACGTACTTTCTTGTTCATCCCCTCTCTCAGGTAAACAATCTCAATTTTTTCAGTCTCTTCTCACATGAGAGTTTTTCTAGGGCTTTATATCATTCTTGCCCTTCTCTAAAACCCCTTTTGTTCTGCAATATATTTCTTGAGATGAGATTTTGTACAGAACACATTCCATGTGAGTTCACATAATTGGTTAACATAAAGGCATTATTATATTTTTGGTATTAATTCTCCAAGCCATTCCCTATGTATCCCAGTATGATTACATTTTTTTTTCCAATCTCAACTGCTCACTGAAGTTGATTCACAAGCTCCATTCCTCAGTTGCTATAATTAGAGCCCTGAAAGATGTAGGTAGTGTAGTTTAAATTTTACCCCCTCCCCCCCCCCCCATGGCTGTGTCTACATTGGCAAATTGCTTTTGCGCAAAAACTTGCTGCCTGTCTACACTGGCCGCGAGGTCTTGCGCAAGAACACTGACATTCTAATATGTGAAATCAGTGCTTCTTACGCAAGGACTATAATGCTCCCGCTCAGGAATAAGCCCTCTTGCGCAAGTGTTCTTGCGCAAGAGGCCAGTGTAGACAGGCAGCCAAGACATTTTGCGCAAAAGCAGTCTCAATGGAAAAAATCCCTAGTGGCCGGTTGGATGCTCCGTACCTGCAGGCAGCTCTCAGACTTCCTGGTAACCTGAGCCCCCTTAAAGGCAGACGCAGAATGCAGAGGCCACGAGGCAGAAGCCTTTCTGCTGCCTCTGCATTGAGCTCTGCCACGCAGATCTGTTGCCTTCCCCAACAGCCACCAGACCAGGATGGCCACTCCAGGGGGGGAACAGCCACCCGCACCCCCAGCACAGGAGGCCCCAAGGGGCAGAAAGCGAAGAGCCCCATCCTGGTCCCTAAAGAGCTCGAGGCCCTCCTGGACCTGTGGGAGGAGGAGGCCCTCCACGACACCCAGGGCACCCGTCGTCGCAACACGGAGACCTTCTGCCGCATGGCCCAGGTGCTCTTGCACCAAGGACATCCAGCCCGGACCCTCAAACAGGTCCGGGCTAAGGTGAAAGAGTTGCACCTGGGCTATGTCCGGGCCAGTGAGGGCCAGGAGCTGACTGCTGCCCCCACTACCAGCGGCTCCACCGGATCCTGGGCCAGGCAGCACTGCAGGGACCATCTGTCCCTGTGGACATGAGCTCACACCCCCCTCCCACCCGTCTCCAGGTCCAGCCAGGCAGGGGAGGAAGACGAGCCAGCCAGTGGGTCAGAGGACAAGGGCAGCATTGCCACCCTGCAAATGGAGGTCCTCTCCAGCAGCCCTGACGTCTCCCGTGCGTCCTCAGAGGCCGGGGAAGGATCCAATGGTGAGTGTTGCACTTTGTCCTCACAAGGGCAGGTGGAGCCAGGTGCCCGGGGGTCAGGAGTGGGAGGGCGTGTCACGTAGGCAGCATGAGCTGCACACTGTGTGGCATTAGCAGTATGCAGCACGTGCAGCCACGTGCAGCCTGGTGACCAAGCGGTGTGTGCTGCTCACTCACGTCCAGACCAGGGAGAAGGGTGGATGCTGGCTGGAACCAGCCAGGGCCCCAGGGGCTCAGGCCAGAGCCCACAGCTCCACAAGGGTGCAGCACACAGAACAGCACACTGTCCCATGGCTCGCTGTGAGGCACAGCCAGCTGCTGCTGGGAAAACCACAGCATCACAGCCCTATGACCGTGGTCCCCAAGTCCCTCGCCTGCTCCCGGTGCCTTGGCTGGCCCCCCGAGGGAAGTCCCCACTGCAGCCACACACGTCCCTGGGCTACCGTATTGTGAGGGCTAACAGGTGGGGGAAAGGGAAGTGCTCGGGCTGGCCTTAGGGCCACTGAGATTCGCTGCAAGGATGGTACACTCCCCAGTCACCTCTGGTTCTGTCCAGGATGGGAGATCTGAGAGCCCAGACCACGTCTGCCATATGTGCTCTCATGGTACTGTGTGGGGATTCATCTTGTTCCCTGTCAAACACCATTGATTAGCCCAAAGCCTCACACCCTCCTCCGGCAGGGAGCTCCACAGGTTACCCCAACACACATGCCCTCCCACCTCCCAAGGGGCCAGGACATAGACCGGTGGTTACAGTACAGGGAGGAGCACCCTTCTTGGGGGGCAGTGCTGTATGCAAACATATACAACACAGTGGGGGGACGAGCAGGCCCAAGCCACAGTACCGTGGTGTCACCTGGTGTGGAAGGTGGCCGGGCTGCCTGACTGACCCATCCTTTTCTCTGTTGCCTGCAGCGGGACCGAGCAAGACCGGGGGACCCTCCAGCCCTATGGCAGCGGCACCACCCCCAACCACCCAGGCCCCAAGCTGGCCTGACCCCCATGTCCAGCTCTGCCCCCGCCGAGACAGTTGCAGGGGCCACCCCTCCCAACAGTGGCTCCCCTCTCCCAGTTGAGATCCTCCTCCCCCCTCCCACCCTACATCCCCCGATCCATTGTAAATATAATAAAGTTTGAAACATTGTGTTCCAAAAAAACCTGAGTTGGTTGTTTATTGGGAGGTAAGGGAAGGGGAGGGGGAAGGGGAGGGGATGGGAGAGAGATGTCAAGGGAGACAGAAGCAATCCTACTATAGGGCCTGGGAGAACATCTCTGTCAGGGCCTCCCGGATGCGCACCCCATCATGGTGCACCTGGTGGATGGCAGTTGTGCGGGGCTGTTCCAAGGCCTGGCCCTTGCCTGCCATCCATGCCGGGAGGAAGGCCTCCCCTCTCTGCTCCACAAGACTGTGGAGCACGCAGTATGCGGCCACTACCTCCGGGACATTCCGCTCACCCATCTCCAGACAGGTGAGCAAACAACGGAATCGGGCTTTCAGATGCCCGAAGGCGCACTGCACTTGGTTGAAGGCCCGGTTGAGGCAGTCGTTGAACCGGGCCCAGTTGTGGTCCGGCTGCCCCGTGTAGGGCCGCTTTAGCCAGGGCAGCAGGGGGTGGGCTGCGTCCCCCACAGTACACGTGGGCATTGGCACGTCCCCGACAGTAAATCCCCACTGGGGGAAGAAAGTGCCCACCTCCAGCCTCTCAAACAGAGTTTCTTAGAATGCGGGCGTCATGTGCCCTGCCAGACCAGCCCGCATAAATGTCTAGGAAGCGGCCATGGTGCTCCACGAGAGCCTGGAGTATGATGGAGAAGTACCCCTTTCTGTTTATGAAATGGGCTGCTCGATGCTCCAGGGCACAGACGTGGATGTGGGTTGCATCCAGGGCTCCCCTGCAGTTGGGGAACCCAAGGGCAGCGAAGCCAGCCACTGTTGCCTCCACGTCGGGCAGGCGGATGACTCTCCAGAGCAGGACGTCATTGATGGCACGGACGACCTGCAGAAGGGTGCAGAGAAACACAGGGGAACACATCACTTAAGGCAGGGTGAGTTTGTGCTCCTTTGGGCCCCCCTGTCCTCACACACACGCATCAGGGCCCCCTTGCCCCAAGGGCCCCCCCCCCCCACTAGCAGGCCTGTGGCGGGGGGGGACAGCCCAAACCCCTGGGTGACCCAGCCTGTAATCTTGCCTGTAGCACCCTCCCCCTCCCCCCGCCTGGGACTTACCTGCATGATAACGGCACCGATGGTCGATCTGCCCACCCTGAACTGGTGTGCCACTGATCGGTAGCTGTCCGGCTTCCATAGTGCGATGGCGACCCTCTTCTCCACTGAGATGGGTGCCCGCAACCGGGTGGTGGTTCTCTGGAGTGCAGAGGCAAGCCAAGCGCATAGCTCCAGGAATGTCTGCTTTCGCATGCGAAAGTTCCTGAGCCTTTGCTGGTCATCCCATTGCCCCAGGACCAGGTGGTCCCACCAGTTGGTACTGGTGTCCAGTCTCCAGAAGGACCTGTCCACGGTGGGGTGGGGATGGCACAGAGTGAGGGAGTCCAGAGCGGCCTGTGCCTTGAGTTCCTGGAGGAGGAGTGCAGCAGCATGGAGCAGCAGCTGCAGCCACACCAAAATGGCCGGAAGGGGCCAGAGCAGGCACAAGGCCACCCCTGGCTCCATGGCACAAGAAACAAGCGTAGATCAAAAAATCAGCCAAAGGCACTAAGGCACAAGGCAGTGGTGTCCAATAAGGTAGAGGGCAACCACCAATAGAACTGCTACGGCTGTCCCTGCAAGAGGTCCTAAAGCATGCAGCAGGAGAGAAACAGCTGTCCGGGTAGATCCCTTTAAGCACGTGTCTCAAAGGAGCTCCAGCCCCCACCCCCAGAAAGGGCTAGTGCCCTTTTGCCTTCTTCAAAATGGTTCCGGGCTTCTGCTTTTGCACAAGAGCGTCCTGCCAATGTAGACACGCTTTTGCGCAAAAGCTCATCATTCTTATGAGTCCTGGAGCAATATAGACACTCTCTCGCGCAAATACTCTAACGCAAAAACTCTTGCTTTAAAAGTATTTGCGCAAGAACTTGCCAATGTAGACATAGCCCATGTGTATTATTTTGCAATATCAATTACCATTGAGTTGCCCATTCACTTATCTTGTTTTGATCTCCCTGAAGTTCCTCACGGGCCTCACAGAACTAAACAACTTTTTCTTGTGCAAATGTTCCTTCACCACTATTCATATTCAACCTCTCCTCATACTGGATCTTGAAGAACCCCACTTTGAACTTTGTTAGGATGAATGCAGACCACTTAATCCTACTCTTTGCTTTCTGTCTCCTAATCCAAAACCATACTTTATTTCTCACCATGCCTGTTTAATTGTTTTGTGAGGGTCCTTGCTAAAGGCCTTTTAGACAGTGAAATACATTATGTTCACTTGTTCTTGATCCATTATTTTTTTTATGTATTCAGAAGCCTAAGAATAGTGAAGCATGATTTTAATTTACTGAATCCATGTTGGTTAAACCATAGGGATTCCAAATGTTTTCTGTTTAATGATCAAGTCAAGCAATTTGTCAAGTACAGGTGCAAGGCTCACTAATCGATAACAACTTGTTGTAAAATGGCTTAGGCTACATGCATGTATCAATGGAGTCTAGGTAACACTCAGAAAAGGATACATTATTTTTTAAACACATCTCTCAAAAGTAAGCATTTGAAAAAGAAGAGTTAAGATATGCAGCCTCTTCTTTCCTTAGATACTTTCTTCTCACTTTGGGTAGGTCTACACAGCAGCATTATTCTGGAATAACTGACATTCTGAAATAAAGAGCATGACTACACAGCAAGTCATTATTTCAAAATAATGTCAAACTGAAGGACTTCTTACGCCGACTCCTGGAACCCGCATTTTATGAGTAGTAAGGGAAATTGAAGGAAGAATGTTCTTCCTTTGACTTCCTGCTGTATAGACAGTGCCAAAAGCTGAATTAAGCTATTTCGACTTAAGCTACTGAATTGACATAACTGAAGTTGCATAGCTTAGCAGGGCAAAACTCAAATTATGTAGATGTATCCTTATTGTTATCCCATGAAAGGTACTTCCCTCAGTTTAAACTCTGTGTTAATGACATTACACATGTTTCACTGTTTATGGACAAAATACAAGCCAACACATTAAGTGATGCAAAGGTTGAATTTAACCTGTTTGCAAGCAAAGGTCTCTTTCACACTTAATTTTGGTATTTTGTATCAACTCAGACTCAAAATGAATTGGTGTACATCAGAGCTATGTAACTTGATTTCTGATGTGATATTTTAACAGCAAATGAAGTAAAAGTCCTCAAGGTTATGGAAAGTACTGAATAGATGGTGGTTTACCTTAAGTAAAAACACAATTTGCATATCTTTTTGCACTTTTCTTCCAAAAGTGGCTTTTCTGACATTTGGCCAGTCTATACGGGGCCAAATTTGGGGGGGGGGGGAGGGGAAGGAAAACCCTCTTTCAGAACATTCCTTCTTCCTCGTGAAATGAGGTTTACAGGGATGTGGACAAAACACATCCGCTGTTCTGACTTTTTTTTTGGAAAAGCAGGCACATTCCTTGGATGTGGCAGAGTTTTTCTGGGATACCTCTCCCGGAAAAGCTCTGTAGTCTAGATGTACCCACAGTTTTCTGTTTTAGGATATCACAGAGTGCTGGATGGAGCTGCCATTGCAAGGCTTCCGGATTCTGTTCTGATGCAGCAGACGGGAAATTTTGTGGCAGAATCACCTCTTTAATTGTGAGGTTTAATTACTTACATTTGAAAAAAATGCAATCAGTGCAGGAGTCCTTGTAATTGTCTTTATCAATAGATCTTACTGTATCATTTTCAAAAATATCCAATGTCACTGAATTTGCTGGGGTACAGAAGGGCTTTTAGTTCCTGACAAACTTTGAAGTGGTGGAATAAGCACATTTCAGTTGAGATAGCCTACTAATGGTCAGCATTGGAAGAGTTAATGCCACTGACTTATTTCTGTCTTTAGGTTTCAGGATTAACATTCCATTGAACAGAATCAGGCACTTCACTGCTCAGAGCTATCTTTGCACACTGGCTGCAGCTCCACCATGCATCAGTTACTCAGTGCTTCCCGCAGTCATATGAGCAAGTAACTTTTCTTTAAGGGAGCAGAGATACAAGAATTCAGTTCTTAGTGGTGAGTGGTCCTGGGAAAGCCTGTAGAACCATGGAAAGCAAAGGGGACCGATCGCAATGCTAAAAGGTGCTAGAAGAGACAGGAAACTTCTATGAAAGTCAACAAAGGAGAAAATGAATTAATATAAGTAGAACATTATACTAATCTGTTTATCCAGTTTATCCGTGGACTCTCCTCTGGGCTCTAAAAGCACAGCTTTGCTTTGGATTGTTACAAAAGTTTACTATCCCCCACAGAAGTTCCTTCAGTAAAATCATTCTACCTGAAAACTCTGGGGCTTCTCTGCTCCCATCTAAGAAGGGCCACAACATCGCCAACTGCTGATCAGGGCAAAGGACTATGGAGAGCTGGGCCCTACATCCCACCCTACCATTCTAGCTTCCTTCCACAAAGGGGATGAAGAGAGATTACTCTGAAAAGTGCAGCAGCATAGTGAGGAAAGGGTTATTATATTACCTACCCCTCAGCACAGTCAGTCAGCAAGTAGGCATGACCTAGAACTGTTTGTAACAGCACTACTCTTTATAACCAGCAGCAGATGTTAATAATACTATTACTTAAAGTACTTTGGCTCAAGAAGTTGATGAAAATCATGTGACATCTATTTGGGTGCAGGAAAGCAATCAAGCAATTAACCTAACATCCAGCATGTACAGGGCCCACCCCCTGGATTTGTGGCTTATTTTATTAACAGCTTGGCTTTAATCCAATTGACTAACTTGTGCATGCCAAAATGTTCCAGTAGGGGCCTCTTAATCTGAAGCTATAAAAACCAAATTTGGTGAGTCAGCATTTTATTTATCACTCTGATAAGGTTATAATGAACTCCATGTCTGAGTTACCACAGTAATTTAATTTTTGCTGTTTTAGTTTGGGCCTGAGATTTTTTTCATTTCTTGATTTATGAGATGAATGTATGGGGACATTATTGCAAAACAATACCCAAAGATACACATTTTTATAATCCTCTTATCATGGCTAACTTGGTATGCAAATTTAGACAAGAAACCATCACTGCATGTGATATATTTCTAGGTCCTTTATCTCTCTAGCACTTGCTAAATTGTAATAGAAATTGTTTTTAAATGGGTAATGAAGCCCATATTTGTACACTCGAATAAATATTTTCTTAAGTGCAGTTAAATTCTTCGTGCAATTGAGAGTTAGGTATTTCATGAACCTAACTACACATCAGACTGAATTATAAGCATAATTAGAGGTGAAATAGCACATATTCCAGAAAATGTGAAGCTTTGTGTCTCCTTGTTCACAAACATACATGGTTTTTCTATTTGGGCTTGTATTTTTTCATATGAGCTTTTAAAAACATCTCTTTTTGCCTTTATTTAAACAATAAGCTTTATAACTAATGAAACTAGGAGGTGATAGCTTTTTTTTAATGTTGGGAAGATCAAAATATTAATCACCTTTAATTCTATTTTTTTCTGTGAATCTTATTACCTCCTCTGGAGGCAGCAATGCTGAGAGCCTTTGAATGGTGTAGATGTACAGTGCAGAATAATTAGATGCTGAGAAGGATTCAGAATACTCATTAAGCAGTGAAGACTTTTAATTAGAGCATAGATACCACTGTGCTACATCTATGTGAAATCACAGGTACTGTGTAACATACTGTAAGTGTCAAAGTTTTTTCTGAAGTAGTCTGATAGCAAATGCTATTCAAAGCATGACTGAAGAAATCTTAAAAAACAATGAAGAAATCTGGCACCTAATCTGGCAATGAGGATTTGAAAAGTAAAAAATAGCTATACAAAAATATTAGTTTTTGCAAATCTTTCTCTGCTTCTAGAGTTCTTGTGCTAGAACTTTTCCAGATGTTGATCATTTGCTTTGGAATTTACCAATGGAACCCAGCATGGCCTTACTACTTGTCATCATCTGTCCCCTTCTGGAACCATATGAAAATTGTTTGGTTATGTTGATGTTATAGTACATTGTTATATTTATATTTCCAGTGTTAGTTTCCTTCTAAGCTACATGAATGTTTTAGACATGGAAGTTTGTTTGTTTGGTTGGTTTTTTACACACTCATATACAAACACACACTCTCATGTGTGTGCAGGTTGGATTTTTTTTTCAAACAAAGTTAAACACTATTTCCTAGAGTAAATTTTTCTTCTAATGCCCAAAGATCTCAGGCTACGTCTACATTGGCAAGATTTTGCGCAAATACTTTTAACACAAGAGTTTTTGCATTAAAGTATTTGCACAAAAGAGTCTCTACATTGGCATGTGCTTTTGCGCAAGAGATGTGCTTTTGCGCAAAAGCATCTGTGCCAGTGTAGACGCTCTCTTGCACAAGAAAGCTCCGATGCGGCCGCTTTTGCGCAAAATCATGCCAATGTAGACACAGCCTATGTGTGTAGGACCTGCAGACCTCTCCTTGATCTGCTCTCCACATCAGCATGCTGCAGATATGTTTCTGGGAGGATCTGAAGTTTGTACTACCCTGAACATAATGGGGGTTCAATGAATAATCCATTGTGGAATATGCTTTCTTGTGTGTCCTAATTACGAAGTTTGCCACTCACATTCACCATCCTTCTTTTGTTGTCCTCAATTTGAGGGCACAGAAAATGCCATTTTGACAGGCCACACTGACAAATGGTCATCTTTTTTCTTCCTGCCAGTTCCAGATATTAATAGGATTGCTAAATAGTTCATCCCAGCTTTAATTTTATACACATCAAAGCCTACATTAAACATAGGCAATCACTGATGAGCAACCCAAAATAGAGGGTACCAGTGGGAATGGTTGGGTTGGTTGTGCCAAAGTGGAATCTCACAGGAAAAAGTAACAGAGAGGTAGTCATGTTAATCTGTTTCAGCAAAAACGACAAGGAATCTTGTAGTTTCTTAAAGACTAATTAGTCACTCAACTCACAGCACATTCCCAAATGTCCTGTTTGTTCCTCGGTTTTCCTCCAAATAGCTGTAAAACTATCAAGGAAATGTGGAAGAAAAAGGCTCATATGAAGTGAGATTATGCCCCTGACGGGGTACAAGTAAAAAAACTTCCCTCCTGATAAACATAATACATGACATTGCAAACTGCAGTTTGCAAACAAGAATACCTGTACTATAGATTTGAAATGAAGCTAATTATTCTGAGGGAAAACCATCTTGCAATCATAGGTCCAATTGTAATCTCTCTGGCTATCATATACTTGAAATCACATGCTGCAGAATCTATTTGCGCAATGGGGAAATGCCAATATATTTTACTTCCTGATGCATTGGGTCAGACCGCAGAGTGCTCCCAGTTTAGGTCTTCAGGGAAGGATGTGTTTTTAAGAGATTATGTCAAATGGAAATGGATGGTGGCTGAAGGCCCAGCCGGGAAAGGAATCTGAAACCCCATCCCTTTCACCCAAAGTCACACCCTCTCCCTCCTCCCGACCATGTCCCTCCACAATCTTTCTCCCCCGGCCCCATAGCCAAGCTCTGCCCAACCCCAGCTGAGGACTACGGCTGCTGCATGGAATGGTCCCAACCTTCCCCAGCTGCCGGGCAGCTGGGTTGCCATGTGGCATAGCCTCAGCCTTCCCCAGGCCCTGGGGGTCCCGGCTGCTGTGGCTTGCAACCCCAACCTTCCCCGGCTGCTGGGGAGTCAGGTTACCATGCTGTGTGGCCACAGCCCCTGCTGAGCAGCTTGGCAGTGTAGGCAATTTTGGGAAGGCAATGCCTTCCCTTGCCTACATTACCAGCTGCCTATTCAAATGGGGTTACATCTGTGTCTTTGAATAACTTCATCCCATATGGTTTAACCTTTTGACTGATGAGACTCTAGCGTTTTTGTGGGTTTGGTTTTTTTTTGTTTTTTGGGGAGGGTTTTGTAACACACTCTAAATTGTATCTGTTCCAAGCTGTTATCTCAAATTTTTGGTGAGACATTTTCTCGAAGGTGTGACTGCTTTGTGTTCTTGATGGAAAGGTCACAAAGCAAATATTTTCAATAAGAAAATACCCACACGTGTCAGAGCTGACTGGAAAATGGCCATGAAAACACTTGTTGGTGGAAAGTAGGTGAGGGGAAGGTCAGGGTAGAAGAGGCATGGTTCTGCAAATGTTTGAATAGCATTTTCCGGTTTGCCAATTAGAGATAGTAGCAATATATATTCCTTTCCAGGCACCAAATACCTTCAACTTTGTCATCTTTTACATACCTTTTTTATACTCAGAAGAAGAATATCTTTTGTGACACATTTAGGATGTTAAGATGGAGCTATAATAAACAAAAACACTCGTTTGGCTAAATCCTGTTTTTTCCTAGAAACTTTTGGTCTGACAAAGCTATAGTGTAGGACCAGTGGGTTTGCCTTTCAGTAAAATGGAAGCACCCAAAGGAGAGTTTCCATTCTGAAACCTAGATTAAAATCACTATTTCTGCTTGCAGGAATCTGCTTTGTTTATAAAAAACATGCCGGCTATGTTTAGATGGCATGATTTTCCGCAAATGCTTTTAACGGAAAAGTTTTTCCTTTAAAAGCATTTGTGGAAAAGAGCATCTAGATTGGCACGGACGCTTTTGCGCAAAAGCACTTTTTGTGGAAAAGTGTCCGTGCCAATCTAGACACGGTTTTGCGCAAGAAAGCCCCAATCGCCATTTTTGCCATTGGGGCTTTTTTGCGCAAAACAGTTGTTAGCTATCTACACTGGCCTTCTTGAGCAAAATCATTTGCGCAAGAGGGCTTGAGCAGGAGCAGCATAGTATTTGCAGAAGAACACTGACAATCTTACATTATATCGTCAGTGTTCTTGCGCAAATTCAAGCGGCCAGTGTAGACAGCTGGCAAGTTTTTCCGCAAAAGCAGCTGCTTTTGCGGAAAAACTTGCCAGTCTAGATGCAGCCGCCCTGTATTCTTCCCGATGAAAAATGTTCAGTATAAAATCAGTTAATTCTTTCTTTTCCAGAAAGGTTTATGCACTATGAAATATGTATTCTATTTAATATTGAAAATAGTTGATGTGGATAATCTTTTGGAGCTTAATCCAAATGTCATTGGAGTCAATGGGAGATATTCCATTGATTTCAGCTGCTCTTGCCTTTGACTAGCTTCTATCAGAATATTTTTCCAAAGGAGAAATTGTCTTTTCTCTTTTCCTTCAGAATAGTTCTAAGAGAGTATCTACAAGGTGTTGAAGTGTGGACAGCCTATGTAGTATATATCAGATTGTTGCGCTGTTACATGCGCTTTAAAATGTAACTATAGTAATTTGAACTTTTTAGTTTGTACTAGTAGGCTCTACACAAGGTTGTTACAGCACAACACTTTAATGTATATTACAACTCAAAGCCTCACAGTCTGCACAGTATGGTCATATAAATGAACCTTAAAGGTCTCTTGCCATGGTGATAAATAACTGGATGTTTTCCTCTTTAGCTACTCTTTAGCTACATTTTGAATGGGGGGAAAAATCTCTTGTCTCCCAACAGCCGACCACTTACACTATAGTTCAAAAACTAACTAGATTAAGTGCTTTGTCTACACTTAGCATAAGTTGCAATATCATTAGCATATTTTCTGCCATTTCTTTTTGCGCGAGGCATTTTTGTGCAAAAAGAAGCAGTGTAGCCACTACTGTGTTGTGCAAAAACACTTTCAGGTTAGGATTAAACAAAGAATGTGGATGGCTAGCCAACTACAAAAGCAGTTTCTCCTCTCTTGGTGTTCACACCTCCACATCAGCTGCTAGAAGTGGGCCTCATCCTCGCTGACTGAATTGATCTTGTTATGTCTAACTTTACTCTTGATTGAACTATTTTTTTATGCCTGTATATTTATACCTGCCTCTGGAATTTCCACTACATGCATCTGATGAAGTGGGTCTTTGCCCACGGAAGCTTATGCTCCAATAATTCTGATAGTCTATAAGGTGCCACAGGACTTCTCGTTGTTTTTGAAGATTCAGATTAACACGGCTACCCCTCTGATATTTTATTCATGGCTTTTTATTCAATATCTGACACAGAGTCTGAGCTGGGGAATCTAGCCGCAATTGATAACCTCAATGGCATTGTATGGTTCTGTTTCATGACTGGAGAAACATTACTATCATAATCAGGCTGTGATTGAGAGAAACAAACAAACATTCACAGAAAGTGGATTTAAAATTTGAGCACACAAAAATTAGATTTTTTTGTGGACATTTTTAATGTAAAACTTTAATCTATGGCAAATTTCCAGATATTCACACGAGCAGGCAAGAACTCACTCAAGAAAACACAGTTGGCAGTGTCATTTAATGAACTGGGTAGTGAAATAGAAGGTAGAAGTCCTCGGTTCTGTTCCTGACTTAGCCACTGAGCTATTGTATGATTTTGGGAAAGTCACTTAATTTACATTTCTTCTTCCTGCCACCTTTTTTGTCTCCTCCATTTTAGACAATAAGCTCTTCACAGCAGGGACTGTCATTTGTTATGCATTTGTACATAGTGCCTAACACAATGAAGAGCTAATCATATTTGGAGCTTGTGGCTACTATTGTAATTCTACTACAAGGGGGTATGTCTACACTACAGCACTAATTCGAACTAACTTAATTCGAATTAGTTAATTCGAACTAAGGTAATTCGAATTAGTGAATCTAGACCTAAAAACTAGTTCGAATTAGCATTTTGCTAATTTGAACTAGCATGTCCACATTGAGTGGACCCTGAACCGAGGTTAAGGCTGGCTGGAAGCAGTGCCGGCAGGGCATCAGATTAGGACTTAGAGTGTGGAGCTGCTGTCTCAGGCTAGCCGAGGGCTGTGCTTAAAGGGACCCGACCCCCACCCTGGACAGACAGTTCTCAGGGGATCCCCACTTGCAAGCAGTCCTGGCTTGGAGTGCCCTGAGTGCCCACACTGGGCACATCACAGCACTCGGCCATCAGCCCGGCTGCACTTGCCGCAGGCTGCCATCGGGGGGTGGGGGGGATCAATCAGGTGGCTGCAGGAGAGCTTCCACCCCTAGGATCCACCCCAGTCCTCCTCATTGGGGGCTCATACCCCATTCCTCCCTCACCTCCTTCCACTTACTACTCCCTAGCCCCCCTTCCTGATGTACAAAATAAAGGATATGTGTGTTCAAAAATAGAAACTCTCTTAATTGAACAAAACTTGGGGAGACTGGGAAAAGGAGGTGGGAGAGGGTAGGGCAACTAAAATGATCAGGTTTTGGAACATGTCCCATATGAAGAGAGGCTAAAGAGACTGGGACTTTTCAGCTTAGAAAAGAGGAGACGGAGGGGGGATATGATAGAGGTCTATAAAAGTACGAGTGGTGTGGAGAGGGTGCATAAAGAAAAGTTCTTCATTAGTTCCCATAATAGAAGGACTAGAGGACACCAAATGAAATGAATGGGTAGCAGGCTTCAAACTAATAACAGAAAGTTCTTCTTCACAAAGCAAATAGTCAACCTGTGGAACTCCTTGCTGCAGGAGGCTGTGAAGGCTAGAACTAGAACAGAGTTGAAAGAGAAGTGAGATAAAGTCATGGAGGTTGGGTCCATGGAGTGTTATTAGCCAGGGGGTAGAAATGGTGTCCCTAGCCTCTGTGGAAGGCTGGAGATGGATGGCAAGAGACAAATGGCTTGGTCATTGTCTTCGGACCATCCCCTCCAGGGTCCCTAGTGTTGGTCACTGTTGGCAGACAGGCTACTGGGCTAGATGGACCTTTGGTCTGACCCAGTACGGCCATTCTAAGCTCAGGGCTCAGGGTCGGGGGTCTCACTGGATCACCCTGATTTTCATGCACACCTGCTCCTGGGTGGCCAGGCTGGCAGCTCTCCTGCCCTAGACGGCCACTTTCCTGTGCCTAGTGCGGAGGTCGTGGATGAGGTCCACGATGTCCGCACTAGACCAGGTGGGCGCCCGCCTCTTGCGGACCTGGGCAGGCTCCCGGGATCCACCAGCCTGGTCCCAGGAAGAGGCGGAGGGCTGGGTGGCATTGGGTGGCTGGCTCGAGCCGTGCCAGGTGCAGGATCTGCTGGCTGGGTGCTGGCAGGCTTACACCTGGCACGGGCACCGTAGCCAGCCCGTTCCCCTTTAAGGGCTCCGGGGCCGGGAGGGGAGCAGACGAGCTTCCCTGGTGGTGCCCAGTGTGGCCACCAGGGAAAGGTGGGGAGGGCTAGCCTCCCACTAGTTCGAATTAAGTGGCTACACAGCCCTTAATTCGAACTAGTTAATTCGAACTAGGCGTTAGTCCTTGTGGAATGAGGTTTACCTAGTTCGAATTAAGCGTACTGCTAGTTCGAATTAAGTTCGAACTAGCGGTTTGCATGTGTAGCGCCTATCAAAGTTAATTCGAACTAACATCTGTTAGTTCGAATTAACTTTGTAGTGTAGACATACCCAGGCTGACCTCCCTGGTCCAGCAACCTGGGGACCTAAGGTCAGACTTGTAATAGAATCCAGGGAATTTGCTGGCTCAGGCCTTGGACTCTCCTGGGGCTCCCCTCTTGATGGTGGTCATGGCTAATGCACTGCCCCCAGCTCACCTGCTGGGTTCTGTTACCCCCAGTTACTCCTCTACGGGCCTCTGGCCAGTGGGGCTCCCTGCCAGGCTCTTCTCCAGGCCCAGGCCAGTGGGGCTTCACTCTGCTTGGCCTCACTACAATTGTGCCAGGGATCCGTGCCCCCAGCTGACAGGGCTCCTTGTCCCCAGCTGCTGGCTCCACTTCAATCAGTGGGGCTCCACCTCCCTGCTGGCTGAGCTCTTTGCCCCTGCCTACTGACCCTGCAGCTGCCAGTCACTGGCAACCTCTGCCAAACCATGGGTACTGCCAGACCAGAGTCCTAAATCCTAGAGGTTCAACCTGTAATTTTTATTTGAAATAAAATGTGTGGAAGAGTCTTGCAGTGGTCACTCAGCTCTAGTTTCTAATGAAGACAGATTAGAACAAAGAAAATCTAAGTGGAAAGCCTGAATGAAGTAGAATGAAGTTACCCTGTCATTCAGTTAGGGCACTACATTTGATGAAATGTGACTTGTGACATGTTAAAAATGTAAATAAATGATTGTCCAGACCACTCAAATGATACCTTATTTTAAAGGAAGGTTAAACTGCAAAGATATTAATGTAGCATTTAATGTCAATGCATCTCCAGTAAAAAACCAACCAAACAAGAAACACCAAACTTAATTATTAACTGGTATATTTAAAAATAAATCAGGAACTTTTTGCACCTATATGTTTCTTATTGTCTATAGAATTTTTTAATTATCTATAATTCCTCAGAGTACCTAATAGATAGGGGCTCACTTTATCTTAGTTTCCCCAACTCGGCATTCAACAGGGTTTAAGTATCTGCACAGATGTGGGTCTGAGCAAAATACAGTCGGTCTGTCTGTTTGGTGAGGTGTTCCTTATTCTTTAAAAGAATAGTGTTAATTTTTTTTTAATTAATACAGTTAGTATTTTCTTTGAATTGTATATTATGTTGTATTACCTGTGTTAATTTAGGGTAATATTAGAAATTGTGCTACATTTCCAAGTAGGGTTGAATACAATATCTAAAGGTATGTCTACACTACAAAGTTAGTTCGAACTAACGGACGTTAGTTCGAACTAACTTTAATAGGTGCTACACTAGCGCTCCGCTAGTTCGAATTTGAATCGAACTAGCGGAGCGCTTAGTTCGAACTAGGTAAACCTCATTTTACGAGGACTAACGCCTAGTTCGAACTAGCTAGTTTGAACTAAGGGCTGTGTAGCCCTTTAGTTCGAACTAGTGGGAGGCTAGCCCTCCCCAGGTTTCCCTGGTGGCCACTCTGGCCAACACCAGGGAAACTCTATGCCCCCCTCCCGGCCCCGGAGCCCTTAAAGGGGCACGGGCTGGCTACGGTGCCCGTGCCAGGTGCAAGCCTGCCAGCACCCAGCCAGCAGACCCTGCACCTGGCACGGCACAGAGCCACCCACCCGATGCCCCCCAGCCCACCCCCTCTTGCCGGGACCAGGCTGGTGGCTCCCGGGAGCTTGCCCTGGACCGCAAGAGGCGGGCACCTTCCTGGGCTAGTGCGGACATCGTGGACCTTGTCCACGATCTCCGCACTAGGCACAGGAAAGTGGCTGTCTAGGGCAGGAGAGCTGCCAGCCTGGCCACCCAGGAGCAGGTGTGCATGAAAATCAAGGGGGTCCACTGAGACCCCCGACACTGAGCCCTGAGCTTAGAATGGCCGTACTGGGTCAGACCAAAGGTCCATCTAGCCCAGTAGCCTGTCTGCCGACAGCGGCCAACCCTAGGGACCCTGGAGGGGATGGACCGAAGACAGTGACCAAGCCATTTGTCTCGTGCCATCCCTCTCTAGCCTTCCACAAACTTTGGGCAGGGACACCACTCCTACCCCCTGGCTAAGACCACTCCATGGACCCAACCTCCATGACTTGATCTCACTTCCCTTTCAACTCTGTTCTAGTTCTAGCCTTCACAGCCTCCTGCAGCAAGGAGTTCCGCAGGTTAACTATTTGCTTTGTCAAGAAGAACAACTGTCTCTTACTAGTTTGAAGCCTGCTACCCATTCCTTTCCTTTGGTGTCCTCTAGTCCTTCTTTATGGGAACTCAGGAAGAACTTTTCTGAATGCACCCTCTCCACCCAACCCCTGCTTTTAGAGACCTCTATCCTGTCTCCCCTCCGTCTCCTCTTTTCTAAGCTGAACAGTCCCAGTCTCTGTAGCCTTCCTTCATCTGGGACCTGTTCCCAACCCCTGATCATGTTAGTTGCCCTCCCTTCTCCCAGCCTTTCTCTTCCCCTCTCCCACCTCCTTTTCCCAGTCTCCCCCAGTTTTTTTCAATAAAGACAGAGTCAATGTTGGAAGAAACGTTATCTTTATTTTGTACATCAATAAGAAGGGGGGCTAGGGAAGGGTAAGTGGAAGGAGGTGAGGGAGGAATGGGGTACGAGCCCCCGATGGGGAGGACTGGGCTGGCTCTGCGGGCTTCTGGGGGTGGAAGCTCTCCTGCAGCCCCCCAATTTCCCCCACCCCCCGATGGCAGCCTGCGGCAAGTGCAGCCGGGCTGATGGCCGAGTGCTGTGATGTGCCCAGTGTTGGTACTCCAGGCACTCCAAGCCAGAACTTCTTTGCAAGCGGGGCACCCCTGAGAACTGTCTGTCCGGGGTGGGGGTCGGGACCCTTTAAGTGCAGCCCTCGGCTAGCCTGAGACAGCATCTCCATGCTCTAAGTCCTCCTCTGATGCCCTGCCGGCACTGCTTCCGGCCATCCTTAAGCCCTGTTCAGAGTCCACTCAATGTGGACTTGCTAGTTCGAATTAGCAAAATGCTAATTCGAACTAGTTTTTAGTTCTAGACGCGTTAGTTCGAATTAGCTTAGTTCGAATTAACTAATTCGAACTAAGTTAGTTCGAACTAGCGCTGTAGTGTAGACGTACCCTAAGTGTTTATGCAGAGAGGAACACATACTTTAATTGCTGTTTTCCCCAGAGGTCTGTATCGGTTTTGAGGAGGTTGTTATGATAATTGTGTAACACTGGAGGCCGCTATTGTCATTTAGTTTTCCTCTAAACTTAAAGGCACAAGGAAAATGTCTGTGAGGTTCATTGATCTAAATCTAGCTCCCTCCCTCCCCAACATAAAATTGTCTTTGACTATAGATCATTAAGCCTGTTTGACATAAAAGAAGCATTGGCTTTTTTAGAATCATAATGTGTGGCATGCATATGGCTTTTAACATTTAATAATATTAAACAGCAGCCATCATGCTTCAGTTACAAATGTAAAAAGGAATCATTATCAAAATAAACATGATCACCACATAGTGAAGCAGAACTGTGGAACAGCATTGTGATAAAATATGTAATACAGTATAATCAACTCTTTACAATTGCAGTGTAAATGGCTTTAAAGGTTATTTCATGGTTTTTAAATTTAGTTTTGCTTTTGACTGTGTACTCAATCTTTGCAGTAGTTACTTGACAGACTGGGGAAATATTTTGGGGGAAAGTTAGGAACCATATTTAATTATAAGCTCTAACCCTATTTTGTCTTTTCTTATTGATGAAATACATAATATTTTATGCTAACCAGATTTAGTACCACAACAGTTAACTGAAATTCCAGTTATCCCAAACTACCTGTTTCCAAAAAACAATCATTTCCCCAGAAGCTCATTAGTTACACTGAGATTACTTCTATTATCCAAAATCTTAATGATGTAAATGTATTCAGTGTTCCCCTGACACTCGGATAACCAATATTATTGTATTATTTGGGCATATACATTAAAGCCAACCACTTCTACCAGCAATTGGTAAGATTAATTGCCAGTTGCTACAAGTACCCTGACAACAAGTTCAAATTATGGGTCTCAGTTTCCTCAGTCTACTCATGAAGTAATATGTGACCTGTCAATTAGCAGAGATTGTGGCCTAAGATGTCTAACCTTTAAAAAATTCATCTAGCAGAATTGTGATATGTGAGAATGTTCCTTGCTTATTGGACTTTCTCTGAAACAATGAGTTATAAATCAACTGTTAAAACAAAAATACATGATTACTGTCCATCTGATCATTAGCAAAAGGGAATCCCTATCAGGTGCAGTTACATGTTTGAGTAAGCAACACCCTCTACACCACTTGTCCCACGATTATGTAACAATATTCTGGAGTACACTTTGGGGAGAAGTAGCTGTAATTCCATGAGTATAGAAAAACTTCAGCTCATGACTTAAACATCATTTTAAAGAGCTCAACAGAAGCATAGAACTGGAAGGGACCTCAAGAGGTCATAGAGTCCAGTCCCCTATACTCATGGCAGGACCAAGCACCATCTATCCCTGATAGGGGTTCATCTAATCTGCTCTTAAAAAAATCTAATGATGGAGATTCCACAACCTCCCTTTGCAATTTATTCCAGTGCTTAACCACCCTGACAGCTAAGTCTTTCTTAATAACCAACCTAAACCTTCCTCAGGTAATTTCACTTTCCTCCTCCTAACAATTTTCCTGAATAGTTCATGTATTCTAGACCTTTTATCATTTCTGTTTCTCTTCTCTGGACCATTTCCAATTTGTCCACATCTTTCCTGAAATGTGGTGCCCAGAACTTGACACAATACTCCAGCTGAGGCCTAATCAGTGTGGAGTAAAAAGGAAGAATTATTTCTTGCATCTTACTTACAATATGCCTGCTAATGCGTACTGGAATGTTTGCTTTTTTGCAACAGTGTTACACTATCTGAAAAAGCCTCAACTTGCCATTGGATTATAATGCTTTATCATAGACTAAGTAGACCCAGCTGCCAGGATCTGGAGCCTTTAATACTGTTATCTAAACCCATGCTATGTTTCACTGCAAGGTAAATGTGTAGCATAAACTCAATATATTACAAACTATAGCTGAGCTCAGTAGAGCAATCATCATCATCAGAATGATTTATATTGGTTCTTTCAACTTGTCTTCATTTGATGATATGCTATGTCTATGCTTGGGTGCTAATGAATCCTGCTCGATTGAGGAAAGACTTCCATCTTTTGTCCACTAGAGGTAACCCTAACATAGCAGCTGCCCTGAGAAGCAGTGAACGGATGATCTTAGTTCCTTTGTTTCCAAAACAAAGAACTAGTCAAGATAACATGTAATACAGGTCCTTTTTATGTCACCATCATCTACTCTGAGAAGCCATTATCCTTTTCAAAAGCTGTTCCTGTAATTAAGCAAACAGTGCTATCTCAATCAAACTTCTTCCTGCTTTGAATCTGATTTGTCTGTATTATTCATACATACACTATGACTTATAGAGACAAGATGCAGCATATCATAACTATTTCCTCATCCCTGGCATACTGCCTCAGAAATAAGTAATACCATGTGCTAACCCCTCTTCATATAAAAAACTCAGTAGAAATGACCATGTTTATATTAAAGCAACTTTACATTGAATTGTTTTCATTATTATAGGTGTCGCAGCATGATAAACTAAAATCATAACTCAACAGGAAAGACTGCTTTAGAGGACTAAAGCTCTGCTTCTTTGAACTGAAGCTCAGCAGGGTCAAGATTTGATCCCTAAAGTTAATGGTAAAATTCCCACTGATTTTATTTCAGCTAGAATTTCACCACAGGTGTGTGTGTATCCATTACAGTTTCTAGAGTTACAGAATGCACTCCTTAGCTGGTAAGTCAGTGTTATATTTTTATTATTCTAGAAGAAAATTACCTATTTGTAAATGACACTGTATTTGAAGCAAATACTGCAAAACAGGAAACACTCTCATTTACCTTTATAATGAACATATTACCCTAACGTGCAAAATATATATAATTCTTGACCAGGGAGATCTACAACAGTAGTAATTAAAGTTACTCTGATTCCTGGAGCATTGCCTTTTTTCTTCCATCTTGAATCCAATTCCTACAGTGTCCCTGTCATGTGATCACAGGACATAACCAAGTTTTAGGCATTTGTAAACTTAAGTCCATTTCACCAGTCAGATAAAGTAAGCCTGATTTTGAATTTGGATTTCGAATTGGCTTTTGTTGTTCCAACACATTTCCCTTCCTCTAAAATAACAAAAATATTAACAGAATGTTTGCTGTTCATTTTTGTTTCTCTTAGCTTATAATGTTGCTGTATTCTATTCTGTTTGAAGTTACATTCAAGAATGTTGGCTTCCTCCTATGAAAGACCAAATGCTAAAGAACTGGTCTCTGAACCATTTTTTGTGTATGACATCATTTTCTTTAAGAAAGGGGAATTGGAGTGGAGCGGAGGGACGGATTTGTTAAAAACACCTATGTTTTTGTACATATGCAGACAGTGTATGTTGGCATGCTATCAGCTTGAAAACTGGAGTCTGACAACAGCAAGCAGTAGTGAACATGTTACATTTCCTGAGTCCAAGAGACAAATCAGTCAAAGCTCATGAGGGCTTTCTATAGTTGTGTAATCACAGGCAGAGACGTTCCTTTGGATGTGGTAGATTAATTGAAAGGAGATAGCGCCTGTCATGGTTGGTTCTTGAACCGATCACACTTTTTGTGTTAATCTAGCCTTTACCAATTAGGAAAGCTCCTCAGTAATGTGTTGGGCACCAGAATGTGTTTTATAGATCCAGTGGAAGTGCTTACAAGGAGATTTTCACCTTACAGGTTACAAGAAGGGAAATATAATAGCAAAGGTACTTTACCTGCTCTAGTACCCAAATTGAAGCACCTAATAGGTAGCATTTGTGCAAGCTTGTATTCGGTAAAAGTTCTTGAGGACATAGATCACAGTAGGATGAAAATACTCTGGCAGTCCTTTATCCACATTGTACTAATGAATCATGGAAAAAGGGGGAAAAATGGTGGGATTACCCAGCACGAGTATTCCTTGGGAAGCTAAAAATCAGGACAGGAGTTTCTCATCTGAGTTCCAGCTGCATCGAATACTGTTTCTTGGGAGCCATGAACACTACAATGCTTGCTTCAGAAGTAGAATAATTAAAGGAAATTCTGACTCCTTTGCTAATTTAAATTTCCTTGGGGATGAAAAACTGGTGTAAAGTCATAGGACCTCGATGTGGACATCAGCCTTCTACAGGTCACCCAAAGATCTATCAAGGTAGAGAGCATTTCTGTTTATGCCCTGGGTCAGGAGCTTTCAAACTTCATTAAACTGCAACCCACATCTGACCACAAAAATACACAAACCGAAGACAGGGACCTGAAGCCTCTATCCTGGGTGGAGGGCCAAAGCTCAAGGGCTTTAGTCCCAGGCACAGGGCCCATAACTTGAGCCCTGCCACCCCAGCTAAATCCCTTGGGCTCCTGCTTCAGCCCAGGCCGTGGGGCCTGGGTATTGGCTCTGGGCTCCAGCAAGTCAAAGTCAGCTCTGGCAACCTCTGGCAACCTCCACATGGGGTTGCGACCCAACCAACAGTTTCAGAGCTGCTGCCCTAACGTTATCCACAGTGGCGATGCTACCTCCCTGCCTCTCACACACATACACTGTGAGAGCCTCTATTAGGAAGCCCTGTAAACATTTTCTTCCCCAAATGTTGCCTCCTTTGGCTTTTAATGTGGGAGGGGATGATTAGCCATAATAATCCCTTCCTGAAAGGAAAGGAAAGGAAAGGAAAGGAAAGGAAAGGAAAGGAAAGGAAAGGAAAGGAAAGGAAAGGAAAGGAAAGGGAATATAATCATGGTTCTCAAGACTGAGTAAGATTGTTAGGAACCTCAGAATCCAACATGGGGATGCCATCATTACCTAAGAGGCAATGCATATGTCTACACAGTAGTGTGTAGCTCGAAATGAGCTATGCGATTTTAGCTATTCAAATTGCGTAGCTTATTTTAAAATTTGGCGCTGTCTACACAGTATTTATTTCTAAACAAATCACTATTCTGTTAATCCTCGAACAATGAGATTTATAGGAAGCCAGAATAAGAAACGTATTTCGATTAATTTTGAAATGACGGGCATGCTGTTAAGACATGCACAACACTATTTCAGGATAATGGACGTTATCCCAAAATAGTACCACTGTGTAGACACACCCCTAATAACACCCAGATCCTCAAAGCCATTTAGGCACTCTAATGCAATGGCAGTGACATCAGTGGGAATTAGGTGTCTAAATACGTTTGAGAATTTGGGTCTAAGAGCAAACACCAAAAAATCCAGCTGTGCAGCACCAAAAACAACATTAGTAGGATTAGTCAGCAGAGCAATTAGTAATTTATTTCTGTATGGCAGACACAAGATTTTGGGATAAATCTTCTTTCATTTATTTACTCTGTTATTGATTGTATCTCCTGCAACAATGCCTGGGCAGAAAAGAAGTGAGCTGTCTAAATACTGTAATAGCATGTTGTTTCACTTTTATTGCTCTGTCACAGAAACGGAATAGCACATACTCCACATGTACTTTTCTGCTTATGAAGTTTATATTAGGCCTATAAATCAGATTGGACCTCTTAAAAACTGGCTACTAATGGTTTATTCTATCTGCTTCACCACTTGTTGACAAGGAAACATATGCACATCCAGTAAATTTTTTTTATAAATATCCAAACTCTAGGTTCCACAAAAGCACAAAATAACTTTGCTTTTGAATTGCAGCCCTTTTCTTTCTATCCCCATAATTTTTGGATAAATAGAAGGGCGTTTCTGTGCATGTGCATGAATATGCACATAATAGAGCACATTCTCTTCCACTAATCTCTTCCTAAGAAAATAAAAATCCTTGCCAAATGCAGTCTCTCCTTTAATAAAAACAAATGAAGTCCAGTCAGGTACAAATGTCTGTTCTGTATGCTTAACTATGCTTGTATTTACACATGTCATTATAAATTAATCATGAGCATCCAATCAGAATCTAACTCCTCTGTGCATATGAGCATCTTTTGTTTAGTAAGGAGTATTTCAACACGGTAGGTTGTTGGATGGATTTTTTTTTTAAAGTTAAGCATACACATTGTGATGGAACTATTATTATTTCAATTGAGCTTATGCCGATGTAATCAGAATCAACCCCAGCATCTCCAAGTACAAGAGTATTGATCTGTTAGGACAACAATTTGTGTGGTTTATAAAATTAACTTGTGTTTCTTAAAGAAACTGGATTGACAAAGCAAATGTACAGTGTGAATTGTGGTAGACATTTTTGAACACACTTGCCACAACCATGCCTTCATCTGGTATTGGACCAGGCACATCTAGAGGGAAGAAGAGAGGTCAGCTTCTATATTCATCCTGTAATTGCTCTCTTTGGGAAAACGGGCAACAAAGGTGCTAATTAGTGGTCACTATTGACCCGGACTGAATTCTATACCATGACCTAATGTCAAACTCCATATTCTATCACAAATCCCCTGATTCATGAAATCCATTTTGAGATAGTTTGTGCCATAACAGATTAGGTCAGTGATATGTCATACAGTGGCGCTGACAAAGTTTCTTGTAAAAATTTCCATATCCCTAAATCTTAATTAAAAAGTCTAACCCAACAGGCATTGGCTGTGTCTAGACTGGCCAGTTTTTCTGGAAAATCAGCCGCTTTTCCGGAAAAACTTGCCAGCTGTCTACACTGGCCGCTTGAATTTCCAAAAAAGCACTGACGATCTAATGTAAGATTGTCAGTGTTCTTGTGGAAATACTATGCTGCTCCCATTCGGGAAAAAGTCCTTTTGCACAAAACTTTTGCGCAAAAGGGCCAGTGCAGACAGCTCAGATTTGTTTTCCACAAAAAAAGCCCCGACTGCGAAAATGGCGATCGGGGCTTTTTTGCGGAAAAGCGTGTCTAGATTGTCATGTTGCTTTTCCGCAAAAAGTGCTTTTGCGGAAAAGCATCCGTGCTAATCTAGACGCTCTGTTCCAAAAATGCTTTTAACGGAAAACTTTTCTGTTAAAAGCATTTCTGGAAAATCATGCCAGTCTAGACACAGCCATTGTGTTTAAATCAGTGGACATAATTACAGGTTGAAACTGTGTAATCTGGAGTCCAGCATTGTTGGGGTGATCCCAGGAGCGGCCCTCGATGAGCTGCCGGCAATTGGCACCCTAGGCGAAACACGCTATCAACGCGCAACCAGCGCCCCCGCCTCCAAAGCCCTCAATAGCCATTCATCTTGGTGCCATATGCGACTGCCTAATTCGCCTGTATTGATGGGCCACCACCGGGTGACCCCCTGGGAGCACTCACCAGTATAAGCCAGTGGTCTGGGGCCAAGAGTGTTGCAAGACTAGGAGCTGAGAGAGCAGAGCCCCAGGGAGCAGCAGAGCCTCTGGGAGGAGCATGGAGCTCGTGGTCACTGGGTGGAGAGCAGCAGCAGGGATGCTTGATGAAGTGCAGAGCTTCTCCAGGCAGCAGGAGTGCTCCTTGCAGTAGTACGGAGCCCCCAGGTGGCAAGAAGGTTGCTGGGGTGAGTGCAGAGCTGCCAAGTGTAGCACAGAGCAGCCTGGGCAGCAGTAGAGCTGCTGGAAAGCAGAGCCCCAGTCCACCAGCGAGAGCACAAATCCTTGGGCAGCAGTAAAGCCACCTGGGAGAGAGTGGAATCCCTGCCAGGGGGAGAAAAGCGGAGCCCCAAGGGAAAAGTGGAGTTCCCTGGACAGCCAGGGGGAGAGTGGAGCCCCCACTGCATTGTCCTCCCCAGATCTGGCAAACTTCCTACTTTAGAATCAGTCAGGTCTCAAGGGCTGGACCAAGGAGGTTCAACCTGTACCATGAGTATATATAAGTATTTTCAGGCCTGTGGACTGTTGCAGAGAATTATTAAATATTGACAATGATAAGATTTTTCTTGGTTTGCTGTTGGTGTTTATTAAGACACTGGTTTCCGAATGTAATGAAGAAAGAATCTGAGTAAACTACATAGACATGTGTATGGATAATCATAACTTAAAGCAAGGCAAAGGTTTGGTTGTGCCAGGAAAATGAGATGTGCCCAGAATAGGATTGCCCCTCACAAGCCCATACAGAAAAGAAACTGAATCACCAGGCAGGTGAAAGGGGCTGGCTGGGGTCTCCACCATGTTTGGGACTGCCCCATCCCCAATCCTCCCACCCTCCTGCTGCCCTTTAGGGAGGGCAGAGCGGGCTGGAGCTCCCCTCTCCCATTCATACAGGAACATCGTTGGCTGTCCCTCTTCATCTGGGAGCAAGGAGAAAGTGCACAGTTTGCAGCATTCCTCACTCTGGCTGGGAAGTGCAGGGGGCAGATGAATCTGAACCTGTCCCAGCCCCTTCCCCATCTGTGCCCACTGGAGCTGCAGCAGCCATAGACAGGAATTTCTCACTAGTCCCCAAGATGCTGGGATAGTCCTCTCTCCCAGGGGAAAACTGCATACACAACTCCTCCTCCCCAGCTCCACCCCAGAGAAATTAAATAAATGCAGAAAAACAAAAACAACAATTGAGTTAAGGACCAGAGACATGACTGATAAATCTTCCAGTCTACTATATATTTGAGAGAATCTGTTGAAGGACTCCTCCTAAATGGTAAAAGCTAGAACCACCAAATGGGGTATACAGCTTCCCATTATGATAATTTGAAGTAAGTAATGGTTTGGTTGGACTAGGAAAATGGAAACTATTGGAATGGGATTGTGTTACTGTCGTGGGGTTATTGGGGCCCGCGGCCCGCCCCACGTGCTCCGTAAACAATCGGTAGCCTGGCCCCTACCCTCAGGGCTGGGGTGGCCGGATGGCCAGAGGCAATAACCCAGAGTTGCTCACCAGCCCTTTAAAGCAGGGTTGGGTGGCCCACTGGCCTGAGTCTCTGTTTAAAATCAATCATGGGCCTTTTAAGGCTGGGCTGAGTGGCCCACTGAGCCAAATCCCAGAGAGGGGCTGTGCCCCGGTAGGGGGACCGAGGCCCACCCTATCCACTGGGTCCCGGCCCTGGGCCCTGTGAGTGGCAGGACAGCCCACCCCACTCCCTCGGTGGGGAATCCATCCAAATCACACCGGGGATCTCTGGGTGGGAGAGGCTGCTCCTGCACCCTCCCTGGGCCACTTCTGACCTGGTCCAGTAGGGCAGCTTCCCACATGTTGTCAGGGTCCTCTCTTACCTCAGAGACTGCTTTTCCCTCAGAGTCGGCAGTAGAGACGCCCCAAATTGCACTGGAGTCTCTGCTGTCCTATCCTTGGGCGGCTGGCTGGGGCTGGTCGGTAGCTCTCCTCTGAGGTCCCTCTCTGGAAGTCAGGCTAGACTGAGCCTCCCTTCAGGCTTTTATACCTGGGCTGCAGCCCGAGCATGCCCAGCAGGATTGCAGGGGCAGGGCTTCTTCAGCCTGGTGGGCCTGATTTGAGTCAGCATTCACAGTGCGGGGCTGGTACAACCCATCACAATCTCATAAAACCATACACAAGAGACAGAATCACCAGGCAGGTATAAGGAACTGGCTCGGGGTGCCACCCACCTCCAGGACTGTCCTCACCCTGAGCCTCCCACCTCCAGCCCCAGACACCCGTTAGGGATGGTGGGGCAGCTGAAGCTCCTGATTCCTGATTCCCTCCTCTTTGTCAGTATAGGACCATTGTTAGCTGATCCCATTTGCCAGGGAGTGAGGGGAGAGTGCACAGTTTGCTGCATTCCTCACTCTGGCTGAGGTGTGCAGGGGGCAGTCAATCCTGGGTCTGCTCTAATGGGAATATGCACCCCTCCCATGGCTATACCTGCTGCAGTAGCTATGGAGAGGCACTTCTTTTCTGGCCTCAAGCTGCTGCAGTGAGAGAGAGCTGGGGTAGTCCTCTCTCCCCAGGAAAGCTTCTACTCCTCATCCCAGAGTAATGATTTAAATGAAACATGTACATTTTTGGTTGCTGTTTTTTTTCCAAATCACAAAATTCTAATTGAGTTAAGGCCCCAGGCAACACTGGGAAAATCTTCTAGTATTGTATAAAATAATTACAGTATTAAACATTTTATATATATATATATATATATATATATATATGCAGTAACCTGTTAGATTGTCTTCATGAAACCAATGGTTACATTTGAAATCTATACATTTAAATACATAGAAAACAAGACATGAGTAGGAGCATTTCAAACAAATGTTTTCATTTAAACCTAAATATTAAAGTAAAAAGGTATTACGGTGTTTTCAATTATGTTTATTTAAAATATGTATACTGCTTTAATGCCATATTTCTACTGATATTTGCCAAGATTTTCTTCTCACAGAATCACCAGGGAAGAAATTATATGAAGAATGGTGGCATTAATGTTAAATGCCTTTTTGAGATAGACCTGTTTTATCCATAAAGTAATTAGCCTTCACTGACTTTTGTCTGTTTACTGTATTGCAGGGGAGGGATAACAGATTCTCATTGGTAAATGCAGGAAAACAAAAATCTAGGCACCAAGAATAATGTCTGAGAAAAGATTATGCAAAAGGCTTCTCAACAATGTCACTGTTGTATTACATGTGTTCTCTACATGGAAGTTTCTAGGGTGGTTTTCCTTTATAGGCAACTGCTTCCAATTATTTTTCACATTAATGAGCAGTCTTTATTTCAGAAGTTGTAATCTGGAGGTTAAGTAAAGAGCTGTATTGTGATGGCACTGTAGCTCTGTATTGATGTCAAGCTTGTAGGTCCTTTATCAGTTGTCTGCTTCAGCATATTCAGCCTAGAACAAATAGCATTGTGGCTACTTCACTTACAAAAGTCCCTGTAGAGCCTAGAGTTCCCAGATGCTATCAGACAGTGTCAGTAGACAGGAGTATAACATAACTAACTGAAACTTTATAGCCCCACCAGGATCCTAGGTGCTTTTGTAGCACTTACCCTTCAATTCTCTCCAGCATACGGGGGGCATGTACATCCTGGCCATAATATGGGATCGCTCGCTTTTGTGTAAAGTGCTGTAGCTATCTCCCAATGCGAGTGTGATTTTTTTTTTTAACATCACAGTCAAAGAGGACAATATCTGTTTTAATAGTACTTCTTAGTTGCTCTATGGGGTTTCCTTAATTGCACTCAGCAGTAGCTGTTGCTCACAAAATTCACTCTCCAAAGCTTAGCCAGCAGTGGCTACTGCCCCAGAACTTACATCGGAAGGTAACCATCAGCTCTCAGTTCCTGCCACTAACCTAGATGAAATGAGGAATGCATGGGCTTAACTAGTATAATTCTGATCCCACTAAAAAGGATGGATTCATAAGTTTGACTAGAGCTCCAATATCATGGGGTTCACATTTCATGTGGAAGAGACTGAGTCTGGGAGAACAGCACAGAGGCAGAAAGGGAATAAATCCCATGAAAGCACAGGTCCTGATTCTGCAAATTGTTCAACATAGATGAACCCTGCTAAGTCCATACAGGCCACACTGATGTTAATGGACACCATATAGATGTAAAGGTTAGTCTGCATGAAATAGCTTGTAGGGCTTGGGTCAGAAGGTGGAAAATGGAGAAATAAAATATAGAACAACTGGGAAAATGGAGTAGTTGGGGGAGAGAAATTCTAATGGCAAAATATGTGTAGTATATTATAGACTGGACATTAATCTAGCACTTGAGGGTGGTCTCCTTTTGCTAATATACAGAACAGGCTTCTCTTCAGCTAGAAATATATTTTTGTAATCGAATATCCTTTTTGGAGGAAAATGAGTTTAATTTAAAGGGAAAATATTTTTCAAACTCAAGAGTTGTAATCAAGAAATATTTTGAGAGGGTTTACAGACCCTCAGACTCAATGGGTACATCTAGACTGGCAAAAACTTGCCGGCTGTCTACACTGGCTGCTTGAATTTGCGCAAGAGCACTGACTTTGTAATGTACAAAATCAGTGCTTCCTGCACAAATACTTTCACGCTTCCGCTCGGGAAAAAGCCCTCTTGTGCAAGAACACTTGCACAAGAGGGCCAGTGTAGACAGGGAAGAAATGTTTTGCGCAAAAGAGCCCTGATGGCTAAAATGGCGATTGGGGCTTTCTCGTGCAAAATCGCGTCTAGACTGGCCACGGATGCGTTTGTGCAAAAGCACTTTTTGCGCAAAAGCATCCGTGCCAATCTAGACGTGCTTTTGCGGAAATACTTTTAACGGAAAAACTTTTCCGTTAAAAATATTTCCGCAAAATCATGCCAGTCTAGACACAGCCAATATGTTTCTCCATTCCCAAGTACAAATATAGAGGGTGGGGAATTAAATGTACAGGTTAATGCTAATTATGTTTAGCTACTGGGACTTCCTTCCTCCTCATTGTTGGAAATGGAGATATGGCTTAAAGTATGTAATATATGCTAAAAACTGTGTGTGTGCATGTCTGCACGTACACATTGGTGGGGGAGAAGGGATGTTCATTGTTTCCCTAACCTTCACGGTGTTGAAGATTTTTCATTGATTATGCTGAGCAATGCAGGATAGCTTGCAAAATCCCAATTTAAAGTAACACAGTTGTATATCCCCCCCTCTCCTAGTATGTCACTTAGACATTTGACATGACCATTTGTCATGTGTGCGTTTGTTTGCATGTGCATGTAAGCATGTGCAAATTCCTAAGCTCTAATGCTGTGATGTTCCAAAGTGCTCCAAGGCCCAAGTTTTCAGCTGTGAACAATAGTGCATTATATGTTCAGTCCCTGACATATGACACGCTGAGAATGAGCCAACAGAGAAGAGCAGCTGCTGCTCAGACTTAGCCTCTGAATTCCTTCCTCTCTCCACCTCAGTACAGAGCCAAGTGATTCTTTTCAGAGAAAGCACATGCATCCCATGAGTGCTCTACAGACGTGGCTGGAGAGGAACTAGACCACATGGTTATGCAAACACCCTAGACCAGAACAAAAAGCAACTTTTCAGTCTCCAGAAAGCAACAAAGCTGAAGCAGGGCTGTGTGGATTTACCTCATACTCCCCAATAAAATGTTAAGCCTTGAAAGAAAAAATACTGTATATTCAGTCCTAGGCATTAATATTCATTATCATAGGCTATCTTCCTGCAATTTAGTATTATTTATGTACAGTAGTGCCAAAAGAGAGGAGGGTGCTTTACCACAGACAAAAAAAAAACCCACAAGTTCCCCGTGCAATGTTTTGGCACCATGTCATGTTTTTTTGCTTTCAGAGGGATACCCTCTAAGCAGCAGCTACACCTAAAGTAAGTAAATCAGAGAACGACTTGTGCAGAGCAGACTTTACTGATGATAGACACAACTGTCACACATTTTTCTGGTACAGTCCAGTAAAAAGAACTTGTGCCAATACAATATGGTGGCTCACTGTAATATGACACCACAACCCCCTCCTTATAGAAGAAGAATAAAGCTTAAGTTCACTATTAATACAGTTATATTCTACTAAAATATTTAAGAATACTGGCATTTACCTTCCATGCACATTACTCCAATATTATTTTGTGTAGGTTTAATTTCTGTGGTGATTCCCAGCCCAGGTAATATGACAGCTTTCTTTTGCTTCTCTGATTCTGGAAAGAATATTTTTAGATGCAGTCAGTGGAGTTGCAAAGGCTTCCTGTATGGTTTTTTTGTTTTCCTGGATGTTAGTATCTGTAATTTATCTGTAACAGTGCCAGGTTGTTACTCACCATAGAGATCCCTCATGCACACTCTCTTCTTTTTCATATTCCTGTTGTAATAACTGTTTGTTGAATCTGAGGTTTGTTCAGTGCAGTGGTTTTTAGCCTTCTTAGATAACTGTAGCACTTTCAGGAGTCTGATTTGTTTTGTGCAGCCCAAGTTTCACCTCTCTTAAAAACTTCTTGCTTACAAAATCAGATCTAAAGATATAAAAATGTCACAGCAAATTATTACTTAGGGTTACTATTACTGAAAATGTGCTTGCTTTCTCATTTTGTCTGCATGAATTTTTAGTTTGTACTGACTTTGCTAGTGCTCTTTGTGTAATCTTCAACTATCTAGATGTGTTGATGAACTTCTGGAGGACCACTGCATAACCTCCAGTACATGTGAACCATTGGGGTAGTAAACCCATGCCAGGCCAATTCCAGCCGTGCTGTACATTTGTTCTCTTATTCCCATAATGGATTATTTTTCCATTCTCTGTGATCATTGAAACCTTCACAAAACCTTAGTTCATCATAAATTATCCACCAATCTTAGTTCCTCACAAAATGCCCTGAACTATCACTCGGATTGGACATACATTTTTCCTTAGGCCTTAGTTCTGTTATTTTCTTATCTCTCACAGGTAAGCTGAATATGATTAAATGAAACCTGCATTTCAAATGTCTCTTCCATATGGTCATAACAGTCTGTTTATGGCACCCATGACTGGTGTATCCTTTTCTGGTCTCCTTTTAAACAATATACTGTACTACCTCTGCAAGTGTGGCACCATGCTTTGAAGCCACAGTGGTATTCCTGAATGAGTTTTTTTCATGATTTCCTCCAAGGGCTGATGGTCAGACTCCACTGTAACTTTTCTCTCCTACACTTATTGAGAAAGGGCTCAACATAACTGCATTCATTTCTTTTTGGATTAATGCATAGATTGTTTCTGTGGATATGAAAAACTTTGGATGTATAAACTGTTAGCTTGCCCCTTGTACTAATATATCCATCTCTTTGCTTGGATCCATCCACCTAAATCCATGGTGTCCAACACACTAGCCACATGCGGCTATTGGCTGGTTAAGTGCGGCTATTTGGCTTGAACAACATGGCTATTTGGCTGGTTGAGTGTGGTTAGTTCGCTATAGCAATTGCCACTATAGTGGCTTCTGCTTCAGAACTGGTTGGACACCACAGGGTTCCTCTGTATTTATATCATTATAAGGCACTCTGCCTACATTGGCAATTAGTCGGTTCATTTTAGTGAAGACCTAGAGGAAGTATCTGGGTATTTCTGCTGTGTCCTACTAATCAGTTTTCACAGTTCCCTCTAGGAATTTTTCCTTTGTTGTAAGCAAAAACATACAAAATCTGGCCAAGAGCTGCAGAAATCTTCTTCCCTAGGCTCATTTTTCAGCAAGTTGAAAGCACAATATATGGTATGACATCAAGGCAGGAGAAAAATGTTTCTAGTAACCATGAGCACAGTTTAAGGGATTGCCTCACTGAGCTTTTTTTTATTTTTAACTACAAGTGCTCGGCTGTGGAATGGGTGTAACATAATTTAGGGCACTTGCAAGCACATTACATGTAAGCAAGAATAGAAATAACTCTTTTGAGCTCCACATCACTCCACTCTTTCTGATGCCTGGTGTATGAGCTGACAGTGTTAGCTTGCCTCTTGTACTATAGTTATACAATATTGAGGTGTACATCTCAGCATATATGCTGTTTCTGCTCTGATAGCAACTTGCTAGGCTTTTGTTTCTGTATGAAGCTGTGTATGGGGGGAAGGACAGTTAGTTGTTTTGTTTTTTTCCTGGTCCTAATTTGTTTTCTGACATCCCAATTTGGATTTCTCCTGACAGCTATACAATCTACACCAGGAATTTAGCTTTTTGTGTGTGTGGCTATTTTGCAACTCCTCTTTGTGGGGCCATCTTTATGTGGAGATTTGACTACCTGAATTTGCAGAGACCTTGAAAGAATAGTTCTGATGTAAGTTAGCTGCCCCATTCATTTCATTAAGTGTTAACTCAGGCTTTATCTGCACTACACAGCTTTCAGTAACACGGCTATGTCACTAAAAGTCGGGCAGTGTAAACGTCGTCTGTTCTTTTGAGGACAAAAAATGTTCATGCCCTAAAGGTGGTTGTTGCTTTGTCAGCAGGAGAGCACTCCTGCCAAGAAAGCACTGTTTACATTAACATTTGCCATGGCAAATCTTTTGCCATGAAGGGGGAGGGTTTAAGCAGAGCCACCCACAGAAACTCTGGGCCTCAAGGCAGAAATTATTGGACCCCTTGCTCCCTCCCTTGATTGGGGCCATAAGCTTCCTCACCCTACCTGGGCTGTGTCTAGACTACACAGTTCTTCCAGAAAAATATATGCAAATTTGCGTATCTTTTCCCAGAAGAGGCTTTTCCAACATTTGGCCCATCTACACTGGATCAAATGTCGGGAAAATCCCCTTTTTCAGAAAATCCCTTCTTCCTCATAGAACGAGGTTTACAGGCACGCCGAAAAAACACGTCTTCTCAACAAAAACTCTGCAGTCTAGATGTACCTCTGGAGAAACTCTATGATAGATGTGCCCCTGTCCCTCTGTCAGAGGAGCTTTGGGCCGACCCAGCTCCATCCCTCACCTCCTCATATTAGCTCCACTTAGCACCTCCCCTCCTGATATCTGACCCAATCTGCCTGCTCTGGGGAAAGCCTCAACAATATCTCTTGATCCAAAGTTACTTTTGATATGCCCCATGGAGGTTCTGGAGCCTGGTAACCCCACCCCAGAACCTGGATGGGCATGTCAAATCATCTTTGAATCAAGAGGTGCTTTCCCCACAGCAAAGAGAACTACTTTGGCAGCAACTGAGCAGCCCTGGGCCCATTTAAATCACATGGGCTCCTAAGGCTTTGTCTATTCAGGCAATTGAGCGACAAGGCTTGTTGTTTGTTCACAAGTGCTTAAACCCAGGCCACCTGTGAACAAACAACAAGCTTTGTCACTTAATTGCCTGAGTAGACAAAGCCTTAGATGCCAGTTTAAAATATTATTTTGTCAATACTTATAAAAACATAGAAGAAAGACCAATTATATCTCAAGAACTTTACTAGGAAATCTCAAGTGATCTCTCATGTTAGTGTAAGGGTGACTAAGGTACGCTTATCAGGCTTCACCCTCAGCTGTTGTAAATTGCTGTAATGACTCAGAAGTCAGTCGAGCTATGTCTAGTAACACAAGAATTTTGCCTACGATTATTATGATGTTCATCATTTTATTTCTATTGCTTAAATCTGTACCAGGAGCAATATAAATATTGGGTCTTATTGCTACATTTCTATGTTCCTCCATGAAAAAAGAGGAGGCTATAAATGTCAAAAGTTCCACAAGAACTATTTAAGCAACAATTCCAGAGTTGTTAATGTAAATATTAGAATGGCTTTCTTTGTTAACAACATGGGGTAAATTCAAGGTTAAAAATGATAATGAATGGCTCAGAGGAAATGATTAAATAAATCTCCACCAATAGATTAGAACAGCAAGACTGTCTTGTGGAAAAAGAGAAATTTACCAGTGATGGAAAAATGTTCATTCTCTTTTGATTCTGGATTCTTTTTTTTCAAGTTAGAAAACAGGATGTTCTGTCTTTGGTTTCTATAGCCTACCCCATGTAGTTTTATGAGGGATTGGAAGTTAGTTGAAATTACTCCAGTTGAATGCCTACTCACATCAATGTGAATCTTTTTACTCACTTCAGTACACATTTATTTAAGCCATATATTTGTAATTCTTATATGATCTTTAAGTTATGGTTTCAAGGATTAAATTTGTTGGCATTTTTTTTTTTTTTTTTTTTTTGCTCAAGTTATTCTATTTAGGAGAATTGATTTTTCTTAGATCTAATATTCTAAACTGAGAAGATTCTGGACCTACCTCTGGGCAATAATTTTATACCACTGACATTCTGTTGATTGAAGGAAATGGAGGCTCTGAGCAAGTTGATGCCAAAGAACTGATTCTTTACAGTCATTTGTATACGTGTTCCCTGAAAATTGTGCACCTGTGGAGATGCTCAAGAGAACTCAAATGCTGCTCAGATGATTAACAGAGCAATCAGAACTTGGTTTTGTGCTTCTACTCGTGGTGCGCATTTGTAGGTACACATACATAAATTTACTGTGGATTTTTCTATACATGCGTGGAAAAGATTTAGAGGAAACAGTGCTTGTGTACTTATGTTTCTATCTGTATTTGAAAGTAACCACTATAAAGAATACTTGGTTTCTCAGTTGAATAGCCTGTTGTGTTGATTTTGTTTAGAACCTGACTGTTTCCTCTCTACAAGAATTTGACTTAACAATTTGCTCAATATCATTTCACTGTACTGGTACTTGTGCAGTTTTTAGTTGTGATTGATTGGTTTGATATGCTCAAATTTAAGAGACACAGTCTGTTAAAGGACTTGTTGACAGGATGTTGTTTCACCATGATCCTTTAAGTGAAAAGGACAAATAGATTAAAATGGTTATATATAGGCTAGAATTTTAAAACCCTTTCACTTGTTTCACCTTGACTCTGTGTTTTGTCTTGAGTTTCATTGAACCAGACAATGAAACAGATTTAATTTTGGTGTGGCTTTCCAATTGTCATACACTAGTGCACTGCTGCAAAGTTTGAGTCACAAACAGTTCAGAAGAAAGTTTAAATGCAAACAAAAATTGTATGCATTAAATTCAGGTGGTTCTGTAATACTTTGTAAAATATAAAGTCAATATTTTCCCTTAGGTAGTTGGTATTATGCATTAACTGAAAATGTGTTACCAGTATAAATGAAAAAGACCTTGAGGATTTTGATTGTTCTTATTCCTACAGTATCTGTAACTTTGACATGGACTTGGAATAGTGGGTTCTTTTACTAAAAATCCACAGAAAAGACTAATAAAAATAAAATGGGACAACCAGAGAAGATTCAGATGACATGAAAAAGACATTAGATTTACAAAAACTTGATGTGCACAGCTTGATGATGCCTGATCCCTGGACACCCACTTTAGTCAATGAGAATTGTCTGTCTCTAGTGGGCTACCATGATCAGGCCCAGAATTTCCTACACATTGTTACAGGTGAAGCTGTGCAGGTTCTTTGTCTTGGTGTGTTTATGCAGATGCCACCATCTTCCTCCTACTTTGTGACTAAAACATCTTCAGCTGGATCTTTTGAAGCTTCAGAATGCCTTGATCATAAATAACTTCCCAATTTCTTTGTCTTCTTTCTTGTCTTGTTTGGTACACTGTTGAACCACAGTATTACTCGTGCAGCTTAAAAACACATGTAGGCTGACTTTCTTTCATTCCATGATATTCTGCTTATCATGCTGTTCGTAATCACTCACTACCTTGTGAATCCCTGACTCCAATCACTATTGAATCCATCTATTGTTTCTTGTTTTATAACGAGATCATACGCTTTTTGGAGACAGGGACTGTTTTTATTACTAGTGTGTATATTTGGTGCCTACTACGATGGGACTGGGGCCTCTTTAGCAACTTTCCCTTCACCGATTTAACAAATTGTTTCTTATTTTGAAAATCCTATTGCAGAGGGTGGGAAACAAAGGCCCGCATGCCACATCCAGCCAATTAGATATTTCAGTCCGACCTCTGATTTCCCACTGGGGAGCAGGGTCTGGACAGCTTTACCAGGAGGAGCCAGCCCAGCTCCCAAGCAGCACAGCAAATGGGTTGTGGCCTCTCCCCTATTGCTCCCTCTTCCCCATAACCTAAGATCCCCCAGAGCCTGAGTGACACTCTCGCTGCATCCCCAGCCCCATTGCTCTGAGCAGCATGGTCAGAGGGCAAGGAATTGGTGAGGGGTTAGGAGGTTGATAGAAGATAGGAAGTCCATGGGACAGTCAGGAGGTTTGTGTGGAGGGGAGAGGGAGGAGAGGTTGGATAGGGAGTGGAGGTCCTGGGGGCTGATCAGGGGGTTTGGACAGGAGATGGGGAATCCTCGGGGGGTGGGAAGCAGGGAGTAGGGAACAGGGGATGTTGGGTGGGGAATGGGACAGGCCTAGCTGTTTGGGGAGGCACAATCTCCCCCAATCTTCTCTACCCAGTGTCCATGGCAGTGAGCCCAACTCCAGTGCAGCACAGTAGGACCAAACCTAATCTCCTATGTGCCAGCCTCCTCGCTCCTCAGCCAGGGCTGGACCATCCCAGTCTTCTATGGCCCAACCCTTGATACACGGCCACAGAGCCACCAAGGGGCTGCACCTGTCCTAGCTAGGGTGCCTCTTCCCATGGCAGAGCTTGGTATGTCCACTCTAGTGTCAGTTCCCTATACCACCTCTGAAGGGTCCTTCTCCTGCTATACCCTGTGAGTCCCTATCCCTCACCATAGTAACTTCCCTTTATAAAGCCACCTCATGCTAAACCTCATCGAGCCCTCTCCCCCACCACAGTAGTATCCATGTGCATGGCCCTCCATACACTATCCATACCCAGTTGTGGCCCTTGAGCCAAAAAGTTTGACCTCCTTTTTTCTAGGATCATCTAATTGACCAAAATGGACCAAGAATTTGGTTTATATTGTAGGTAAGGCCTTCAAAAACAAAAGGACACTAAAGAAATGCCCGACACCACCAACTTTTCCTTGAATTCTTGCCATCTGAAATTTGTAGCAAAGAACATGCTTTTCCGTGATGTATGTGTGTTTCTGCTTTTGAGCCCAATGCTAATTCTGGAATTTCGCCAGTATATGTCCTGAAAGACTACACCCTTAGGGGGAAGTAGGATTTGTAGGAAGAAAGCCAATAATTGCATAACTTGTAACCATATGGGACAGAAAATGTGTTGTATTTTACTAGAGTCAGATCTAAAGTCTCACAAAGCACACAAAGGCATCTGTATACTTTTTAAACAAAAAACAGATTGTTTTATTTTAGTCAATAAACTGCCTATTTCATCCAACAAACAAATACAAGTTTCTAATTTTAAAAAGCATGTTTGGGTACGCGGGGCTAATAGAAAACCTTAAACTGATTCTTCTTGCTTATTAGTCTCTGTACAATTTATATAATAAACACCAGGAACTTACAACCTAACTGAAAAGTTTTCTACTGTTCTGAACATTGTGCCAATTGTGCAGCATTTCTTCAAACAGATAAATAATAGAATGTATATGGCAATCCAATATCTAAAAGGAGGCACTCTAGGTTATGCCTAGTTGGTGAAGTTTTTCTTTTTTTTTGTTTTTGTTTTTGTTTTTTTGTAAGGGGAAATAATGTGTTTCACTGAGTAAAGGAATAGAGTAAACATACAAATTACTGGCGGCTTGGATTGCTATATACAATCTAGGAAAGCTTGCTTAAGGGAAGCACCCTTCTGTGGCAGACAAAGGAGTTAGTTCTCCAAAGCTGTGGAAAAGAGTCCTCCTCTTCAAATAAAAGGTCTATTGACCCCTGTAAAGAGAGCCATATTGTGATGCTTTAACATGATTACAAGGAAAGAGTTGCTTTGTTTTTTCTCTGTCAGTGCAGTAACAAGAAAATGAGGTGATCTGGTATAAACTAGACAGTCTTTTATAGAGGTTTGCAGTCTTTCATACTGGTTCAGAAAATAACCTTGAGTTGTCCAACTAAGATGCCACAGTTAGAATTGGGTGTGTTTTTATTTTCCTGCTTGCTTGCTTGCTTTTAATGTGTCATGCTAGCTGTGAAAACAGGGTTAGAACCACTGAGAACAAGTTGCTCCTTTCATGCTGACAAATGCAATGTTCTTTCTTAAAAATTATTGTAGTGCTTTCCAGGGCACAGGAGGCATACCTCAGGGTCAGATGTCTGACCTGGGGCTGAATTGTGAGTGACCTTTGCATGGCTAAAGAGTGGAAAGTATGTATGGAGCTCCCCGCTCCAAGTGTGGCCAGTTAAAATTACAGTCCCTGTGCTCCAGTGTCCTAGGGGAATGAAAAGATTGATTGATGAATGTAGAGAGGAGTTGACTATAAGAAATATAATAAAATGATAATGAGGTGTCTTGTGGCATCTTAAAAACTAATACATGTATTTGGAAATAAGGTTTTGTGGGTGACTGATGCCTGCATGGGAAGGGGGTGTAGGGAGAACCTCCAAAAGGAACAGGGAGGGGACATGAGAGGGCACCTCATTTAGCATTTACAATTTTGACAGAAGTATGGGAGGGTAGGTTAGGTGCACCTCTTGGATGCTACCATGAGTCACCTATGGTGGAGCCCATTTTGTTAGATGTGAAATTCTACATAATAACAAGTGAGGTAAATCGGGAACTTCTCTTCACTCATTCGCAAAACACAAAAACAATGGGATCAGGCATTCAGTAAAATTGGTTTTAAATTTTCCAATTTTCATGCAAAGAAAATACTTGTTCACACAGCCTGGGGAACTCAAAGATATCACTGAGGGTGTATCTACTCTGCACCTGTAGCTTAAAACAAGCTACGCAATTTGAGCTATGCAAATTGCAAAGCTTAGTTCGAAATCTGGTGCTGTCTACAGAGCACCAAATTTCGAAATAGAGTGCTATTTCGAAATGTCCCTTGCTCCTCATAGAATGAGGTTTACAGGGATGTTGGCATAGCAATTCTGTTATATTTTTAAATAACAGGCTTGCTCAAAAGATGCCTAATAGCTATTTTGGGATAGAGGAAGTGTAGACGCAGCCTGAGAAAAAGAGCTTAGTGGGATTCAAAAAAGAACTGACATTTTTATATGGATGACAAGAATAGTCAGAGAGATAATAAACACATTTAAAAAGTTAGGCCAATAAAAGCCATGTGCAGTGGTCAGTTTTCCTCCCAACACTTTTCTTGCAGCCTCCATACAATGAAGATCATATCCACAGTTCCAAGACATGGTCAGAAGCCAGTCTGTGACTCTGGCAAAATTTCTTCTGATACGGTCAGAAGACGGGTCAGAAGGACCTATGCCAGAACTTTGCCTGCAACAGAAAGGAGAGAAATACCACAATAGTTTCCACAGTCTGCTTTATCCCCTTTCTTAAAGGTGTCCCTCATTTCACTGGCTATCTCCTTTATCTAGATTTTAAGGATAAGCAGGCTAAGTTGATGAATTAACTCTGGTCCACCATCTTTAAAGATTTCAGCAGAGATCCCATCGGGACCCTGCTGCCTTGTTGTTCTTCATCTGCTTGATGGCATTGTATACCTCATGCAAATTGGAAGGGTCTCTGAGATCATCCCTAGAAGGTTGTTGGGGGATTTGCTCAAGAACTTCATCTGCAACCATGGAGTTACGATTAAGAAGATCTTCAAAATGTTCTTTCCAGCGAAAAGGCTTCATTATCCTTCAAAAATATGATTACATCCTTAGAAAGAAGGGGGTTCATGTCATGGCAAGCTGGCTCATAAATAGCCTTAACAGCACTAAAGAAACCACATGTATTATGGGTGTCCACAAAATGTTGGACTTCTTAACTTAAGTGTGGATGGTCACACTTTGTTGTTCATACTTTTCTTAAGTACCTGTGAATGACTGAAGTTTTGTAAAGCAAGTGCAAGTGTAGACATACCTTTAGTATATTGAGCTTTTCTGTGTCCTATGAAATGGGGCTAAATCTGTGGGAAAACATCATTTTTGTAAAGAATACCTAAATGTATTCAAAGGCAAAATTCCCTAAATTTTGTCCTTTCTGTTAGTTTGTATGAGGAGAAAAAAACTAGCTGCTAAATGAAAAGAGTTAAAAATACAGCAAACACTAGATTAGCACGCCTGCATGAAAGTCACTCAAGAAGTTTACTTGTCTTACATAGCCCATACAAAGGCCCCTCACCGCAGCAATCTGTGGTCAGGGACTGTATATTTTGAAGTACTTACCTATTTTTTGTAATCCTTGCTGGACTGAGCAAGTAACTCAGTTGTGTGTGGAGGGAGGGTAGGGAGAGCAGGACATACCTTTTCTTTTCCCTCTGCTGCTGTGCACAATAGGGTCAATGCTGCATGGGTTCTATCCTAACCAGGGACCTCAATCATATACACTGAGTTGTCCTGGCGAAGAGCATACCTCCTGTCATGCAATATATTGGTGCTAATCCTGGGGCAGTGCTGCTCCAGATTGCCTTTATGCAGGGCTATGTGCAAAATGTACATGCTACCCCCAAAGACTTTTGGGGGGAGGGATAGCTCAGTGGTTTGAATATTAGCCTGCTAAACCCAGGGTTATAAGTCCAATCCTTGCAGAGGCCATTTAGGGAGTTGGGGCAAAAATTTGTCAGGGATGGTACTCGGTCCTGCTGTGAAGGCAGGGGACTGGAGTCAATGACCTTTCAAGGTCCCTTCCAGTTCTAGGAGATAGGCAATCTCCATTAATTTACTATTACATTTTCCCGTAAAGAAATTGCTGTAGTTGCCTAACACTGTTAAGTGATCATCAGTGAGTATGGAGGTGATGCAGAGACAATTTCTCAAGGCAAGATCCACGTGAAAAAAAAGTATAAGAACTTCTAGGTTTAGAAACATTTAGGCCTAGGTAGTTATCATTGATTCTCATTTCAGACTTCCATTTTTGCAGAATTTTTTTTATGCATTTAGGCTTGACCTCAAAGCAAATATTTTTTCTTGATCTGCATTAACACTTTTTCTAGGATTACTATTCTCCAAGAGCAAAGATATTAAGGTCTAATGAAAATTCTATGTCTACACTAATTAGGCAGCAGATTACTTTCCGTAAATGATTGTGAATATCTGGCTGTTGATATGTCTTTGTAAATACAGGTTGAACCTCTCTTAACCAGGATTCTCTGGTCCATCAGAACCATGGATGTTCTAACACCAGAGAGTCCGAGTGGAGGGCTAGCTCTAGGGAGTCCTGCAAGCTGGTAGGGCAACAGTAGCCCCACGTGCGGCTGAAGGAGCCCCATGCGTGGCAGCAGGAGCCAGGCTCTGCAGCGGGAGCCTTGTGTGGTGAGACAGTGGGACTGCTCTGCCTGGCACTAAGAGCCTGGTGTGTGAAGGCAACAGGGCTGCTGGGCACTGCAGCAGGAGCCGAGTGTGCGCACAGGCAGCAGGGCTGCCTGGCCCGGCAGTGGTAGATGGGTGCGTAGAGCTAGCAGAGCAGAACAACAGCAGGAGCCTGGTACACAGAGGTGGCAGGGCATCAGGGCCAGCAAGAGGGGGAGCCAGCTGAGAGAGCAGCAGTCTGACTAGGGCTAAAGGGGGCTGACATCAAGGGGGCCAGAAATGATCACCCCTGGTTCAGCAAAATCCCTCATCCAGGACAGGTCATGTCCCGAGAGTGATGGACTAGGAAGGTCCAACCTGTACACCTTTTTTATACTATATAAATACTGGGTGCTTCTGTTTCCATGTAGTGGAAGGGATGGAGTAAAACTTGAGAGTGTATGGAATAGGAGATATTTTGTGTGTGTGGAAGGGGTTAATCTTATGAGTGTGTGTGTGTGTGTTTATAACACTTGCACTGAGCCTAAAGCTATGGGTTAGAGTTTTTATTCATTGCAGGGAAGACATTTGCACAACAGTTTTCTCCAATTATCATGACTATCTAGAAGACTTTATTTCCCACTCTTTTAGAAGCATTTTATGAGAAAATGCTTTTATAGTCTACCTGAGGGAGTTATTTCAAAATAACTCCCCTTATTTTGAAATAACGAAATAACAGGCCGGTTATTTCAAAATAATAATTCCTGCTTATTTCAAAATAGTTATTTCAGGAGTTACTATTCAAATTAAGTTATTTTGAAATACTTTCCTACTGTAGACATGCCCATAGTGTTTGATTGTGCTCTCATGGGAGTTGATTACAAACTGGAACACTGTGTTTACTATTATCCAAAGGCATCTTGAAAATTGAGCATTATTTCCAACAGAAAGCAAACAATGCTCTAGATGGAGCCAGCATCATCCTAATTCACCTCTTGTGGATGGTAATCTTTTCATGCTGCATGGAATGGCATCAACGAATGGAAAGCTTCTGAAAGTTCTTGTGGCATAGGCCCTAGACTCAGACTTGGCTTCAGTTCTCTGCTCTGCAGCAGAACTTCTCTGTGAATCAGGGACAAATCAGTCTCATTCAGATCTCTGTTTTTAGAATTGTTTTTAATATTCTTTTCCATATCTTTGTCTGACTTGTATATTTAAATAGTAAATTCTTTGGACTAAATCTCTCTCCCTCTGGGCTGGCACCAAAATAGCTAATTAATAACCGAAAGCAGACAAATGGCAGAGTCTTCCAATTTCACAATTCGTGAGCTGTATCTGAGCACTTGAATTAAAAGCCCATTTAGAAAAAATAAAACAAAGGAAATTACATAATTCTCTGCAAAGCCCCCAAATAGCCCCTACATTTAGATTGTTTCATTTAATTTCTTCTTGTGACTAATCCCTCTCCACCCCCGTGAGTAGTTCATTAATCAAATCTCTTGCTTTTTTCTCTGTGAGACACAAAAGGCACACACAGTTGGAGGGGGATGGGGGAATAATAAGAATATGCACAGGACAGGAAAGCTCTGTTCTTGGAATGAGCTGCTAGCAGGCAAGTCAGGAGATGTACAACAAAACAAAGGGGGTGGAAATGAATGAACCCAATCTACCTCATATTAAAGTAACCTTATCTGGGAGGAGTCCTGGAATTCTCATTAACAGAAATAGTAACAAATGAGAGTAGATTGCAAATGTGTATACCACAGCCAGAACAATGGGTAATTACCTTCCCTAATTATGTCAGTATTGTGCACAAGTTAAGATAAATAAAGCTAATGCTCTTTTTTTAAAAAAAAGTTAAAAAAAAGCCGGCTTTTGTGTGTGCTATTTTGGACTAAAAACCAGTTTCAGCAGACAAAGAGATAAGAGATGCATTGTCTCTGTGGCTATATTGTTTTAGAGTAATGTTCTTGACAATATAATTAAACTGATATGTGAAACTCATCAGAGAATGGGCATTGCTGCCAGCTCCTCAAGGGATTATCTCCCTTTCCATGTTTCTTAAACTTGCTAGATATGGATGACATCTTGTTATATTTATAGGCAGACATTAGGAGGAAAGGAGAACAATATCTATCAGTACTTGTGAATACCTTGTGCACCAAAACCTCACTCACACTTACTTTTAATATTTTTTTAAATGCCTATCCTTAAATAGAGTGACCCTAATACCAGTCATCAGTCACTTAATGCCATAGTAACTTTGGAAATTGTCTGAAGCCAGTCAACAAAAAGGTTCATTCTAAAATCTGTCAGTGGGATTCCTAATTTAACATAGTTTGGTGCATTCTGATTTGTTGAAGATGTCAAAAGCAACAACTACCAGTGTTCAAAGAGTACAGGCATTACTGCTGGCCCTCAGACACTTCAGATGAGCATGCCTCTTTATTTCTTGACAGGTTGGAACTCAGCATGATTTTCTGCGCAGTTGTGGCATTCCCTGCATCTTGAATTGCTTTTACGACTCAGATTATTTCTGCCATTAGCAGTATCATCAAAAAGTCTGGGTTTGGTCTACTTTGAAAAGCTTAATTTGGTTAATAGAGATGAAATTATTTTTAAAAAATGACCAACGGCAATAATTTCAGGGTAATTAAACTGGCATTGCTAAGAAAGGGAGAGCAAGGCAGATCAGGGCTAATGGCTCCAAAGCATTAATAAGGTTTACTTTCCATAGAAACAGGAAGTCAGTGATGTAAGTGGAATTTCCTACAGTGCATGGAAAACAATACTAAAGGTCAACATCTGAATACCTAAAATAACCTTTACAGTGATCAAAGGTTTGATTTACAGTGAGTTTATACTAGTGGCTTTTTATCCTAGTTTTAATCCTCATTTTGTTGTTTTGGAAATAATAAAATGGTTGTCAGCAGACCTTTTGTCCTCAAAATGTGTTTTTATTTAAAACCACTCCTATTTCTATTTGGTATGAATGCTTCTCTGTGTAATATGTTTAGGCTAGGGTAGCCCCTTTCATCTGATTGTTTCACAAGTATAAGATATTAACTATAAGGGTATGACTATATAATTATATACTACCTTATGGCATGAGGGGAATTATTGATATGAGTATGAGATGAGCACCAAGACAATCACTATGTAGGCCACACCAACTGAATGCTAATAAAATGTATGTACCTTAATAATAACCATGCTACCGTAACAGCTGAATGCTTTAATTAGGATCAGAGCCCAAATGCACTGGTAATGTTCAAATACGAAATGGCCCCTGCTTTGCAGAGCTTCCATTCTAAGGCCTCAATGCACACCTATACATCATTAACATGTGTGAGCAATAAAGTTAATGGGGCTACTTGTGTGTAAATTAAATATGTCTCTCAATGTGGGCAGCAATGCAGTCTAAAATAATTTAGAAATGTCAGAGCACTCTTAAATCATAGAATACTAGAATTGGAAGGGACCTTGAGATATCATCAGGTCCAGTCCCCTGCCCTCATGGCAGGACCAAGCACCATCTAGATCATCCCTGATACATGTCTATCCAACCTGCTCTTAAATATCTTCAGTGATGGAGATTCTATGACCCTCCTAGGCAATTTATTCCAGTGATTAACCACTCTGACAGTTAGGAAGTTTGTCCCAATGTCCAACCTAAACCTCCCTTGGTGCAATTTAAGCCCATTGCTACTTATCCTATCATCAACGGCAAAGAAGAACAATTTTTCTCCCTCCTCCTTATATCACCCTTTTAGATGCTTGAAAACACCTATCATGTCCCCTCTCCATCTTTTTTAAACTAAATAAGCCCAATTCTTTCAGTCTTCCCTCATAGGTCAAGAGCAAGGCACGGAGCAAAACAGAAAGAGGAAACTGCTGCAGCAAACAAAGGCACAAAATCAACAAAGAAGTAGTAAAACAAATCAGAAGTCTGTGTCTCCCTGTCAAGGAGTAGAGACCCTTTCCTTTAGCCAGGGCACCACGGGACTTACTTTTTGCTTGTCACAAGCTCCCAGGGAAGCTGAAAAAGGAGCACCCGCGGCCTCGGACAGACACCAGTGGCATACAAACTGCAAGCCAGGCAGGCGTCCAAACTGCAATCTTCTGATCTGTAGTCTGATGTGTTATAGCTGGCCTCATACTGCCACGGCAGTATGTTTGAATCCTGATCAGAAGGCTATGTGTTCAAATCACAGTGGGTCAGGCAGGTGGACTGAAGTTAAAAAAATGTACTTAGAATTTCATAGTGGCAAAAATGCCCCCAAATTGTTTCTCTCAGCTTAAAAAAGTCCATTCTGGTTCAATATTTTCCAAAAAGTTTCTGGCTCTAGTCACAGGGACAACATTTATTTGTGTACAACATTGTTCAATGCTGGGACTTAGAGCTAGTCAATATTTGTATAATATTGCTAAACAAGCACAATTCAATTTGGCCTGGTATGTAGTGAGTGATCATTATCTTTATATCCCCACTCTACTTCTTTGTATGGCTGATATAGATGTACAGTCACAGCTATATTTAGGTGGTGAAGAAAGATAATTGTATTGGCTGTTGTGAAGTGTATCACTGTGATGCCTCCTTTGGATTTGTCAGTTGGGTATGGAGTTGTATGTTCTATGGTCCATTTTGGGTGATTACAGTTCACACAGGAGACTTTTTAATTTTCCATTTGTGCATCAAATATCTGCATCTGCCATGGTTTGTGGTTTAGAGTTACCCATAAGCTATGTGGAAAACCTGTATCTGGTCTTTCATAAGGTGTATTTTCATTTTTTTTTGTGACTTCTGTTTAGCTTTCCAAACTTTGTTGGTGTTGAAATCACATTGTGAAAGGGTAAGCACATGAGTCCAGAAGGGCTTGCATTGTTGAGGATAGCAGATGGCGAGATGTTTGCTTTCCTCGATTCTCTGGACTTCCTGCACATTTGTGACATAACAGTGAATGGCTGGGAAAGCAAAGTGCTACTGCATGGGCAGCCGGGGTATTAGGCTCAGCTTGAGGATTCCAGTGATGCACAGCTTTGAAGTGTTCCATTGGACATCAGTAAGTCAATTGTCTTGTCTTCCAGTCCATACTGGTACATGGTGGGTGCTCTGCTACAGAGCACTAACTCTACTATTCCTCTAGTTAACAACTGACTATCTGTTTTGGGGGGCACATAGTGGCTAATGTGAATGCATAGTAGCATTGACTACCTACATAATAGGTAGCAGCACAAGAGGGAAGTCAAACTCTGTCTTCTATGTCCATCCTCATATGGATGGATGTGTCGGAAACAGACAGTGCATAACCTTTACTCTATATACATTGTAAAAACCATAGACCCAGAGTAGTTTACTACCTCTCCCAGGAAGAATAAAGAAGCAGGTGGGAAAATGTCAGGCTTCAAGCTTCCAGGAAAATCTAGTAACATGCAACTTCTTACTTTGGGCTCCTGGCAGAGTCAGGATTGAATCTTTAGTATGAGCCATGTAACCTATCACAAGCTTACCTAGCATATAGATGTGTAATACCTTCTTTAATTCTATGCAAAACACTAAATTCCACCTCTCCTCAACAATAAACAAGAACCTTGAGGTCCAAGTCATTTAAAAGAGATAAGTCAAAACTTAAAAAAACAACAACATTAAGTGAAATTATTTTTAACAGCACTATTTTAAAATATTTTGTAAACATTCAAACTTTTGAAGGAAAAAAGGAATATGCTGAAAGAGGAGGTGTGGCATGCAAAATTTCAGAGGCTTATCTTCTAGTTGAAGAAGCTGGAACATAGTATAAGAATTGGGTTTATAAAGGGACAATAGCTGCAAACTTAAGAAACACCACTACGTTTTACTATATAAATCACATACATTCCTATATAATAGTTGTGATTACTACTACTGATTGTCTAAGAATTTTGCCTGGAGTTTGTCTCTGGAAAAACATATTAGTTTTTGTTACTCTAACCTACTTCAATTCAAAGGCACATTTTGCAGATGCAATTATCTGTGTGCACACACATCCTTCTACTAGGTGATTATAATTTAAGAGTTAAGTTTGGAAATTTGAGTGCCATAAATAAATATGAATGCGTGCAGCTACCAAGAACACCCAACAGCTTCACACCAACAGGAAATATCATCATTATTCCCACAACGACATTGGTCACTGGGACACCATCACTGATGAGCAATCAACCAATTGTTTCCACCCCTGATAACTGTGGGTATGTCTTGCAGGAGGCATAAGGTATCTGTTGAAAAAGACTTTCTTTCTCGACAGATCCCTTTCTAAACTGCTGCTTTTTGCAGACAGAGTGCTGAGTCGGCAAAATGTGGTGGCAATTTTTATGCGAATTAGGCATGGGATATTTAAATCCCTGCCTCATTTGTTGTGATGTCAACCTGCCTGATCTGCATCCCCCTGCTGAGAGAGGGATGCAGTCTAGACATACCCTGTGTGTCAGCATTTGAGTCTTTGCAAAGTCCATACCTGTCCACTCTGTTATGTTGTCAATACATTTCTTCTTTTGTCTACTTCTTCTCTTTCCTTGTACAATCAATTGGAAAATGATCTTAGATATACCAGATGGTCTTGTTACATGGCTGTACCACTCCAGCATGTGCTTCTCCATGGTTGTCTAGAGGTCTTCACATGAGCCAGCGCATTGTGTGATGATGATGTAGACCTCTTTATTAGTTATGTGGTCAAAGTAGGGGATGCCCAGGATTTTAAGGAAGTATTTAATCTTTACTACATGTATTTTCAGTTCAGTTTCCGCCATAAAGGACCATGGGTATCATGCATAAAGAAAAATGGAGATGACCCATGAGGGCAGCAGTTTCAATTTGGATTCCAGGGAAATGTTCTTGTTCCTTCAAATTAATTTTAGCTATGGTGCTCTTGTTTGTGCAGTTTTTATCAACATTTCCGCCTTTTATCTTTCCCTACACCAATCATGATTTTATAGACTCCAACCATATCCTTCTCTTTGTCATCTCTTCTCTAAACTGAAAAGTTCCAGTGTTATTAATCTCTCCTCATTTGGAAGCAGTCCCATATCCATGGTTATTTTTATTGCCCTTTCCTAACTTTTCCCAATTCCAATGTATCTTTTTTGAGATGGAGCAATCACATCTGCGCACACTATTCAAAATGTGGGTGTACCATGGATTTATGAGGTGGCAATATGATATTTCCTGTCTTGTTATCTATCTCTTTCTAAATAATTTCCTACGTTCTGTTCACATTTTTTACTTCTGCTGCACATTGAGTGTATGTTTTCCGAAAACCATTCACAATGATACCAAGATTGCTTTCCTGAAGGATGGCTGCCTACAATGGTTTAAGGGGTTCATTGCAGGAAATGTGGCACTGGCTAATCTTGGGGAAAAAGGAATGAACCTTTACAAATGCTGGGGATCTTGAACCTTGATGCTGCTGATGGATAGGAGACATACACCTGAGCAACATACAGGAAAAGTTTGAATAAGGGGAGAAAAGACTCCAAAAGTTTGCATATGAGGCAAAGGAAAAGTGGAAACAAATGGTACAATAAAGGAAGGACAAACTGGAATCATATTTCACCAAGAGAAAGGATTCACAAGGCCAGTAACATTATCTCATGTGAAAAAAGCCTCGGGAAGTTTATTAGATTTGGAAAATATATGAGCTTAGCATCTAATGCCTTCTTCCACTGAAAGCATCCGGGGCCAGAATCTCAATTGGGGTAAAATGTCATAGGGTTATTGACTTCAACAGTACACAAAATAAGAATCTGGCCCCAGGTGCCCATAAATGTTTATGGTGTAAGTCGGATATTAGACACTGCTGGCAAATCAACATTTACCACAAGAGACCATATAGCAGAATGCAGCAAAGCACATAAAGGGAAATGCCATCAAAATATTTTTTGTATCTCCCAGCTTTTGGAATTGTTAAAAGCTTTCAAAGCATAATTATGGTGTTTTGGCTTTGGCAGGAAAATAGCACTGGGCAGGTGCAAAGGAAGCTTGGAAAGGGTCAGGAGAAATATGGCCAGGAAAGGAAATGAGCTCTGTCTGGAAGAAAGATCAGGCCAAGGACATCAGGAGCAGCAGATGCAACATGGGACTGAAGCAGAAAACAACCTAAACTGGAGGAAATGTGAAAAAAATGCAGACATGAGATTGTTTGGGGTAGGAGGAACAGGGGGAGGAAGTACATACACAAAAGAAGCAAAAAAATCCAAACCCAAATTAATTGAACGTAATTCAAGTTATAGGAGAAGTGGGAATTAGGTGAATTAGTTTCCATAAAAAGAGAATCAACTGTAACTTTCATTCCCAGTTCAAAAAGTATCAAATTCAAAAGTGGGTGTTTGTTTGTTTGTTTTGTTTTTTGAGATTCAAAGTAAAGTTAAAGTACATGGGAATATAGAAATTATCATACTCATTCAACTCAGTGATCTACTTTGTCCACTGTGTGATTTCAGATAGTGACTAGTATGAGGTGTTCTGGGAAAGGTGCAATAAGTCCTACGGCAGACAATCATGAAATGCGTATATGTGCTTTTTCTTTTTTAAACTCATGTCAATTGACATTTTCTTTTTGCCTTGTAGCAACAGGGTTCATGTCTCTCCCAACCTACTTTTTCCTCATGTTTTTTTTTTTAATATTTTTAATCCTTACCATTATAACTCTTTGCAGCAAATCATTTATGGAAACATACTTGAACCAATATCCTGGAACAGGATACCCCTCAACTCCGAAGTAAATCAGATCTGGAAGGAGCCTTCATTGAAGGGGTCAGTCTCTATATTTTAAAAAAGAAATGCTACATGCCTGCCTGTCTCCTTGCTTTTTTTTGACCAGAAGATACTGCCTGTGAAACCTCAAAATCTGCAGCAGTATGTGAGTTTGAGTGTCTACTCTCGGGTGTAGGCAAAAGTCCTATGGACTTCAGTGGTAGTTTTGTCTGAGTAAGGAATGAAGAACTGGGTCATACATTTTTTTCCAGATTACAAAAGGTTTGGATAAATTTGCTCATATTAACTGCAAGTACAGAATACCTATTTATATTGGAGTTGACATGTTATGAGTAAATAAATCCCACATGTATCCCAATATGAAGTGAAAACATAATCAAAATGATATATAACTTTTCTATGCACTTGCATGCACACTCATACACTGTGACATTCAAGAACATAATTATGGTTGGAAAATCAAGCACTGAAAAGTTAGGAATGTCCAGAATTTAGAATGCCACCTTGTATGTTACAGATATGAAATTACATGACCAAAGATCTCATTGGATCCTTGCATTGGATCTCAGTGCCAGCTGACACCATTCCCTTACCTATTTCCATCACTACTCCCTAGTCTCAGCTCAGGTCTCCTGCATCTCCTCACACCAAGCTTCCAGTCCCTGTCTATATTCACAGCCAGCCCCTCAATCTCCTTGCCCAACAATACCCATTCTTCCTCCTCTCACACCCAGTCTGAGCTCTTCTCTTCTCTCCTCCCTCTAGTCGCAGCCTCATCAGACTGCTTGTCTAAATCTATTTCTTTCCATCCCCACTGGTCTGGCTTTTGTATCCTCTCTTTATTCAAATCACATGGCTTCCTCCTCCAAACTGCCGGGTGCCAGGCAGGAGTATCACTGAGAATACAGGAAAGAGAGAGGCTTCCTGCTTTTAGTTCCACTCCCAGCTTTTTTTTCAGCCCAGAACAGTCCCAGAATTGCAATTGCAGGGAAAGTGCCTATAATCTAGATTGGCATGGTGCACGTTCAGTCATTCTGTCTGGCCAGCACTAGGAGCTGTGAGAGGCTTGCCCATGAACAATGGCAGACTCTTTGGAAATTTTAGCTGTTAAGCCTAGCATGCATGTGCAAACTGCAATTTTTCAAACATGTAGCTTGGCCAAATATTGGTGGATTTTCATGGAGATGACAAAAATACATTCTTTACATAAAGGTCACCCTCTTAAATTTCAGGTCTCTGCTTTACAGTATTAGGTTGCTATAATTTTTCTTTGAAAAGGTCATCAGTTTTTAACACAGGTAAAACATTTTTCTTGGATCTTGGCAAGAGCTGAACTGAATCTTTTTGGTTAACAACTTTTCAAAGTTCAGCCTGAGACAGGCATCCCATCTAAGGCAATTTCAGCTCATAAAGTTGGGTGATGTTATAAGCAACTGAAAACCGGTCTTAAAATGAGAAGGGTTTTGACTACTTTAATAATGACCAACAGTGCTGTGAGCTTGTCTAGTTATAGCATATGTTACAATTATACTGCATCTATTTTGTTTTCACTACTACCTCTCAAGGTAATTTTGCAAAGCTTCTTATGACATCAGATCATATCCTCGACTGATGTAATTGGGTGTAACTACAGAGAAATCAATTGAATGATATCAGTTTATACCACTCAAGGATCTGGCCCTACATTTTTAGTTTTGTAGTTTGGATTTGGTATGCAAGTATTTTTAAATCTTATTCATTTTCAAGTAGACTTCTTGTGGCATAAGAGAGTTACAGCTTGATTCTAATATACAGATTGTTATAGCAGAATACCTTCCTGAAGATTACATGCCTCAGGAGGTACTATAATGGCAGGGTGGTATATTTTCCCCAGACAAGGCTACTGCTGTTCTTAGAGAGCGCTCACAGGAAGCATGAAGATGATATCGTGTACACAAAGGTACTTTAACATTTTATCAGATTAACTGGATATGTGCAGCTCATACTTTGAAATCACTATTTTGAGACTTAATCATAAATATGGTAACCTGATGAGTCACTGGCCTATTTAGTGAGTGATTGTTGAGATTGGGCCATAAGCACTATTGACTTGCATGCCTGTAGGTATCTTTTCAGTGCTTCTATGGACAGAAGAATCTGAATAATTCCTCTCCTACAGCCCCATTCAGCTGAGGCTGGTGCCCCTTATTCCAAAATAATAAAGAGTGCGACTACACTACAAGCCTTTATTCCAAAATGATGTTGAGCTGGAGAACTTCTTATTCCCACTCCTGGTAGCCCTCATTTTACAAGGAGTAGAGGAAGTCAAAGGAAGAGTCCTCTTCCTTTGACTTCCTGCTTTGCAGACAGCGCCAAAAGAAGAGTTAATCTGTGTTACGCAATTGACGTTGCTGAAGTTGCATAGCTTATTCTGAATTTAGCCCTATTGTGTAGATGTAGCCATAGGGCCTAGTTTGATCCTATGTACAACTTAGAACATTTATGGGACCAACATATCATGACCCCCTTTGAAGCAGCAAAGTTAGCAAGGACAACTGGAGCAGAGATGAGCTTAGTCACGCCCTTGGCCCTCCTCTTTGGCAGAGCTCTGACATAAGTCCTGTTCTAGAGTACTGGGAGGGCTGTCACCGTACCACTCTGATTCCTCCACAATGGGGAAAACCTTAAATTGCCCACCTATAGCAGCTTTGAGATCTCTTTGGGCAACCAGAGTGGAAAAAAGGGGACTAAGCATGGGGCTTGGTTCTGGCCTATAATGTTTTGATAAGAGCCAAAACTTTCACTTTTTCTATGAACCAATAACTTTGTTAAAAAATATTCACTGCAACATCTGTTCAATAATTCTTAAAACATAACACTAGCTATTCCAGTCAGTGTGTTGGAAATTGTTTTACACTCCATCATAGGCGTTAATAAATTTCTATTTGAGATTTTCATTCCTTCTGTGCTACATAATCATATTTTTGTTCCTTTTATTAACTTTTTATACTCTCTTAAGCAAATGGCTGATGAATTACATATTTTTTAAAAACCCTTTAACTAATCAAATGAACTATGATGCTTAGACCCATTACAAACCCCACCAATGATCTGACATTTGTATCATGTTTTTCCTGCCAAATAATTTCCAAAGTGTAGCATGTGTGTGTGTGCCCACACACACACACACTACACTTTTGAAATAATTTTTATATAATTATAAAATATGGCCACCACCTATGCTACTTAAGTTAGCATTGATCTAGACCAAGGGTGGGCAATAATTTTTAAAGGGGAGCCACTTCTGAAGTGGTCCCAGGCCACCCCAGAAGGGGTGGAGCCTGATTGGCCTGGGGTGGGGGAGCTCCAGAAGTCTTCCCCTTCCTCCCTGTGCCATCCCCTAGAGAGAAACACCAGCTGTTTTAAAACAGTTACTGTTCCCTCTAGGCACCTAGTGGGAGGAGACTTCTGCACTCTCCCTGCCCCCAGGCCAATCAAGACCTGGGGGCGGGGAGAACACGGAGATTCCTCACTCCACAAGGATATGCAGTGGCTAGAGAGACATGCCGGCAATTTTAAAAGAACCAGTGTGTCTTTCTAGCCACTGTGTGCCCCTAGCAGGGCAGGGAAAGGACATGAGCGAGTTTGCACACTCCCGCCACCAACAGTGCACTGGAGCTAGAAATAAAAGCAGGCTGTTTTAAAACAGCCAGCATGTCTCTCTAGCAGCCGTGAACGCTTGTGGGTGATAGGACACTTTGCGCACTCCACAGCCTCCAGGCTCTGATTGGCCCGGGGGTGGGTGAGCGGTAGGATGGCCGGGGTCCAGATCCACCAGCTTGGTGGGCTGGATCAGGCCCGTGGAGGGCCCTTTGCCCACCCCGATCTAGACGTGATACAATCGCACCTCCTGATTGCAGTGTAGAGATAGCCTAACTTATGCTAGGATCTCTCCAGTCCTTGGAGATACTCAGGATCAAGAGAACACTGCACCTCGTTCACACCTCTTGGAGGCACAGCGCAGAATCTCACCCCTAGTTAAGTATAGTGCTATATATAGGCAGAATACAAGAACTGGATATAATGTTGTTAAACATAAGACTATATGGGCACAAGTATTTGGTCAACATTGTTTATTTGTTACATAGAGGTGTATAATATTATACATACACCCACATAGGGATATTTTTTGGAATCTGGTTATACACTGATAGATCCATAAATATGTGGCTATGAAGCTTCATGTATGATACATAGATATTGTAGAAGTTTTATCTGTAGGTATATATCTATTTAGTGAAGATACTGCTGCAGAAATGCAGGTGTTCTGTATTCAGTATGGATCTGAGTGCGATCTTTCTGCTGCTTGTGGAAATTAGGAGTTACTCTATTGAAGTAAGTGGCATTGTACTGGTATACAAGCAGTGTAAATGGGATCTGAATCAAGGTACTGGAGCAAGTATACAAAACCGTCAATACTGTGAAAACTCCCTAGCAGCACAAGGGAAGGAAGTTCCATTGCACATTTTGCATAATGGAAAGGTGGGCTTCGTGCCAGCACTTCACAGGCTGGCATGGAGGGGAAACCTAGGGGGGAGTCCCTTTGTAGCTGTGCTTATGCAAATCATTTCATTGTGAAAGTCTTGTGTGGTGATGCAAAGGGCAACAGCTGCTGTTCCAGCCCGATCTCCATAGCCTGCTTTTGGCTTTCAAAAAGGATTGTGTGCCCTCCTTGCTATAGGAAAGGCACCCACATCAAGCCAAATATTATTAGGGGTTTTGGTTTTTTTTTTTTTTCATTTTTCTTGTAGGCTAAAACTAAAAATTAGCTGAATCTTTACAAACTAATATTTTTCCAGCTAATGAACCTTACAATGCATAGAGATTCTAAAGCAGCTTTTCCCCTACAACTTTGTTCCTCACAATTGGCTTTTTTTATTAAAACAAACTATTGGAAATCATTAGTTGAAGTATTAGTGGGGAAAGCTATTTCTTTTTGTAATTTAGATAGATTAGCCATTAACATTTGAAAACACCTACATGGAGTAATTTTTAATGTAAATTTAAATACATGTCAGCCCCTTTGGATATACACAGTATGATAAACAGCAGTGGTTGAAAAATCCACAAGCCAGCTAATAATTACACATTAGGAGCTCTCTCATTCTGTACTTCCATGACAGATTTTGTTAAAATCTTGTCGCTGTTAAAAAAGGGGATCAAGTTTTACTATGTCCTCCTGTATGAATTTTACTGACACTATTAATAATAAAGATCTATTTGTACTTTCATCATATGTAATACTTTATCCAAACCAATACACCCTTTACCAGTAATCACTGGAAACCAAGAACAATAGAACAGTGGTAGATTGTCAGTTTTGACTTAAGCCCCAATTTAGGAGATACGTGGGGAGTCAAGCACAGTAACAGTCACCAGCAGCAGGGTTCTGGGGGCACTCCTGTGTCATAATTTGTACTGCAACCTTATAATGTACTGAGTGTATGAAAGGCCTTTGAATAGAACAGAAATTGATATCTAAATAGCAAACCCAGAGAAGGTGGGATCATTGAAAGAAGCAGTATTTTTTTTCTCTTTAGACTGTTCTTGAAAATTGATGTCCTGCCTATATGTCAGGAAAGTCTTCATCAATTTTATATTATGTTGGGCTTTACTAATGTATTCCCTTAATCTTATGATGAATTTAATTAAATGATTCTCTGTCTAGAAGGGGTAGAAAGGTTTCAACATGTGTGCATTCAACATCACTTTGCTGTTCTCTGGAGTTGGTTGGGAAAGATTGTATATAAGGGTAAGATACCTGCTGTTTCGATTTCAATCTGTTAGGAATTATGACTAGATTTTTAACTTTAATGAAATGTTCACATGAGAATAAATGGATTTAGCAAAAAATGAAAATGCCATATCACATTCTGCTAGCTATGATTTTCATGGGATTTAAATTTAATCCTCAGTATTTGACTCATCTGAGATCTGGATTTTTTTTCTCGTTATGTATTACAGAGCCCAGGTCCTTTTACAGCATCCAGTGATATTTTTATAAAGGGATAATAAATGTTTTGCTTTTATATATTAGTTAATCTATTCCTCCTCCATATGAAACAAGACAATGGAATGAAAGACAAAAGCCACAGCATACTACTGTGAAATATAAAAGGTTCAATAGAATAAAACCTCAGTGAAAATATCATTATAGTCAGATCAATTATGTAGCAGTGATTACTTTCAGTTTCATTACTATGCTTTTGAGCCCCTCTAGATTGGGAAGAAAAAAAAATGTTTTTTTTTTTTTTTCTCGCTAGAACATGATAGGCCTTCATACATATAGCAGACATAATCTGGCCATGGCTATTGAAGTTTGTATGTACAAGCTGGATAGTTTAAAGATCCAATTTCTTCATTAAAATAGATATTATATATGAAATATGAATTTCAACAAATATTTTATTGTTGAACTTATTTTATATAGTTTGTTATTTATATTTTTCAAGACATACATCACTGGCCTATACCTCTGGGTGCATTTACAATTATTACAAACAGAATTAGTCATCTGTATGTACCATTATGAGGCAAACTCAGCTAAAACAAGGAACTTGTGTTTACGATACCCATCCAGAATTCCAAAAGGAAAGAGGGATCCAACGTAATAGTGCCCTTAAATTGCATACATAGACGCGGGAGGATGTTTGATTCCCCTCAGTTAAATGTCATATCCAACATATACTTAAGTTGTTTCCTTCAATTAAATATTATTTTCCCCTTTTCTGGATAATATTTCAACCACTCTGCTATTATTGAGTCAAATACCAGGGAAGCCATACCTGGCATGGATAATGTGAAGACATAGAGCTATATGTCTAGATAATGGCACAGCAGACCAAATTACCTTGCTGTTTTCCTCACACTAACAAAAGGAGTGACAGAATGGATCTATAATGGGAAGTCATTCAGTGAGCATGAAAAACTTTCTTCTGTCATAGGGGCAGCAATGAGAAACATTCCTGGAATACATCTTGGAGCTCCCCATCACACAAAAGAAAACATCTTACAACAACCCATGACAGGTGCATTCTGCTTTACCTGCCTATTCATCCCAATCTGTAAGGTCTTTCAGGGACATAAAAAAGGAGCAGCACCAGGGGCCAATTGTGACCTGGCGTACCTGGGGTTGATGACACTGAAAATCCAAGAGCAGGCAGGCTGAAAAAAGAGAACGGATTCTCCCCACACAGGTGGTTATCACTGAAGTCAGATTCACTAGCCAGTCACAAACGGTATATCTACACAGCAAAGTTATTTCAAAATAACAGCTGTTATTAAATCGAAATAGCGGAGGGCTTATTTCAAAATTGGTAAATCTCATCCCACGAGGAATAATGCCAAATTCAAAATAGCTATTTCAAAATAAGTGCTGTGTAGACACTTATTTCGAAACTGGGAGCCTCCAGCCTTCCCAGTGTGCCCTGGTGGCCACTCCAGCCTCAACCAAGAACACTCCTCTCCTTCCCCCCTCCTGGAGCCCTTAAAGGGGTTGACTCTGGTCACAGTGCCTGTGCCAGCTCCAAGCCTGCCAGTCCAGAGCCAGCAGTCACTGCCCCGACCCAGTAGCCCCAAAACATAAGACAGCAAGCCACTGGCAGCCAGCCCACCACTCCTCCCCAGGACCGTCTGCCAGTTTCCAGGAGCCTGCCAGAGCCTGGAGAAGGTGGGTGCCTTCCTGGTCCAGGGTGGAAATCATGGACCTTATTCAGGTTTGGGGGGGATCCCCCAAGATCCATGATCTCCGCACTAGACGGAGGAACATGGCTGTATATGGCAGGATAGCTGCCAGGCTGGCCACCAAAGGCCACATGAGAACCCAGGAGCAGGTTCACATGAAAATCAAGTTGGTCCAGCGAGACCCCCAACCCTGAGCGCTGAGCTTCCCCTCCCCCTTCTTTCTCTTGCTTCCCCCTTCCAGCTCCCTCCTCCCAGGTTTCTCCCTCCCCTCTCCCACCCTCTCTTCTCCCCTCTCCCGCCTCCTTTCCCCAGTCTCACCAGAGTTTCATTCCCTGCCCCCTCCGTTTTGTTAAATAAAGACAGTTTGTGTTCATGAAAATAAGTTTATTTTATTTAACATCAGGAAGGGGGGCTAGGGAAGGGTACGTGGAAGGACGAGAGGGAGGTATGAGGCACAAGCCCCCAGTGGGGCAGACCAGGGAGGCTCTTAGTTCTCCTCCGGGTGGAAGCTCTCCTGCAGGGCCTCCTGGATACTGACAGCCTCCTGATGGACCTCCTGGATGGCAGCCTGAAGAAAGTGCAGCCAGGCTCGCAGAAACATGTCCAAGAGAAGCAAAAGAGTGCCCAGGGGCAGCTCTGGCTCCATGTTGCAGAGTGCTGTGGTGTCCCAAGTGAGGGCAACCAGAGCATGCAGAGACAAAATGCTTTGTTGTCCCTCATCGAGGTAGGCAAGCAAGCAGAAAAACCTGAGAACTGGCTGTCTGGGGGGGGAGGGGTGTCCCTTTAAGCACAAGTCTCAGCCTGAGGCAGCAGCCACACAAAATAACTCCTGACATGATGCCCTGCTGAACCTGGTTCTGGCCAGCCTTAAATGCTATTCAGCGTCCACTCAGTGTGGACACGCTATTTAGAAACAGCAAAAAGCTATTTTGAAATGCATTTTGTGTGTAGACGCATTATTTCGAATTAAGCTATTTTGAAATAACTATATCGAAATAACACTGTAGTGTAGACATATCCACACTGATCCCTCACGTTGCTTACTGGACCTATGCACTATTAAAAGGACTATGTGATTTCTTTTTTCAGCTTCTTGGTAATGTGAAAAAGTTACTTAAAAACTCTGCTCATTTGTAAAAAAAAAAAAAAAAAGTTCTTTTGACTGTAATGGGCTAGTCACATTGCCAGGTGCATGTTAGTTTGGATCTTACACAAAAATATCATGCTCCTGCCCTCCCTACAGGAAAAGCTGGTGTGAAGTCCAGGGCAGGAGACCAAGCAAGGCACCCAGTAAAGAGAGTCCCCCACCCCTTCCTCGGAGAGTGGCACAGCCCAGGGTAGGAGGGTTAAATCTTGTCATGCCACTTCAGAAAGGTTGCTGGCCCCTGGTTTATTATAAAGAAAAAAGAAAGATCAAGAACACAATTGTTAAATGATAAAGCACTCAGATACATACACAAACCTCAATGTCCATATATGAGGTTCTAAGCAGTGTTGATGAGTTTGCCAGCTTGAAAGTCCCTCTGGAATACATCCTCAGCTTGGATGGGCCATTCAGTTCTTTGTTCAGAGCTTCATTTGTAGAAAAGTTGCTCCAGTAGTAAAAAGCAGGAATAAAGACAAAATAGAGATGATGCAGCTGTCTTTTATATTCTTTTGCCACGTGGCTTGTACTTTGTCCCAATCATAGCATGTGACATGGAAAAGCCTTCCAGTTCTCTGTCTATAGGCATGTCCTACAAGTCTTGCTGACTCATAAGGTATAGCACCTGCCTTCTCTCAGTGGTTTAATTGTATAGCTTATGTCCCTTGAAAGGCCATCAAGCAATCTTACAGATAATGCCAATTTGTCTCAGGGTGTCACCCAGAAACAGCACAAGTTTTTAAACACAGGTGTATGCACATATCTATAACTCACAGTATAAAGGTGATACAAACAAATAAAAGAGGATTATTATACTTGGCAAATCATAACATTTTATCACCTACTTTACATGGCATATCTGAGCAATTTTATAATATTGAAGTTAACAATGTGTCTCTCAGATTCCATACAGTGTCATATCATTGTCATCTGCACCTTCATTGACACTGAAATTCTGTCTGGCCCTTTTTGTCTAGCTCTACTAATTAATCCTCACAATAACCCTCAGGTGGAGGTAGACTTATTGGCATATCCACATTACAATATATTCCTCCAACTGCCTGTCAAGTCCACAGTAACAACTTGACTGTACCTTGGAAGCACTGCCATTTCTTATCATAATATCATATCAGGTAGTATTTTCCAATGCTGGCATATCTTTCCTCTGTTTGTCAGCTATGTCTCAGTTCTAGATCCCTGAAGTCCCCGCAGCCTGGGAAACAGGGGCAGGGAGGAGAAATGGCCTTGAAATCCAATTCCTGAAAAATACCTTTAATTAGTATTGTCCCTTGGATTTGTGAATCCAAAACAAGGCATGTGTGAATTTCTGTGCTTACATACAGGATGACCTATATTGTATGTAACATAATACTGTAACATTAACAAGGACTGCAATTTTAAAGTTTCTCAGAGATTAGAAACATGATTAGAGGCAATTCTGGGGGGGAAAAAGTAGTCTCAAAGCTCGTTCTTATTCTTGTGCATTGTCATACTGGTTTCAGTGAGACTTCTTGAGTGAGTTAGACTGCTTGTATGAATAGGAATTTGCAGGACTGGGCTCTTAGTTTGTCTGAGATATAGTCTTTTAGCAAATCTTCCATACTGTGGAATTTACGCCCATTTATGGGGATAATTTTAAGAGCTCAGGAATCAATAAGAGACCAGATATTTAAGAATCCCCCGATCAGAATGATCTACAATCTTTTGAGTCACATAGTTTGTTCCATCAAACACATAGATATTATATCAACAAAATACTGTACACACAAAATACTGTAGGGATAAGTGTGAAGGAGAAAAGCAGTACTGTGTTGAAAATTTTGTTTGGAAAGAAGATAAAAATAACAGCATGAGAAACAGTTTTTCAGCTTAAACGTGACCTTTCAACTTTATACAGTGGTGGCTACATCAAAGAAAGAGGCCATACCTAGCATGATTTACATGAATAAGCAAACCCCTAAATTTACTACTCTGTTCTCCTCCCTGCCTTCATATATTGCCTTTGATGTCTCAATCTCTGAATGCAGGTGCAAGAACAGCAGTGGCCAACAATGATATAAAATTACTTACATTACAGCCTAATATTCTGGAAGCAGAGGGGGCTTTGCAGCTGGAGATGAAATGAATTTATGAACCTAAATGCTTCCCTTCCGCAGTGTACAAATGCTCTCAGACGTCCACAGGTGGTCACCCTTCAACACTCATCTAGCCCCTTTGCATTTCGCAGCCTGTATGAAATTCAGTTCTATAGAACTAGGAATGGGGAAAGAGATCTTCCAACTTGAATGTAGCTCAGATGTTTGCTTGGGATTTTTTTCCCTTTAGTAACAATTACCTCATTGTGTGATCTAATTTTATACTGAGAATTAAACCTAGGGGAAACAGACTGAGTTAATTTTTCAAGATGGTTTGCATCATTAGAACTAAGCTGCTTGGCTCTTGAGTTGGACAAATATTGAACCCTGTCAAATTCAAATCTCCAAACCTCAGTACTCTGGAAATGTAGGTCTAAAGAATAACTATCCCAGGATATCCCAGTGTGGAGCTCACCCTCAATCACATTAAAGAGATTGTTTTTTAAAAAAATGATTTCATTCCTCTCCCATGCTCCAGCAAATCATCTGCAGGGATTTAATCGTCATTGTTCTGGAGGTCCCATCAACTGCAATATGCATTATTTATTATCCATGCAAATCTTATATGAAACTCAGACTGAGCTGCATAATATATAATTATTCAAGATGAACAAGGGTAGATTTGTGAATTAAATATTCTGCAAGGGTCTCCTTATGTCCCACTGAAAGTGACTTCCGCTTTCCTTATTATGCATGTGCCATTGTAAAAGAGATTGATGCCAGCCAGTTTAATGCATTCTTTTTGTAAATGCAATTTTCTTGGCTTTTGATATCTTACATTGTTTACAGTATATATATTTGTCATGCTGTCTTTAGCAGTTCATGACTGTGGATGACCACCTCAGGGGAGGCTGTCAAGAAGCAGGCCAGAGACCCCAGATTCATGATACGTTCTATAATTAGATTTCAACAACACAGCAACAAATGTTAACTAAATGAAATGCTATCATAGTCTTACCATGGAGTCACAGACAATCCCTTTGGGTATTCTGGTCTATCTGCCACCCAGGAGAGCTGGACTTAGCGGTAGTGGTTTGCCAAAATCTGAAAAATATTCATGTTGCTCCCAGGCAACTCTTGTAGCCAATCCTAAAATAAACAAATTAAGGATTATTAATTAAGAAAATAAATCATTGACTTATTACTCATTTAAAGCTTGCAAACTTATACATAAATGAATTGTGCTGTATGATTTTAGGTGACAGAGCGGTAGTAATCAGCCAGCTCTGAATGTCTTCTAGGGCTAATGCACGTTGACCCCGGAGAGCTCTTCTTCTGTCTTATAGCTCCAACTCTGTGAGAGTCCAAACAGCAAAGAGAAATGAAAAAAATTCTTGATGACTATTTTTATTTCCGTCTTCTAAAATTTGAGCTGATTGAATGAAGCCTGTTGCATGTAGCCTCTTCGTGTCTGCAATTTATGTCTTTGTCTTGTGATGTCTCACCATGGCCTATTTAGTTTTGCTAGGCATTGTTGATGGTTAGAAGACGATCCCTCCTGACCAGGTTCTCGGTTTCCGAACAAAAAAGCGAGATTAATGCATGCAAAAATTTGCAAGCATTTCATAAAGTCGAAACACATTGAATATAGGAATGCAGTCCATCACATATGGTTAAGATAAGGATATTGAATTTATAAAACACTGTGCACACTATTGTAATGACCTTTTCACCAACCATGGCCTGTGAGTAATTTAAAAACTCACTTTGCTGATCAGTAGTATTATGGTAATTTACACATACTTTTCTGTATGCCAAGTTATGAACATAAGTTGAAATCATGACTGATTTCCCAGATAAGTCTGGGGAATGACTAAACCAGTTTCTCAAAGGACAAGCTGATGCCTCTCTAGGTATCAGGAAAAATGATGGACCATCACCTATCAAGTGACTATTTTTGGCAAGAAAGAGAAGCAGGGACAGAGAGATCTGCATCTTGGCAAAGAAATAGTAAAAAGTCTTTCTTCACCTCTCTTTTTCGGTTTTCAGCTGGAAATGATTTTTGAAGAGGGCCTGAAACTGTGATAAAGAATGGACAAATTCACCCACAGCATCCCTGCTCTCTTCCCCTGTCCATCTCACTCTTTGCACAAAAGAAGTAGTCACTGGATTCTGAGGGAAAAGTCCTGACATGAAGAGTGTGGACTCCAATGCTGTTGGAAGCATGTGATAAGAAACTTTGCTTAAATCAAATGTAGTATGTTAAATTAGGCACTAGAAAGTATTTTGTCTTTATTTTCTTGTAGCCATTTCTGACTCCCATGCCTCATTACTTGTAATCACTTCAAATCTCTTTACAGTTAATAATCGTGTTTTAGTTTTTAATCTTATCCAGTGTGTTTAAGTTGAAATATCAGACTAACTGCATTGAGGGTGGCAAGCCATGTGTGTATAATATTCCCTTTAAAGAATAATGAACTTATCTGAAGAATTCATCTGAAGAAGTGGGTTGTGCCCACAAAAGCTCATGATACCATCTACATGTTTTGTTAGTCTTTAAAGTGCTACCAGACTTATTGTTGTTTTTTAAGTTTAATATATTTGGACTGTTAGGAGAGGATGGGGTGGTACAAGAGATACATTTCTGCAGGAAAATCTGGGAATGTGCTAGGGTCACTTTAAAGCTGATGACAACCAAGATGTGACTGGCAGGCTGCATTTACAGAGACACTCTGGCTGTTGCTTGCCTTCTGGAAAGATGTCTGTGAAAGGCCTTAGTGGAAGCCACTACAGCAAGGCATTGTACAGCTCTCAAAGTGCCAGGGCAGGGATGTCATAGATGCTCACTGGTCTGGATTGCACCTCAGAATGTCAGTAGCTCAGTGAACAGGGTTTATATATTGCTTGCTATTTCAATGCAAAGTTATCCTTGAAGCACAGGTGTGACAATTTCCAGTGAATCTCATGTGTGGTGGCTGGAAAAAGTCAGAGAAGTTATTGCATGCCAGTATCTCAGAACATATTAATATGTAAGTGAGACAGACCTGTTTCCAGTAGTGAATTTTTCAGGGCTTGGCTGAGACCTAAAACCTTGGCTAGAGCGAGCACCTGGTCTGTACGCATCCTAATATTGCCTGGACTGAGCTGTTGATCGATGGGTCTCATTTTATATGATGCTGCAGGTAAGTGACTAAGCCAATCCTCAATCTGCAAATCCAATTACAAATCTTTCATAAAATCTGCCGTCTGTGGGTGTTTTACACTCTTTTCAGATCCTATGCTTTTCTTATAATGGCTGGATATGTTGACTTTCAAAGCGTTTGAAAGTCTGTACAATAATATGCCACCAGAACAATCTGTTCTGAGCTGTTATTTCCAGGTCACTGGGAGATATGCAGCATGACTTCACATTGGTCTTTAAGATATCTTTATAACACACTAACTGCCAATAGAGGGCTTTCCATGAACAAGCTCTCCATAGAAGACCATCTTTGGTATACGCTTATCATCCATTCTCATAACATGACCGGTCCAGTGAAATGTTCCTAACACTTTCCTCATGTATTATGCTATTTTCCAGGGTATTTTTTTAAGTCAGCAATAAGCTGCGAACTTCCATCTCTTTTCATTTTCCAAGGGTATTTTGGTACCTCATGTATTTTCCCTGTTTTCCCACCTTTTTAACTGTTCCTCCTTTCTCATGCTTGTGAATCTTTCCTTCCATGTGGCAACCCCTGTCTTCCTGATATACATTGCATTCTATTCCTATGACTATGTGTGTGGCTGTTTTTGTGACCTGAACAAATGGGAATTAAGGCACTATTGGCACATATTCATTTGTTACAAAAACCAAGAGAATATGAATCTATATTCCCAAAATCTCCTCATGTTTTATGACTTAAACTATCTGACAGTTTTCCTGTTGTGAGGTTTTATTTGTGTGTGTGTGTGTGTGTGTGTGTGTGTGTGTGTTTAGAACCCTGAATACTGAGAACCCCCATTGTTATTCTGCAAAGAGAAAACAGACATGAAAACAAAGAACTGAATCCCACAACATATAGATTCAGTCTGTTCTTGTTCTCTTTGATTTAACATAAGATTTGGAATGTATTGCTCAATCAGATCAGTAAATTATTCCCACTCACCACACCACACACCCCCTCCCTCGCATTATTTTTAGAACATTTTAATGTGATGGACTCCTTTTCCCACTTCCACACTAACATTCCTTAGTGATTTCCTTCATAGATTGCGACTATTTCAATTTGTCTCCTCACTCTTTCAGCCTCATGCCTTTGATGGTACTTCTGCTTCTCTCCCTGCTACCCTTGTGGAATTAATTTTAAATCACACAGCTCCAATGATTGTGTAGCCCTTCTGCCGGGTAGGCCTGGCAGGAACCAGGGCTGGGTTCAATATCTTGGGGTCAATCTCACAAAGAACCGGCTCGAGCCCCCACCCAGTGATCTGGGAAATTCACGCACCCCTGGGCGCCTCTGAGAGGCAATGCTTCCCCACTCGCAAGCACTGAGTCTGAGTGTAGGAAAAGAACATTTAATGAAACAGAGGAAGAATTCATACGGCATTGGCTTGGGGAAAACACCACAAACAGAGTTCATAACCCAAACATGAGCCCCCACCCCGGCCAAGATTCGCCCGAAGTCCACCGACTCCCCAAAAGTCTCTGTCCCCACAAGTCTCTGTGCCACCCAGAGTCCCAAAGTTCACCCGCAGGGTTTCACCTCCCAACCTGGGTAGAGATGGGGGTGGGGAGATAGATAGGGGGCACCTTATACGAAACTCCGCTATGCTTCACCAGCTGTCTCGTCCCACACCTCTGGACGCTCCGCTGGGCACCTGTCGCCGCTTCTCGCCTGCTGCCGCTCCATGCCACACCACTGGTCGCCGCTCCTCGCCTGCCGCCGCTCCATGCCACGCCGCTAATGGCCGCTCCTCGTCCACCGTCGCACCACACCACACCGCTGATGGCCGCTCTTCGCCTGCCTCCACGCCACGCCGCTAGTCGCCGCTCCTCGCCTGCTGCCACTCTACTGGCTGCAGTAGGTCTGGCTCTCAGCCAAACCAGTGATTTCAGCTCAGTGATTTCAACTCTCAGCCAAACCAGTGATTTCAGCTCTCAAATGAATCCAGCTTTCACTGGACTAGCAAACAAAAAGACTCCTCAGGGAGTCTGCTTTAGGTCTGTCCTTAAAACAAAGGGGGAAAGGTGCAGGCTGGGCCAGTCTTACAGCTCACACCTGGTAGGTGTGAAGCAGGCTGACTCAAGTCCTTTAACTCTTTCCCCCAGCTCTGTTCACTCAACTCTGGAAGGGGGGAGGCTTGTTCTTTCGAGACCTCTTACCATGATGGTGGTGTCTCTCCTGCAAGCACTGGTGGCATGTTTGACAGTTCCCACATTTAGGGGTAGCATGATTAGTGACCCCCACAACAGTCCCAAATTATATACAATTCTCCACATTCCATTCCAACACTGACCCTCCATCAGCCCTGGCTGAATGGGATTTACATAGCCACACCTTGGATTCTCTCCTGAGCAGTATTTACATGTCAACAGTTAACAGTTAATTACCTTGTAGAGCTAAACGACTGTAGTGGGCACACCCACCCCTCCTTTCAGCTGGCTGACAGCAAGCAGCAGTTCAGCCCCTGCTTACATCCTCCCCCCAGTCAAAAATTTGCCGTCCCGGCAAAATATGTTCCTGATTATACCAGCAACGTGAGTTCTCTTCAAAGGGTCTAAGGAACCCCACTATGGCCTCTACCAGCCTGTGTGCCAGGTGTATCACATCCTCACTAACCACTCCTGGTGCATTGTAAGTTAGCCTGTTCACTGGTTTTATAACCCTATCACGCCTATCGAGCACAGGCACAGCAGGAACTGTGGGGACTTCTTCTGGGGGTAGGGCTGACAAGGGGTTATGTGTAGGTACCCTCTCTTCAGATACATGCCGTTGCACCTCTTGTTGAGATGCTGGGATGTCCAGGGCACTGGGGACACCCTCCTCTGGAACATACTCTCTGTCCACTGACACAGGTGTGTCATCACAAGCCTGTTCCTCTCCCAGAAGTTCTGAAGATGTAGATGGGACAAACTCATCCTCCGAGGTTTGTCTAGGTGAGTACACCGAACCTCCTTCCACAGGCCTAAATGCCTCAGCCATAGGATTCAGAGCCAAAGAAGTGGAGCTCTCTCCATGTCTCATTGATGGAGTCCGGAATCTGGTCTGCATCCCAGTATACTCAATGGGATCATCTTCCTCTTCAGATTCACTCTCAAAGGTGCTGGGTAGAGGCAGATTAGCTTCACAGGACTCACCACACATGATGGGTGGTTGACTTGGCCGGACACTTCTTTTTCGCTGAGGCCCCATGTCATGGTCCATTTCGTAAGGAGCGCCTACCAATTCTCCCACAGGCAGCAGAAGGTTCCGATGTACTGTTTTTACTTGCCCTGGCCCAGTTTCTGGTTTAATCTTGTAGACCGGTAGATCTCTAAGTTTTTCCACCACCCGGTAAGGCATTGCCTTCCATCTGTCGGCAATCTTGTGTTTGCCAGCAATACCCATATTTCGTAGCAGAACTCTGTCCCCAGGTTGGAGCTCTTGTGGGCGCACTCGCGCATCATATCGGTGTTTATTACGGTCTGCATTTTTCCGGGCAGCTGCAGTAGCCAAGCGATAGGCATTCTGCAGTTTTTCTCGTAATCGGGAGACATATTGCAGGTGTGTCTCATAACTCTCGCCATCTCCTGATACTCCAAAGCATATGTCTATAGGCAGCATCGGCTCTCGTCCAAACATCATGAAGAATGGGGTGACCCCTATAGCATCATTTCTTGTAGCATTGTAGGCATGCACCAAAAATGCGACATGCTGGCTCCAGGATGCTTTCTGGTCTGGGCGTAAAGTCCCCAGCATATTTAGTAGAGTCCGATTGAACCGCTCAGGCTGAGGGTCACCTTGGGGGTGGTAAGGTGTTGTTCTGGACTTCTTAACTCCGGACAATCGTAGCACCTCCTTCAAGAGGTGACTCTCAAAGTCCCTCCCCTGGTCAGAATGTATCCGAGTTGGGAGACCATACACTGAAAAATATCTTTCCCACAAAACTCGTGCCACAGTAGTGGCTCGCTGGTCACGTGTGGGATATGCCTGTGCATATCTGGTATAATGGTCAGTCACTACTAAAATGTTCCCCATATTTTTCCTGTCCACTTCTAAAGACAAGAAATCGATACACACCAGCTCCAAAGGCCTGCTGGTGGTGATATTCTCCAGATAAGCAGCTCTGGTAGGCAGAGTTTTCCTATGAACACATCGGGCGCAGGTCTCACATTTTTTTCGTACATCTTCAGCCATTCGAGGCCAGTAAAACCTACTACGGATAAGTTCCAGGGTTTTCTCCATTCCCAAATGCCCAAAATCATCATGCAGGGCTCTCATGGCCAAGGCTCTGTACTCTTTTGGTAGCACTAGTTGCGTTCGTCGATTTTGCAAAGGATCTACGGTGATCCGGTGCAGCACCCCCTGTATTAGTTCCAGTTTGCACCACTCCCGCAACAGTAGCTTACCCTCAGGGGTGGATGTGGCAACTGCACTAGGGCTTTTCCCTTCTCTTTTTGCAAGTAGTGTGTTACGGATGTCGACATCTTGCAGCTGTGCTCTCTGCCAGTCAGAAGCATTGAGCCTGGGCAAGGGGGACTGGTCCAACATAATGTAGTTCACGGAGACAGAGGGTACACTCTCAGGGGGTAGGCCCAGTGTTTCTGCAACACACCCATGAGGACTCTCATGTGCCTTGGATTTCTGATAACTACCGTTGCAGATAGCTCTCACTCCGTCTACAGGAATCTCACCAATTTCTGTTGGCTGTGGACGCCGAGACAACGCATCTGCGTCTACATTGTTTCTCCCTGATCGGTACTGTATGCTGAACCCATAGCTGGCCAGGGCGGCCACCCATCGTTGTCCAGTAGCATCCAGCTTAGCACTTGTCAGTACATAAGTCAGTGGGTTGTTGTCTGTCCATACCTGGAAATTAGCACCGTACAAATAGTCCCGAAATTTCTCAGTGATGGCCCACTTCAAGGCCAGGAACTCCAACTTGTGGATGGGGTAACGACTTTCACTGTCAGACAGCCCTCGGCTGGCAAAGGCCACAGGTTTACGGTTGCCGTTCACATCTTGGTACAAGACTGCTCCCAAACCATCCAAACTGGCGTCTGTATGTAGGAGGAATGGCTTGTTTGGGTCAGCAAAAACTAAGACTGGAGCATGAGTTAGACAGCTAATGATCTCTCGGAAAGCCCTTTCACATCCCTCATCCCATCGTGGTCCAAAAGGCTCTAGGGGGCCATATTGTCTTGGATCGGGAGGTCGTGGGGGTCTCCCCTTATTCTTGGTCTTAGCTTTCCTCTTGATGGCCGGGTATCCCCTGGTAAGATCATTCAGAGGCTTTACAATGGTGGCATAATTCTTCACAAACCTCCGATAGTAGCCACTAAATCCAAGGAAAGTCTTAAGCTCTCTGTAGTTTCTGGGGCGCGGCCAGGTAGTGAGTGCTTCTACTTTATCCGGATCGGTACTCACACCTTCTTGGGACACAATATGACCAACATACTTCACTGATGTTCGGCAGAATTGACACTTATCAATGGAAAGTTTCAGCCCATGGGCCTCCAACCTGTCAAGTACTTTAAGAAGTCTCTCTTCATGCTCTTCCAAAGTCCTTCCAAATACAATCAGATCATCCAAATAGACCAAGACTTGCAGTAAGTTCATATCCCCTACAACTTTCTCCATGAGGCGCTGGAATGTGGCGGGGGCCCCAGAGATCCCTTGAGGCATGCGTTCAAACTGATAAAACCCCAACGGGCAGATGAAGGCGGTCTTCTCCTTGTCCTCTGCTCCCAAGGGGATCTGGTAGTATCCACTTCGAAGATCCAATACTGAGAACCACTGGCTTCCCAATAAACAATCTAATGCATCTTCTACTCGGGGCATTGTGTACTGGTCAACCACAGTACGGCGGTTCAGGGTGCGGTAGTCAATACACATCCGAATTTTCCCATTCTTTTTTCGGACTACCACAATGGGTGAAGCATAGGGGCTGTGGGACTCAGAAATGATGCCAGTTGCAGCCAGTTCCTGAAGGTGATGTCGCACATCATCCATCTCTGAAAGTGCAATTTTTCTAGATCTCTCCCTGAAAGGTCGGGGATCATGTAATCTGATGTTATGCTCAACCCCTTTGGCACACCCCACATCCCACTCATGCAGTGAGAATACCTTGGGTCTTTCAGAGAGCTTCTTCCTCAGGCGATCCTTCCACTCTTCGTCCAAGGGTGAATCTCCAAAGTCAAACCTTGATGGATCTATAGTCTGAACGTGCGGTTCACACTGGGGACTCACAATCGATTCAGTCTCGAAAAGATCTGCTATCTTTTGCCCTTGATTCACAATAATATCACGACTTGTTTCATTCGCAATCAGTACTGTGACTGTGTCCTGGGATGCTGCTGGTAAAGTTATAACTCCACAGGGGACCAGGACCCCATCAGGAAGCTCTCCCTCAGTTGGTTGTTCTACCATGGCGAACACTCGTTTATTGCCTTTCAGCCAGGTGCTCATGACGAGCACTTCCTGCTCTGTCCTTGCAGGCACTACTAAAGGGTTTGCGCCTGCATACCTTAGAGTACCCATTGGTAGCTCAGACATCTCCTGTTTAGCATCTTCAATCTTCCTATAGGCTTCAGCACAAAGGGTATGGATCATCAGGGTATCCAGATATTGGTCCCCAGCCTGTCGTCTGCAGTATTCTGCGAGCACCTTGAAGAGACTGGAGTTGGTCCCTATCAGTACTGACACATCAGGGACCCCTTTAGGGTCAGGGCATATCAAGGCTACTGTGTCCACCTCTTCTCTTACCCCTGCCACCTCCTCAGGGAATTCCAAATGCACTATGACATACCCTTTGTAGGGATATTCGTTCATGCTGAGACCACACAGGCCAAGGCCAGTCAATGGCTGGATAGGCAGGTGCCTGAGCACCTGTTGGTAGAATGACTGGAATATAATTGTCACCTGAGATCCGGTATCAAGCACTGCTTTGCACTCCGCCCCTTCAATCCTTACAGTGACCTCTGCTCGAGGCCCTATCAGTCCTGAAGGGATTCTAGCTGAGTGGTCTTTTCTGGGGAATCCGTCAAATCCTGGGGGTCTGGGTGGTCCCTGTCCCCCGACCGTCTCATGACTGATTCTCAGCTTTCCATAAACTAAACTGGGGTTTTCCTCATTTGGGCAATGTGCAGCCCTGTGCCCATCTTGACCACACCGGTAGCAGAAGAATGATCCTCTCCTCTTTTGGCTGGGTGGAATGGCAGCTCCAGGCGCTGACTTATCCATCACCACAGCCTGAGGTTCCTCATCCCTGCAAATCCGCGCTTGGTCAATGGCTCTCTGCAACTCAGCAATCCGTTCTGTCAGGACCTGAACTTGCTGGGCAATGTCTCCTCTGGTGTTCACCATGAGCACACCAGCTGTTTGTCGGGGTGCAGCGCTGGTTGGCTTAGGCCTCTGGGCCTCCCAAAGCCCACTGGTAGCCTGCCTTTCTTCCTCCTCTCTGACCTCCTTTATCAGTTGGGAGTACGCAGGGGGGTGTTCCAGTCGTTCTCTTAGCCGGAGGTGTAGTAGAATCGGGCTGTAATATGGAGTTCCTCTTACAATTTGAGCCAATCTGGTCTGGTCCATCTGCTCAGCAGTCACGGCTCCCCTAATGACAGCTCTCTGCAGCAACTTCTCCAACCTCTGTACATAGGCTGAGAGCTTCTCTCCTCGGTGCTGCTTAGCATTGAGAAAGTTACAAAAACTGTCTTCAGGACCCTCCATGCTCCCAAAGGTGTGAGTGAGGGCCTCTAGGCAGTCCTTTACACTGACCTCAGGGTTAGTGAGCTTCAAGGTGCGAATCACATCTAAAGCTGGGCCCCGGAGACTGTCTACTAAACATCTTCGTTTTTCTCTGTCTGGCACAGCCCAATGCTCTAGCATTTCAGTGGTGTGTTCCAGCCAGGGTTCAAACTCCTCTTCCCCAGGGAATAATCTTAACTTACAATAGGAGCTTGCCATAGCATGGGATAGCACACATTTCTCCAAGATTTGCCCCAGAGCTTTTGCCCAATCATCTGCTGAGGTTGCTGCCTCTGATCTAGAGGCTTCTGGGCCAGGGCCCAACAAACCTGACAGACAAGCCATGATACAAACAGTAATGCCCTCAAATACAAATCACAATTATTTCCCACAACAGCAACTCACTCAACATGTGCTTGCGAGGGGTACTGACCCAGTAAATCCCGGACGAGCCCCCAAAATGTAGCCCTTCTGCCGGGTAGGCCTGGCAGGAACCAGGGCTGGGTTCAATATCTTGGGGTCAATCTCACAAAGAACCGGCTCGAGCCCCCACCCAGTGATCTGGGAAATTCACGCACCCCTGGGCGCCTCTGAGAGGCAATGCTTCCCCACTCGCAAGCACTGAGTCTGAGTGTAGGAAAAGAACATTTAATGAAACAGAGGAAGAATTCATACGGCATTGGCTTGGGGAAAACACCACAAACAGAGTTCATAACCCAAACATGAGCCCCCACCCCGGCCAAGATTCGCCCGAAGTCCACCGACTCCCCAAAAGTCTCTGTCCCCACAAGTCTCTGTGCCACCCAGAGTCCCAAAGTTCACCCGCAGGGTTTCACCTCCCAACCTGGGTAGAGATGGGGGTGGGGAGATAGATAGGGGGCACCTTATACGAAACTCCGCTATGCTTCACCAGCTGTCTCGTCCCACACCTCTGAACGCTCCGCTGGGCACCTGTCGCCGCTTCTCGCCTGCTGCCGCTCCATGCCACACCACTGGTCGCCGCTCCTCGCCTGCCGCCGCTCCATGCCACGCCGCTAATGGCCGCTCCTCGTCCACCGTCGCACCACACCACACCGCTGATGGCCGCTCTTCGCCTGCCTCCACGCCACGCCGCTAGTCGCCGCTCCTCGCCTGCTGCCACTCTACTGGCTGCAGTAGGTCTGGCTCTCAGCCAAACCAGTGATTTCAGCTCAGTGATTTCAACTCTCAGCCAAACCAGTGATTTCAGCTCTCAAATGAATCCAGCTTTCACTGGACTAGCAAACAAAAAGACTCCTCAGGGAGTCTGCTTTAGGTCTGTCCTTAAAACAAAGGGGGAAAGGTGCAGGCTGGGCCAGTCTTACAGCTCACACCTGGTAGGTGTGAAGCAGGCTGACTCAAGTCCTTTAACTCTTTCCCCCAGCTCTGTTCACTCAACTCTGGAAGGGGGGAGGCTTGTTCTTTCGAGACCTCTTACCATGATGGTGGTGTCTCTCCTGCAAGCACTGGTGGCATGTTTGACAGTTCCCACATTTAGGGGTAGCATGATTAGTGACCCCCACAACAGTCCCAAATTATATACAATTCTCCACATTCCATTCCAACACTGACCCTCCATCAGCCCTGGCTGAATGGGATTTACATAGCCACACCTTGGATTCTCTCCTGAGCAGTATTTACATGTCAACAGTTAACAGTTAATTACCTTGTAGAGCTAAACGACTGTAGTGGGCACACCCACCCCTCCTTTCAGCTGGCTGACAGCAAGCAGCAGTTCAGCCCCTGCTTACAATTGAAAGCCATCAGCTGTGTAAATTGCAGTAGGATCAAGTGGTAGCTGAGCTACAGCATAATGTTGCTTAGCAACATGGATATTGAAGCCTGTTATGTGATGTTACATTATTTTATATGACAATTGAGCAAAGATATGAATGAAAGTATGTTATTTTTTTGCAATGGGCTGATATTAATGGTCTGAAAGGCTCAAAAAGGAAAACATGGGAAGGTATGTTTGCAGATGCTGCCCCCATCTGAGAATAAAAATGCCTATTTTGTTATTGGTGTTCTAGCTATAGAAGGCAGGATATGAGGACTAGCCATATAGCTGCACCATGAAGAGTTCAAAAGGGACTTTTGGAATCAGCCAGATGAAGGAAGCTGGAAGTATATTTGAGACAGGCCATTGGCCTTTCTCCTAAGACAGAAGATGGAGACCCTGAGTCTTGCTGCTGAAAGAGCTGTATGGAAAGAGTTATTCTGTGGGAAAGAGAAAAGAAGTATCTTGGGTTTATATTTTTCTTAGAAGACAGTCAGAGTTGAATGTTGTGCAAATATCATTCAACTATCCACCTATTTGCCCAGCTCAACTATACATCTGTAACCTTTAGAGATTCTGTCTCCACATCATTACATCTCTCATATCTGCAACTGCCCACTTTAGATTTATTACCTTTACTGTCCTATAAACAACCTTAAGTATCATGACATTGTTTCATTCCACTAACACAGTGGAGCAGAACTTATAATTTACAGAACAACATCACAGCAAGATGATCGTCAAACTAGCCACAGAATGGTGTTCCATGGATAGTATTGGGCCGTTGAAATCAGGCTCATCTTGGGAGAAATAGACTCTTTTATGTGGTAGGATGGGTTGTTCAGTCAGCAGGCTTAGTGGTCTGGGCAACAAACTCCATCCTTTTGGTCAGTGTAATGGTTCTCAGCCCTTTGGGATTGGTAACAACCCACAGCTTTGCCCTCTGGAGTCAAAAGTTCCATGATCTAGGCCCTCCTTCACTACAGGTCCTGGCCCAGGGTCTGAAAGTGAAGTGGCCTGTAGCAGTCTAGGTTTGGCTTACCTACTTCCTCACATTCCCCAGGCCACTTCCTACCAACCTTACATCTCAGTTGGAAGCATGATCATAGTGACTTAGTCTTCACGCCAGCCCCCCACTGTCTAGGGTCAATGTCTGCAGCCTTCTCAAGCCCTTGCCCATAGTTCTTTCTCCGTCTCACAGAGTATGTAGGAGAAAGGGAAAGACTCACAGCCAGGCCTGCCAGTAGAAGCTCCTCTCCCATTGTTGCAGAGCAGTTCTTCTCTAGGAAATGGCCTCTCTTATTCTCCACCACCATCTGGGACTGCTGAAGCTCCCTGTATGCTGGTCTTTGTAAGACCTTGGCATCAGCAGAAAGGTGGGGTGCCAACTGTTCCCCTGCCTTAGTGTGGAGTAAATCTCATTACAGGTGCCAATGACAATATTAGCCCATTACCATGTGTAGTGAATTGCGGGTTCTTTCTGTGTAACTTCTCAATTATGGATAATTTTATGAAATTGGGATATGAAATGATTGGGAAATGGAAAGCCTATATGTATGTGAATCCACCATGAGCTAGCTGGGTTGTGTCATGTTTCTGCCAGGCTTGTGACAATGGTGAGTGATCAGCAATCAACAATGGATAGTCTCTTCAAAATGACAATGGGACAATGGGTTCACTATTGCTGGGGGAAGACAGGAGGGGAGTTGGATCCTGGAAAGTTACCAGGAAAAGAACAAAACAAGCAGGTGACCCAAGCAGGGTCTTTAAAGGGACTCTCAGGGGAACTTGCGGGGAGAGCCATTTTGTGCCAGAATAAGATGAAGGAAACTCCTGCGATGGCAATAAAGGCAAGGAGGACCCTGTCAGCCTGACTGACAAGTTTGACAGATGATCCTTCACCCAGGGAAAGAGTGAGCTAGTGGGAGACTCTGCATTTAGGATATTTTATTGTTTTGTATGATTTGTGCTCAGTTAAAAGTGTGAAGATGTTACATTGGGCAATCGGGGTGTTGCTTCACAGCCACTGCATATGCTGAGGAGAGTTAAACTGTAAAACAGAAACTTCACATCTTTGGGGTACAGTTTTGGGAGAGGGTTGTGCTCAAGTAGTGGGGTATCTGTAGGGTCAGTTCTGCACCCAGCAGAGCTAGCCAGAAAGACAGTCTGACTCATGGAAGTTTGCTTAGTACCCTAATACTGGGACACTGTATCCAAGAGTTTGACTTCTCCTTCATAGCATTCTTAGTGGCTGCCCAGGAAAGGATCTGTGACATCATGTTGTTAGGTTAATTAACAAGTTTGGATTGAAAGAAAATTCAAAATACCTCAGCATTCATGCTGTTCATTATCTAAGTGCTATTAGAGCAACTACCAGGCATGAAAATTGGCGCTCTCTGCTTTATTTTCTACCCACTTCAATTTGAAAGAAATTTTGATCAGGGTTGTTTATGCCATAGAATGATGTAGCCATTAAAATCCCAGGCCTTGTCCCACTGCCATTAACAGAACTGAGAAAGGAGTAATTAATGTATCTCTATAAATCAAAACCTGCATTTTCAATAGATGAACTCAACTATATCCATTGAATTAATAAGTTAGTGCGTCTACACAGCAGTGTTAATTCGGAATAACGGATGTTATTCCGAAATAACAATGCGAGCATCTACACAGCAATTCCATTATTTCAAAATAAGTGTGCAGTGTAGACATACCCTTAGGGTATTTTGAAATAAGGCAATCATTCACACTACCAAGCCTATTGAGCCTGCTTGTGAAGAGAAATAAGCTTATTTTAAAATAGTTAATTTGGGAGTTGTTATTTCAAAATAACTTATTTTGAAATAACCTGGTAGTATAGACATAGCCTTAGAGATTTTTTTCTCCCCATAGAAAGTCTTTTGCCAAATTGATAAGAAATGCAGAATTCATCAATAAAACAGGGCAGAAGAAACACTATGCTTTCAGGAAATGTCCAAGTTAAACTTGGTTGCTACCCTTTTATATATATTTGGTACAAACATTAAAGACAACATAATCCAGCAGGAACATTTATTTTCTTTATAATCCTCTCAAGCATACTTTTTATTTCTTCATTTGCATTTTCCACCTCCAGTTCACATAGTTCTTTTCATGAGTTGTGTATTACTTTTGTTTTTATTATAGACTCCAGAAAGCATTTACTCTGACGTCTTTGTAGCAACGGTGGAGCTGGGCGAGTGCAGTGCACAGGGATAAGAATTACAGCAAGGCTAAGGGAGTGGACTACTAATAGAATGAGATATAAAAGACTGGAAAAGATGCAGTGCTTTAGGAAGATTTCGCTTTGCTCCCTAATATAAAATTCAGCATCAATATTCCTATTATAGCACTGTCATTCACATTACAGTATTGATGTATCACTTATTTAAAATTGTGATTTAATTTGTCTGTTCATAACTATGCTAAATATGTGAACTTCAGTGAATTCTTGGCATGTTTATGATTATGCACATATTTTGTTTGAGAAATGTAGCTTTAATACAGTGACCCTCTCATCATTTTGAATTTTTTCTTCCATGCATGACTTGGGTCATAAGAAACATTGTCTTTTATATATGGCGCATAAAACTCAGATATTTTCATGTACAATAGGACTTTGTTCTGTCAATTTTCCAATTCTGTATCTTACTTATTGACAGAAACTGCTATATTGCTTAATATTCTAAAGTGGCAAGGCAGGCTGCAATCAACAAAAGGACACCACAGTAATTGCACAACCCTTCCCTGTACAAATGAGCCCGGTGTTTGATCTTTTTGTATGTAGGCTGAAATTCTGGATAGCCTAGAGCAGTCGTGCCCAATGCGGTGCCCACGGGCGCCATGGCACCTGCCGGGGCATTTATGTGCGCCCACCAAGTGACCAGGCCTGGTCCAAGCCATTCTTGTGCCCCGGATGCGCAGCGCATGCGCGGTTCCTGCCCCGGTCGCGTGGCAGCCCCAAAAGTTTGGGGACCACTGGCCTAGAGCAGCAGACCTCATGCTACACCATGAATGATGGCTCTGTAGAATGTCAACCACAGACACTGACTTGGGCTATTTTTACATCTCAATGTGAATGTATAGAACAATGGCTCTACACAGTTTGAGGACCCAGTAGCCCCATCTCTCTGCTGTTACCACCTTTCTATTCTCCTTAGGGGCAGGTTGTCACAGAGAATGCCTCCAATGAGAGCAGGCAGTATTCATCCTAGGTCAGCTCATTGGCAGGTGCGCCAAAGAACCTTCAGCAACTATAGAATTTTAGCTCCCTCTCTTGAAGGGCTGAGTTTCAATTAAACAGTGTAATATAAGTTCTACTTATATATCATGTCCTATCTCCTTACCAGGCGTTTTCTGGAGGAGGATCCTATCTACTCCCTGCGGTTTCACTCCCCAGGCCCACCCCTGGAAGTTGAGGCAAGCATCTCTACTCTCTCTTAATGGGACTTTCCACTCATTGGCTGACTTCCAGCCTTTCTAGCATTTTCCCAGACCTCAGCTCCTAGATCATCTTCCCAGAAGTACAGAAGCACCTGACTCTCACTTCTGATTCCTTGCATAATTTCTGAACTTGGGAGACCCTTTATGTCCCTACGAGCCCTGCTCTACATCACCATCCTCTGCCATGTCACTCCAGAACTTATTCCTTTCAACGGGGAAGGTGGCCAGAGCATGGTGCAGGGTGCAGTTGAGTTCCAGCCTCTCTACAATGCCGGCTCATGGTGGCTACGTCTAGACTGCACGCTTTTTTCGACAGAGGCTTTGTTGACAGATACTGTTGAAAAAGCAGTTTGCATGCAATAGTGCCTTTTTTCAAAAGAGTACTTTCGAAAAAGGCGTTATTCCTCGTAAAGTGAGGTTTACCGCTGTCGACAAAACTGCTGCATTCTGTCCATTTACCATTGACAGAACATGGCAGTAGTGTAAATGCAGATATAGTTTTGTCGACAAAAGGCCACATTGGTCAATAAAACCCTGTAGTCTTTACACACCCGGTGTGTTACAGTCTTTACTGTTTTGTCTACTATGTCAAGCACTGGAGTATCTATTTTGTTTAATAAATGGCAAACTTATTGTTAGCAGAGTTTGGTATGTGTGTACACACACACACATAATATAATATAATTATAATATAATATAATTAATTAATACATAATCTGTTATCAATACAATGAAATTTCTTTTTGACAAAGTGAAAACTGGTTTTCAATCCAGTACAGTTCCTATAAAAAATTATCATGAATTCTGTTTTAACTTGCAACTGCAATAAATCATAGAGGACACACACTGAGTGAATCAGGGAACAGGAAAAAGTCCCTAATAATTAGACAAAGCTGTATGGATCTTAGATCACTACTTTTTTTAAGTTTATCAAAACAGTCTTAAAAAGTAATATACTATTAAAATGAGGGAATAATACATTACTTTATCTGTTAAAAAGTCACACAAGTGAGAAAAGTGAAGTTATCTTCAACATAAAAAATTTACAGTAACTGTGCAGAATGAAAAAAATTAAAATTTTCATACTTGTGTACCTAACATTTTTCTTTCCTGCAAAATTTGATGAAACATCTGTTTTCTCATTTAAAACATACAATTTTGTATTTCAAGCACACTGAATTTTGAATTTAAAAATGAGCGTTTGTTTTGATTTTACCCATTTGCAAATAAAATAAATCTATTAACATAGCAAAATGGAAAGTAAAAAAAAGGACTTTGGAAATTTTGCGGTTGATTGTGACTCAGACTTCAGGTGGTTTCATAGTTCACTGTGAATATTTTGAATGTATTATTCATTTAGCTACAGATTTAAACAATGTTATTACTATGGCAATGCCCTGTGCTGCATGGCTGCACCTCAGATTCCAGAAAAGGCATGGCTCTCATATCTGATTACATGCAGGCCATAGATCTAGTGTATATTCATGTTCATGCTCAGTGGCGGCCCGTCCATATAGGCAAACTAGATGGTCGCCTACAGCACCAAGTTAAATGGGGCGCCAAATGGTGGAGTTTGGAGGTGGGGGAGCCGATTGCATGGTTCACCTAGGGCGCCAGTTGCTGGCAGCTAGTCTAGGACCGCCCCTGTGAATCATGCTATAAATACTTTGAATATATGATGATATGCCTGCAGTCCTTTTCCAGTGAAATCAATAGCAAAACTCCTTTCAACTTCAGTAGTGCATTCGTGGGTGTAGTCCCAAGAGCACTGAAGTCAGTCAAGTGTTTTCTGTTTACTTCAGTGAGCTTTGGATCAGGCCCTGCGTGATCTGAACAGCAGAAGAAGTGAACTATCCTTCATTAGGCTTTTCCTAACACTCAGGCATAGCGAGATACGTTCTTATCCTTCTGTTTTGGGGATTTCATGAACTGGCAAGAAGCAGGTAATGGAGCAGCTAGAGATGCTCTCTGCCCACTCTCTTGTAATTCCAGTTAGATGCTGTTGAGCAGTTATGCCTGGAAAATATAAGAGTTCAGATTGCTCAACCTTCGCATTGGAGTTGCCCCTGGGACTGCAGCAGAAAGTTGTGAGAGACAGATGGAAGATGGTACCTCTGAGCCATAGGTTAGATACCAGTGATTTGTAAATCACTCATCAACATGGTATTTATCCTTTACCAAGTCTAAAGCATGGCTTATGAACACAGTTTGTAACACACTGCAACCCTATTACAGACAGCTATGAATATAAAACACATAATAGTGTTATATCTGTTACCTGTGGCCAGGAAGAGGTACCTTTTACAGCAATCAGGCAGAAAATCTAGAGTGGAAATTTTCTGTTGAAATAACAGGGATATGTTTATGAATTTCTAAAACTGATTTTTTTATAGAAAATACAACTTCACAGCTTCTGTAGCTGCCAAGAAATGTAATTGAAAAGCACAACAGCTAGCAATGAGGGAGAGAGGGAAAAAGTTGGATCAGCAACCCTGAAGGAGAGAGGTAGATTGGTGTCAGAAAAAGGAGACACAGAAGAGAGAGACAGACAGAAATAGGGGAAAAATAAATAGTACCTAGGAATCAGTGCTGTCATGGGTTATACAAAATGTCACAGATCAAAACCATATCCACTGGAATGCAGTGATCCATCTCTGGGTTCAGGTGACATTCACAAATCATTCATGCTTTCTCTTGTATTGACAATCTCAGTGGTTCAAAAATCTTGAGTCAGGACTCAGAAAATCTTGAGATTGTTTTTTAAAATCCTAATATAGAGGGGTTTTCTTTGCCTTCTTGGGTATGTCTAGACTACAAGGTTTTGTCGACAGATACTGTTGACAAAGCTTCTGTCGACAAAGAACGTCTAGACTACATCCAGTTCTGTCGACAAAGCAAGCAGCTTTGTTGACATGACAGTGTGGACGCAAAGGACAGTGTAGACGCAATAATGTTCACTTTTGTCGACAAAACACTGCAGTCTAGACACACCCCTTGTTTCTGAGCCTGTAGGTCAGGGCCTTACACGGTACTATTAAACTGGTGCCCAAATACCTGATGGCAGCTGTGGGGGAGACAATGATTTTTTTAGAGATGTGATTTTATAATCGTTAGCAGCACATTAATGAAATATTTTAAAAACAAATGTTAAACTCAGGTTCTGTCAGTAAATTCAGAAACTGACAATGTATATCTGGGCATGGCAAAAGCCTGTTAAATAGCTTCATGACCGTTTGAATGCTCTTTCATATGTTCCATATTCTGCCAATAGGTTTGGCAGAATTTTTCACTTTTTAGTTAACTAGAGCCTCTCTGGAAGAAGCAGAGCTACAGAACAGAGATAAGAAGAGGCAGGTGGATCGACATAAAGACCTAGCAGTGGCCCAAGTTTACAGGTGCCACATACAACAGTTTATCCTGCCTACGGATAAGGATGGCTCTATACTTAGTTCACATTTTCAAGGTTTTCTATGCAACCCAGATGTACTAGAAACTTATTTTTTAAATGAAAGTTGAGATTCTCACCTGTTCACTTGACTCCAAGAGCAAGGTCTTTCAGTATTTTGCATTTTATTTCAAAGAATCATAGAATACTAGAACACCTCAATGGGTCATCAAGTCCAGTCCCCCTGCCCTCATGGCAGAACCAAGCACCTTCTACTTCATCCCCTGATAGATGTCTATCCAGCTTGCTCTTAATCTCCAGTGATGGAGAATCTACAACCTCCCTAGACAATGTATTCCGGTATTTAACCACCCTGTCAATTAGGAATTTATTCCTAATGTCCTTCTGTGATGGGGTGCTTAAGCCCCGCACTCTCGCTGCTCCAGCCGCAGCGCTGTGGAGAACCCAGATGCTGGGGCAAAAGCTGTGCGGCACATGCTCCCAGGTGATCAGCTGGGAAGGCAGCCACATAGCACAGCAGGGGGGAGAGGGCGGGGTGGAACACAGTGCTCAAGCAATGGCGCGACACCTACGCAGCGCTCCGGTGGGCGATTTAAACTCACCAGACACCTAGGCCAGGGGAGAGGGGCGAGAGGAGAGGCCTCAGCTACCCAGCAGGAAGGCAGCAAACCTGGCAGTTCAGACAGAGGTAGGAAGAACACGGCCACCTCAGACAAGGGTGGAACTATTATGGTGGCTCGGAGGAGGACAGAGCAGTTCTGCGAGTGGTTGAGGGACCCCGACGTGCCTACGGTAGGGCCGCACCATGAATAGTAACTTGGCCGAGCCCCCGGGGAGGGGGATAGGAAGTGGCCCAGGGTTCTGATAGCCTGTGGGTTGGCTAGTTTCGGGCAGAGTGCCCTCAACCAGGCAGGGGAGTGATTGTACCCCACCTTAGGGCTCTGAGCTGGGACTCGGTAGAGAGGGAGGGTCCGGGTCCCCCCTACTCCACCCCATCCCTCAGCTGGAGACCAGTTGTCGTAAATGGACTCCAATCTGAACATATACAGAGACTTAAAAAGTCTTCTCCATGAAGTGAGAGAGAGACTGTGTGGAACTGAGGGTGTCCATCCGGGCAAGGCAGCCGAACCCCGAACTCATGGGGCGGTCCGCAAAAGGATCTGGGGACAAACCAAGCACTACTGGTGAAAAGGGAGGGGGTTGGAGAGTGGCAAAGAGGGAGATACATGGGCAGAGCCCACTGTTCTCTAAGTGCTAATAAAAGCACGGCAAGCTCCCACCTAAGGGGTTTGGTATAACACCTTCCTAAACCTCCCTTGCTGCAATTTAAGCTCATTGCTTCTTGACCTGTCATCAGAGGCCGAGAACAATTTTTTCCCTCCTCCTTATAACACTCTTTTAGATACTTCAAAACTGCTATCATTTCCCCTCTCAGTCATCTCTTTTCTAAACTAAACAGCCCAATTCTTTCCATCTTCCCTCATATGTCATGTTTTCTAGACCTTTACTCATTTTTGTTGCTCTTCTCTGGACTTTCTCCAATTTCTCCACATCTTTTTTTGAAATGTAATGCCCAGAACTGGACACAATACTCCAACTGAGGCCTAATCATTGCAGAGTAGAGCAGAAGAATTACTTCTTGTGTCTTGCTCACTATGCTCCTGTTAATTTTAAAGACTCCAGATACACATATAAAGAGTTGGCAACACTGTACCAACAGAAATTCCTGAGACAACAGCAGCCTTGAGATACACAGCTGTCTATATTTATGGAATTCTATTCTACCATGTAGTGTAATTGGATATAACTTGAAATCTAGTATGAAACCAACATATGCTTAATCAATGTGTACAATGTTTTATAATCGTCTGACACAGACAAGTGTATTCAGTATGTGTTCCTTTTGCTTTGTGATTTCCAAATGAAGAGACAATATCCATTCTTAGTAATCATATAGGGTTAGATAGGTACACAGGAGGTGTAAGAGGAAAAAAGCTTCCTAACTAACCCTAACCCTTCACTCCCTGGATCCGAGCTATCCATACAGCAGCTGTGGGTACGTGGGGACTCATAGGAAACGTGCCCAAGATGCCTCTTCAAGAAACAGTTGGACAAGGAGTGTGTGAAAACTGGACTCAATGAGACTATTGATGTAAGTAAGTCTTTGACTCTGCAACTGCATGGCTACGTCTAGACTGGCATGATTTTCTGGAAATGCTTTTAACGGAAAAGTTTTCTGTTAAAAGCATTTTCAGAACAGAGCATCTAGATTGGCACGGACGCTTTTCCGCAAAAGCACTTTTTGTGGAAAAGCATCCGTGCCAATCTAGACGTGCTTTTCTGCAAAAAAGCCCCAATCGCCATTTTTGCAATCGGGGCTTTTTTGCAAAAAACAAATCTGAGCTGTCTACATTGGCCGTTTTGCCCGAACGGGAGCAGCATAATATTTCCGCAAGTACACTGACAATCTTACATGAGATCATCAGTGCTTTTGCGGAAATTCAAGCGGCCAGTGTAGACAGCTGGCAAGTTTTTCCAGAAAAGTGGCTGATTTTCCGGAAAAACTGGCCAGTCTAGACACAGCCCATATGGCCAGGCACAGGGGTACACAAGACTCCTAAGTGCAAGATCTTAAGATAAAGAAAATCTGACCAGCCTGTTGTGTGACTGTAAATTAACATTTTAATTGACTTTAAATGGTTAATGCTTCAGGCACCACGTCAGTTCTGGAAGGGAATATATGTTGGTTAGAAAAGCTTTGATTTTTATTTTACAGATTATTGTATTTAAAATAAATTGAAAAATGTTAAATACTTGTTTTAACTGTGGGCTATTGGGTTTTTTTTGCTTTTTCTTTCCTTCCTCTTTCTCAAGCTTTTATTTCTAAAGTCACTTCTGGCACATAGAGGGTTTTTTTTTTGTTATATCCATGCACGCCTCTATTCTGGTTTATATAATTATTTCTTCCTCAATCTTTAGTATTCACTTCTTGTTACAATATTTCAGTTCCTAAAGATCCAAAAACTTGCAGATATATAGTTTCCTTTTATTTTAGCTACATGCAGCAGAGGGTGCTGGTACTATGATGCAAAAGTGACCATAGAGTTGATATGTACATTCTTAGGACAGATATGCAGGAAATAGGAAATTGAGGGTTAAAGGTTGATGAAGGCATAAGAAAGGATCTGATTATTCTCATAAATGCAATCACTGTATGGAATTCTTGTGAAACTCTGAGTGAACCATTGTGTATCCCCACAGAGACAGAAGCGCATTCTAACAGTGTAAAGGCATTCATTTTAATGATATAGAAAGAAAAAAACAATTACAATAATTACTACATAAAAGAGTAATAGTTAAAAGTAGTCTTGCATAGAATTACAAAGCTTTTTAAAATGTGTTCCATATTATTTTGTCCCTGATATAAATTAAAACAAAAATACCATTGTGCAAGTGGCATAAAGAACAGTGTGTGCGGTCACAAAGATATGTACACATGTCTTGGATGCTAGAGTACTTGGCCTTAGTTCTGTGTTTCACAGCTCCCCGGAGGCATAAATTATATATCTTTACAAATGCATACTCTGTTTTAGTTTCCTAATTTCTCTCTCCCTTTGTTATTTGCCTTCTGACTGAATGTTTTAATGTATTTGCCATAAAATGTCTGTACTGTTTTTTGCAATACTGCCATCCATCTTATTTAGCACCTGATCCAAAACCTGGTGAAATCAATAGAAAAGATTTTCATTTATTTCAATAGGCTCTAGATTCAGAGGCCCTTAGTTCCATAGGGGGATTTTGGGACAATCTGTCTGTGACACACACTATATAAAACATGCTGGTTTTGCAGTACTTTATTCCTGTAAGTAGTCATAACTCAAGTGAGTAATCCATGAGGGTATGTCTACACTAGCCCCCTAGTTTGAACTAGAGAGGCTAATGTAGGCATTCGAAGTTGCAAAATATTTAAATCCCGGGCTTTATTTGCCTCTTCCCGTCCGGGCCATTTTTAAATCCCCTTAGTCCGAACTAACTGCCCACGGCTACATGTGGCAGTCAAACGTTAACTCGAACTAACTCCTTAGTTCGAGTTACCTGTTATACCTCATTCCACGAGGTGTAACAGTTAACTCGAACTAAGGACTTAGTTTGAGTTAACGTTTGACTGCCACGTGTAGCCGCGGGCAGTTAGTTCGGACTAAGGGGATTTAAAAATAGTGCCCGGACGGGAAGATGCAAATAAAGCCCGGGATATTTAAATTCTAGGCTTCATTTGCAACTTTGAATGCCTACATTAGCCTCTCCAGTTCGAACTAGGGGGCTAGTGTAGACATACCCTTAGATATTAATGGCAAGGTAAAGAACTGCTAATGTAAGTAAGTAGAATTTAGCCTTGTGGACCTGAGGTCTACCTTCCTCTCCCCAAAAGTCTGCACATGGCCAAAGAACCAAATTTGTTATTTTTTCTTTATCAGAGAACCAAGTTCCGTAATTGTACAAGCCCAAGTAAATGCCCTATGCACAAGGGTGTTCTGTGAGTGATTCAGCACTTCTCCAATGCCCAGCTTATAGGATGCTAATAGAACCCCATGTACAGAGATTGGGCTGGTGGATCCATCTATAACCTAGGATTTCTTGACCATGCCTGTGGTGTTACCTGCCTAACCCTTTACATATAACCATAAATGAATCTTCTGCCAAATGAGCTCTAGTCCACAAAGACCACCCCATACCTCCACAGGATCTATTACCTTTCCCTCTGCAAGTGAAACCACACTGGCTCCATTGCTTTTTGTTGTTGTTGTTCTGTGTTCTGAAAAGAAAGGAACAGGATTTGGGCCTGATGGCCAGTGTTCCCTATAAGCTCTGTGCTTATGCAGCTGCTCAGGCGACATTCAAATGCATCTCAGTTGATTAGCAGAGTGCCCACAGCTAGGTTTTGTTTCTACTGGTGGTGCACATTCACCCATGCTTCAGTGCACATAAAAATTTATTCTGTATATGGATGGAAAAAAATCTTCACCTGAATGGAAAAGATTAGAGAACATTGCTGATAGCCAAATCCTGGTGCTCTAGATCAATGCGAAATATTACTACTGACTCTGATGGGAACAAGATGTGGGTCTACGTTCATAAGAAATATGAATGATTTTTGTTTTGTTTTGTTTTGTTGGGTCTGAAGAGGAATTGGAGTCTCCTAAAAGTATTAATGTTTCTCTGAACTTACTGACAGTGTTTGAGTTGGTGGTGTTTGTAGTGCCTAGTATGCTTCAGGTCCCTTATGTCAGCACCATCTGGATGTGTTTTAAAAATAATCGTATACAATATGCTCATGCATCAATTTAGCCAAACAATTTTTGTCATTTCCAGCCATCTTTCAAGCATAAAAAAACAAATATTCTAGAGTCCTCTCTTAAATAATTGAATGTCCAATGAGTTACAACATAAATCATTTTCATTGCTTATCTTCCACCGCACAGTACTGGTTTGTATTTGCCCAGCAGCACTGTTTAACTGTTTAATAGGGACTATCGCCCCTAATTCCTTTAGTGTAAAAACATGTATTGAAAAATAATGAGCAATCATTTGGCATTAGACCATGCAAGCGATAAAGAAAATTTCTTCAGTAAGTAGCATTGTGTAAATTAAAATATGGGAAGGCAAGCATTTTGTGAATAACTTAGTCATAGATAAAGCTACACTTTAATTAAGTATAGCAGATAAGACAGCTTGTTAGTGCATTGGCTACATAAATCTTCATCAGAGACACAGAAATTGCTTAATCAGAAGCAATATTCTAAATATGAGGCACATAATAAGTTGCTTTTTATTTTAATGAAAAAATAATTGAGTGCTCCAGTTAGCATTGCTGATGTCAAATTTGTCCATGATTGCACTATACAAAAACGTGGTAGAAAAGGCTCTTTTCTTTGAGGAAACATGCCAAAACTAGCATGAAGTATCCTCAACCACATTCAAACCTCTTTGTCAGTGTGTTTAAATCTCAAAGCAAGACTAGCAAGGTGAGAACTCAGTGCTTCATTATTCAGCTCACTTGCATCACTGGAAATTTTTAAATTAAGATCAGGCCTTTTTCTGAAATATCTATTTGAGTTCAACAATGACAATTGGACTTGAAGCAAGAATTAATTTAAGGAAGGACTACGGCCCAAAATTACGTGGGAAGTCAGGCTATATGTTCACAGCCAATTAGGGTCCAGTCTGGCCTCAAAAATAAAAATTTATAAAAGAACACTTTAATGTATCCTTTTTTCTTGTATTAAACAATGTTGTATGTCTTAAAGTACAAGATAACGAGTTGCAGTTCTTAAATGATACCTATAAATGTGTGTATTCAATGTGATGGACACAGCATTTATATATTTCATTCCATGTATTTATTTATTTTTATATTTACAATGCTATTGTGGAAAGCAAAATTAACTCATTGTTATAACTATCAATATAAATGTATTATGACTGTAACTCATAACTAAAATACTGTACCAATCCTGCTGTACTCCCTTATATGCACTATCAACAATTATGCTTATCCTTCATTATAAACACTGATAACTCAGACTTCTACCCTATATAGACATATGTGTGGGGGGGGGGGAGAGAGATTTAACACACTTCTATTGGAATATTCCTCTGTGTAAAATTATGGATGAGCCTAAGGCTTTGCAGGATTAAAGGCTTGTGATGAGGTAGATTCTCTGTTGGAGGCCAACATGTCTGCTGGAGGCCTTTCTGCACCCTGCCCAGCAACAGGAGCAGAAGAGAGGTCCTCCAAGCAGAATAGGTCCTCCAAGTAGTAGACTCTGCTGCAGCCAATCAGGCCATAGCAGGCCAATATAAAAAAGAAGCTGCTGGGCCAGGGCCTGCCTGTTCCTTGTTGACGCTCAACCCAAGCAGATCTTAGGCCTCACTGGGAGAACAGCAGCACTCTGGACAGCTCTGATTAAGAGCTGGACTTCAGACCTGGTCAGAACCAGGTCCAGTGGCTGAAGACTAGCCAGTAAGCCAATGGCAACACTTTGCAGAACTCTGGACAGGAAGGACTTGACCACAAGGCCCAAAAGGAAGGGCTGGACAGAGCAGCTTCCTGAGGAAGTGGCCCAGGGAACATGACAGCAACCAACCTCTTTGAGACCAGCAAGTAACTGCTACTTACAGGGGCCCAGAAGAGTGGGCAGGCCTGGTTCCCCCCTCCCCCACCAACTCTCAGCAGACACAACAGGGGGTAAGAAGAAGTCTGGTCCCAGGCCAAATACTGGACACTTCCTCTCCCGCAGACAGCTGGGCAGAGAGACTACAAGACTCCCCTCAGCCACCAAAGGATGCTCACAAGAAGGGAAGAGCCCTTTACAAGGCTAAATGTATATTTGGTTACTTTTTCCCCCTGCTTGCTTCTGTAATGTACAGTTCTTATCATTTAATGCATGGAAAATTGTAGCAACAGAGACATAGTTTAAAGCCCCTTTATTTAACTCATGAAAAATAATTAAAATATATCTTTAAAAACTCACATTGTTGCAAAACAAGTTTAAAGTCAAATGTCCTACACTCGACTTGACAGTCACCTCTGGAAATGAATAGATTCAGTTGCATAACTTTCTAAATTAATGTGTTGTTATTCTGCCATGTTAAAATTTTGCTCTTATCAGGGATCATACTTTAAATATAAAAAATTACCTTTTATGGAGATATTTTTATGGAATACATACTGAGTGATTTTTATCTGGAATTGCATGGAAAAAAAATGCCATCAGATTGAAAGAGAAAGAAGAGGAAGAGATTCCATTCTCCTCAGCTGGCATTCAGGCATCCTTTTCCTCTCAGTTTTTAATCTTTCCTCATATCACCATTATTATTATTTTTGTACAATGGTTGTATTGTCTGGTTTAATGTTTGCAGATGGCATGGTAACACTAGATTAGCTCTTCAGATCTTCCCTGGGTTGCTGGAGAATGGTATGATGAAGCTTGAAGTTGTTAATTCACTAAGCTCTTGTTCTTTTACCGGGGGGCAAATGAAGCCTTCTCTTCTATACCTACAAAAGCTTCCTTTCTAGTGCAATAGGAAGGTTTTACTGGAAGGGGGGCTGTCCAGGAATAGTGTGAAGAAAGGGTCAAAGCATGGTCAGACTTGGGGCTGGGATACAAAACCACTGATGCATAGATCCCTGTTGCCTAATTTCTCCACATAAACTAGCTACTTCAGCCATTTCAATTCCTTCATCTCATCTCTTCTCTCTATTCTATTCTCTCTACTTGGTTGCCCAGGTACATGTACTTAAGTGAGAGCTAGATTTACCCGAGGTTACTGTTTTTTCCCCAAAGTTCCAAATATGCCAGTGTAGTCATTTTATACTGTGATCTCTTAATAGCGGAGAGCAGTCAAATCCCCCATTGCCTGAAGATTAAGGATTTTTAGGTTTTATATTACTTGTTTCCTTGTGACAAGAATTGTGTTTTTAATATCACATCATGTGATTTGCTCTTCATGTTGAAAGTTAGCAATAGACAATACTGAATATAATTTTGAGTTCCACATCTCATCAGAAGAAAAATCTTCTGTCATTCATATCCCTTTATAAATTGCAAACTTTGCTGCACTCTATGCAGCAGAGGGATAATTGTGCTCATGAATGGTTCTCTTGATGTACATCTTAGCATGTCTGCAAAACTAATGCATTCACATACCAAGCTCCCCACACATTTTTTATGTTGCCACAACTGACTGCTAATTATAGTCGCCAAACATGTTAACATCACTGACTTTAATCAAAGGCTGTCTAGCACCTCTGAACAAGAAGGCATTAGGCAATGAGGCCATTGCCACCCTGAGGGCTACATTGTGATACTCTTAACTTATACTGAGCAGTACCTTACTACACAGATAGCCCCATTCAGCTCAGTGAGTCTAAGGCCAGGTCTACTCTAAAGGGGAAAGTTGACTTAAGATTTGCAACTCCAGCTATGTTAATTACATAGCTGGAGATGTATCTTAAATCAATTTTCAAGCAGTCCACAGAGCAGGAGGTGGATGGGAGCACACACTCCCATTGGCTACCCTTACTCCTCATGAGGAGCAGAACTACTGGCTCTGATGGGGCTGCCCTTTCCATTTACATTAGCGGGTCTTCACTAGACCCACTAAATCAAATCCAGGAAGATCGACTGCATCCGCGTCGATCTTCTGCATAGTGTGCACACGTCCTAAGATACTATTTAATGTTTGGAAGGGTATAAGAATCTGCATTAAATGGGGTGACCAATGATGACGTCACGCCATTGAGGGCTGTGGAGGTGGGGGCACTGATCGCACATTCCATCTGGTGCGTAGGGGCGCCGATTGCGCATTCTGCCTGGGGCACCAGCTGCCAGCAGCCCGCCTTATGCTGCCCCTGGGTTTATACTCCCTCTGGCTATTTTAGATATGCAATACAGACTCTGAGTAATACACATTGAAGCCTCTGGGAATTGGAGAACACAGTTCCCAACAACTTTAGGGTGGGTCTTCTGTGCATTTATCTGAGGACAGCAATTAGCTCCACAATAGGAAACTACTTAGTTCTAATTGTGCCTCATTTAACTAAACTGTTTAAACACCTAGTAATTTTCTGACTATTATTTTTTAAATTCTGTTGAAGAGATAATATTCCTGTTTTGTTGTAGCTTGAGAAAAGTGGTCAGAATTAACTGACATACTGTATAATTGTGTGGATGGAAAAAAGTTAGTAGGTTTTTTAAATGAAAGGAGACCATTAACAGGATTTGAATTTATGACCTTTGAAATAGGAAGCACATGCTTTATCCATGAGTCACTATAAACTTGTATTACAGTCTATGTGAATGTATAGGCATTAATTAGCTGCAGAAGGGCTTGTCTCCTTTTCTCTGAATGCGGTAGAAACCCACTGGAAATAAAAAGTAAAAAAATTTAAAAATAAGAATTGAAATAATCAACAAAGCTTGTTCCTAGTTTATACGAAGATCTGCACATATGCTATATTTCATGAAAATCAGACTTTCTGTCTTTCTAGATCATTACAAAGAAAGCAAGATGACGAACAATGTTTTTCTTCCTATAAATCTCTCTATAAATCATGAACACACATGAGCACTGGTATCTGTATATTATAAATGGTTCAATTAGTGAAATAGCAGGGGTTGGGAGTAACAGTGAGTCAGCAAAATCATGGCTATTGGTCCTCATGGAGGGAAACCTGTCTGGAGGAATATAGGATTATGGTTGGGGTGTGACTAGCTGCACTGGTATATACTGGTTTGAGAACTGATAGCTCCACAGTCTCCAATAATAATTTTAGGGCTTGGCTGGTCCAGGGACAAGAGAGAGGGGAGACTGTGTTGACTTCCACAGCTACAGCAGAGCCATAGACTGGGAATTATTTGGCTCTTCCTGCCTGCATACTTTTGTATTGGAAGGGAACCATCACAAAAAATAAAATTCCAGTGTGTGGTATCTTCTTAACAAATTCTCAGGTATCCCCTATAGAAAGTAACATTGGTGCTTTGTATGAGTTTAGACTGGAATCATTACTGTAAATCTCAGTCTTTCTACATTTCTTTCTTCAGTGCTAAATTATTGCTGTCACTGCTAAGGAAATTTCATTCTCCACTGAAGGCTGAGTCCTCTTGTGCCCATTTTGTAGGTGCTATACTGAAATAATGTTGTAAAGAAATTTATTCCATGCTTACCTTTTTTCTGAAGGTAAATGTATTTATCCCTTTTTCATAAGGAGGAAAACTAAGGTGTAGAGAGCTTGCTTAGTACACCCAAGGTAACAATGGGAATTAGTGGCAAGACAGAGAAAACTACCAGACCTTGGTCCATCCAACTTGTCCGATGCCACAAAAGCACCAGCTTCGTGGAATACTGTGATAATGCTGGTGTAAAATTACACCATTTTAACTGATATCATCCTTACAAATTATACATCAGCTTTAAGACAGTTGTAGTTCTTCTAGATTTACACCAGTGTAATGTAAGAGCAGATTTTGTCTCTTTGTATTGTACCTTAAAAGTAAATAAACCTACACAGTTCAGCTGTGTCTAGACTGGCAAGTTTTTCTGGAAAATCAGCAGCTTTTCCGGAAAAACTTGCCAGCTGTCTACATTGGCCGCTTGAATTTCCACAAAAGCACTGACGATCTCATGTAAAATCATCAGTGCTTTTCCAGAAATACTATACTGCTCCCGTTTGGGCAAAAGTCTTTTTCCGAAAGCCTTTTGCGCAAAAGAGCCAGTGTAGACAGCACAGTACTGTTTTCCATAAAAAAGCCCCGATCGCGAAAATGGTGATCGGGGCTTTTTTGCAGAAAACCACGTCTAGATTGGCCACGGACGCTTTTTCGCAAAAAGTGCTTTTGTGGAAAAGCATCCTGCCAATCTAGATGCTCTTTTCCGAAAATGCTTTTAACTGAAAACTTTTCCGATAAAAGCATTTTCGGAAAATCATGCCAGTGTAGATGTAGCCTTCATGTAAATATTCAGACCTCTTTTTCATAATCACTCTGCTCTGATGTTTGTGTAGCCTGGAGGCTTTGATTTTTCTTGTATCACTATTGTACCTTCCTGAGAACTGATTCTTAATTAAATACTCTTTCCTTTAAATCCTTACTTGTATGAGTAAAGCCACTCATACAACTAGTTCTACTTTTTTCATAGATTATAAACTCAGAATGGACCACCATGATCTGACTTCCTGTCTAACAGAGGACTCTTGGGTTTGCAAGATCTGGCTCAAGCCTGGAAACTGTCTTTGACACTTCTTTTCCTAGACTTGAAGAAGAGCTCTGTGTAACCTTGAAAGCTTGGCTCTCTCACCAACAGAAGTTGATCCAATAAAAGATATTACCTTTCCCATTTTGTCTCTGATGCTCTGTAACATCTGAATGGAGTCTTGGCACAAATCTGGGATTTGAATTAGTCTCTAATGCTTAGAAGAATGACATTTAAATCAAGAGCCAAGCTAGAATTCATTTCTGCTTCAGAGGGTTTTTTTCCTGAGATTCTGGCAACAAATCTGGAAAAATACTAGTTTGCCAGGCTATAAAATCTGAGACCTGAAAATAATTTTATTTCTGCCCTAAAGAGGCAATAACTGCTCATAATAAAGGTATTCATCTTGAATTTCTTGATACTGTTAACATAAATTATACTCAAATGGCAGTAAAATATTCTCTTTCTGTCAGGATTCCTGATGGATAAGGTTTCTTCTATGTTGATGCTTCCTACAAGATGATGAAATATCTGAAGGAAGTAGTTACAACTGTAACCCTTCTGCAGGGTACTGCCAGCAGCATCCAGGGCCGGGTTCAATATCTAGGGGTCCCTTTTTATCCATCTCACACAGAATTGGCTCGAGCCCCCACCCAGTAGCCTGGGAAATTCACACACCCCTGGGCGCCTCTGAGAGGCGATGCTTCCCCACTCACAAGCACAGAGTCTGAGTGTAGAAAAGAAACTTTTAATGGAAGAGAGAGAAGTCACATGGCAATAACTTGGGAAAATACCACAGAGTTCATAACCAACTCACGAGTAACAATCCCAGTTCCAAGGGACTGAGCAATGTCCTTTGCCTTCAGGCTCACCAGTCCAACAATGAATGTAAGGGTCTCATTCACTTACCCAAACTTCCTCCGTACCCCACTTCAAATGCCCCAATTACATCTGTGTCCAGTCAGTGCGGACCCTGACACATCACCCTGATGACATCACTCACTGAGTCTGAGGCCATGCCACCTTTGTGCTGCTCCTGTGGTTCTCTTGCTCTGCCTGCTGATGCTCCTACCCATGGCCCACCAGTTGTCCCCACTAACCGCTCTGTTGGCCACCTACCACTGCTCCTATTGGCCACCCACCACTCGTCCCCGCCAGCCGCTCTGCTGGCCACCTGCCAGTCGTTCCCACCAGCCACTCTGCTGGCTGCCTGCTGGTCGTTCCCACCAGCTGCTCTGCTGGCCACCTGCCACTGCTCCTACCAGACACTCACCAGTCATTTCCACCAGCCTCTCCGCTGGCTGCAATGGGCCTGGATCCAGGCCAAACCAGTGACTTCCACTCTGAGGGTATGTCTAGTCTGTATCCCTCTGTTGGCAGAGGGAAGCAGATTAGGCAGGTAGACATTGCAAATGAGGCAGAGCTTTAAATATCCCGTGCCTAATTTGCATTAAAATGGCCACAGTGTTTTGCCAACTCAGCACTTTGTTGGCAAAAAGCGGCAGTCTAGAGGGGGATCTATCGAGAAAGAAAGCCTTTTTTGACATATTCTGGAAACCTCCTTGCAGGAGGCATAAGGGATCTTAACAGATTCCCCTCTAGACTGCCACTTTTTGCCGACAAATTGAAGAGTCAGCAAAACGTGGCAGCCATTTTTATGCAAATTAGGCACAGGATATTTAAATCCCTGTTTCATTTACAATGTCATCCTGCTTATTCTGCATTCCTCTGCTGACAGAGGGATGCAGTCTAGACATACCCTTAGGCTATGTCTACACTGGCGGGTTCTTGTGCAAGAACGGCTGTTCTTGTGCAATAATCTGCAGTGCATCCACACTGCCCACCCGATCCTGCTCAAGAAGATTTACAGTAAGGCGTGGTAAGAGAGGGCTTCTTGCGCAAGGGCTATGCTCTTTTCTTACAAGTGTAAGCTCTCTTGCGCAAGAACTCTTGCCAAGACAGCTTACACTTGTAAGAAAAGAGTGTAGCTCTTGTGCAAGAAGCACAAGTGTGGGCGCTCTCTTGCGCAAGAAAGCTATTTTAGCTAATAGAGTTTTATTGTGCAAGAATCCCTGCTGCACATCCACACTGCCATGGGCGCTCTTGTGCAAAAGCACATCTCACATGGCAGTGTGGTCGTGTTCTTGTGCAGGACTCCTTGCACAAGAACCCTTGAGCATGAAGTTCTTGCGCAAGGAGCCACCAGTGTAGACATAGCCTTAGTGATTTTAACTCTTTAGCCACCACCTAGATTGACAAAAGATTTCAGCTTCCACTGGAATAGCAAAAAAACTCTTGATGGAATCTGCTTTAGGTCCATTCTTAGAACAGAGGGGAAAAGAAAAAGGCTGAACTAGTCTTACAGCTCACACTTGGCAGGCATGAAATAGGCTAGCTCAAACCCTTCCCCTCTCCTCCCCCCAACTCAGTACATGCAACTCTGGAAGGGGGAGGCTTGTTTATCTGAGACCACTTACAATGATGGTGTCTCTCCTGCAAGCACTGGTGTCATATTTTACAGTTCCTACATTTAGGGGTAGCATGGTTTGTGACCCCCACAACAGCCCAAATTCATTACAATACATCACATTCCATTCCATCCTCCATCAGTCCCGGCTGAACTGGATTTGCATAACCACACCCCAGATTCCTTCCCATTCCAGCATGAGCTGTATTTACATATCAACAGTTAATTATCTTGCAGAGCTAAACAACTTCAGCTGGCTGCATTGCAAGCAGTCCTTCAGACCCCTGGCTTACACAACAAACAGCCTAAAGCTCCACTTCTGATGATTTCACTGATGCTTTGTTTAGCACATTGCTAAACTTAGCACCCTGTTTGTGGTAGTCTGTCATGTACAATGCTAGCTTCCCCAGAATCACTTTGCTAGGAGTTTTATGGAAAAATGCTCTGATTCCGTTTCTCACAAGAATGTTGCTTCTTAACTTAAATGTGAAAGCAGCTTGGAGGCAGAGCAAAGGAGGTGCATCCATTTACACCAGTATGGAGCCAGTATAACTCCTTTTGGTCTTGAAATGAGACGGTTCTCGGAAGCAATGTTGATCTCTTACAGTAGTAAAGTCCTGTGGTCCAGGAAATCAATGGCAACATTTCCACTGATTCCAATGGGAGGATGAATACCTCCTAGTCTCCTAGGCTGTGTCTAGACTGCAGGCTTCTTTCGAAAGAGGCTCTTTCGAAAGCATATTTCGAAAGAGCCTCTTTCGAAAGATAGCGTCTAGACTGCAGGCGGATCTTTCGATAGAGGAAATCCGCTTTTTCGAAAGAGAGCACCCAAGCGAGTCTGGATGCTCTCTTTCGAAGACGGCCTCTTTACATTGAAGAACGCCTTCCTTCGAAAGAGGAACTTTCGAAGGAAGGCGTTCTTCCTCGTGAAACGAGGTTTACCGCCATCGAAAGAAAAGCCGCGTTCTTTCGAAATAATTTCGAAAGAACGCGGCTTGAGTCTGGATGCAGGGGAAGTTCTTTCGAAAAAAGGGTACTTTTTTCGAAAGAACCCCTGAGTGTGGACACGGCCCTAGAGTGCTAATGAGATTTATCACTAGAGCATGTATGACTGTTGTTTCAAATGTTTTCATAACCATAAGACTTTGGTCACACTATTATTCAGTGTCACAGTGAGGCTGGTATTAGTATTTCACTTTTCTATAAACTAGATCCTTTAGGCTTACAATAGGCAGTAAAATCTGATGGATTTCATAGACTGCTTATTGGAAACAATGAGCATAAGTTATCTTTATATGACAATTTCATTGTATTATTGATAGCCCGTCAGCATACCACATCATAGAATCATAGAACACTAGAACTGGAAGGGACCTCGAGAGGTCATCGAGTCCAGTCCCCTGCCCTCACAGTAGGACCCAGTACCATCTAGACCATCCCTGATAGATGTCTATCTAACCTGCTGCTAAATATCTCCAGAGATGGAGATTCCACAACCTCTCTAGGCAATTTATTCCAGTGTTTAACCACCCTGACAGTTAGGAAGTTTTTCCTAATGTAAAACCTAAACCTCCCTTGCTGCAATTTAAGCCTATTGCTTCTTGTCCTATCCTCAGAGGCTAAGGAGAACAATTTTTCTTCCTCCTTCTTCTGACACCCTTTTAGTTACCTGAAAACCGCTATCATGTCCCCGCTCAGTCTTCTCCTTTCCAAACTGAACAAGCCCAATTCTTTCAGTCTTCCTTTATAGGTCATGTTCTCTAGTCCTTTAATCATTCTTGTTTCTCTTCTCTGGACCGTCTCCAATTTCTCTACATCTTTCTTGAAATGTGGACACAATACTCCAACTGAGGCCTAATCAGTGCAGAGTAGAGCAGAAGAATAACTTCTTGTGTCTTGCTCACAACACTCCTGTTAATGCATCCCAGAATCATGTTTGCTTTTTTTGCAACAGCATCACACTGACTCATATTTAGCTTGTGGTCCACTGTGACCACTAAATCCCTTTCTGCTGTACTCCTTCCTGGGCAGTCGCTTCCCATTCTGTATGTGTGAAACTGATTGTTCCTTCCTAAGTGGAGCATTTTGCATTTGTCTTTATTAAACTTCTTCCTATTTACCTCAGACCATTTCTCCAGTTTGTCCAGATCATTTTGAATTATGACCCTATCCTCCACAGCTACATCTACACTGGCATGATTTTCCGGAAATGCTTTTAATGGAAAAGTTTTCCGTTAAAAATATTTTCGGAAAAGTGCATTTAGATTGGCAAGACGCTTTTCCGCAAAAGCACTTTTTGTGGAAAAGCGTCCATGACCAATCTAGACGCGCTTTTCCGCAAAAAAGCCCCGATCGCCATTTTCGCGATCGGGGTTTTTTTGCGGAAAACAAATCTCTGCTGTCTACACTGGCCCTTTTGTGCAAAAGCTTTTCGGAAAAAGACTTTTGCCCGAACAGGAGCAGCATAGTATTTCCGCAAAAGCACTGACAATCTTACATAAGATCATCAGTGCTTTTGCGGAAATTCAAGCGGCCAGTGTAGACAGCTGGCAAGTTTTTCCGCAAAAGCAGATGATTTTGCGGAAAAACTTGCCAGTCTAGACACAGCCAATAAGCGTATGCCAATATCTAAATCATTAATGAAGATATTGAACAGAACCGGTCCCAAAACAGACCCCTGTGGAACCCCACTTGTTATGCCCTTCCAGCAGGATTGTGAATCATTAATAACTACTCTCTGAGAATGGTTATTGTTCTGATTTCAGATTATTTCAGTTTCAGTTACTGTGGCATTTGGCATTGTGTGTCTGGGAGTGTTTGATCCTTTCTTCCCTTGATTGCCTTTGATCAGCTTCAGGATCAGCTTCAGGATCAGCCTTCCCCTGTGTGACTAATGAGGGGTAGGCCTGACCTAGGTGAGCAGGCTTTAAAAGCCAGAGGCAGAGTGACCAGGGGAGCAAAGGAGACAGGGGGCTATAGACAGGGAAGTTTAAAAGAGAGAGCAAGTGATCCTGCCGCAGTTGACCACATCGGCTCCTGTGATCATTTAAATTATTCAACAGCTGACTTTAATTTTGGGATTTAAGACTATAGAGCATCTGTGCTTTGGCCCAAATCATGCCTAAACTAGCCACAATCGTGACTTTGTGCCTCCTTATGCTGTCCCTCTCTCTTAAGGGTAGCAAAGATGGAGGGGAAACAGGCTCTAGAGCTGCTATGTACCTTCCCTGTAAAGATTGGTGGGAAACAGAGAAAGCCACTGGCAGTAGGTGAAGGTGAGGGAAGCAAGCCCCCAGCCCCACCCCTTTGGTCTGAGACATTGCCTCTTCCACCCATGGCCCTCTGTGGGATCCAAGCCCACACAGTGTAGATGCAGCACCCACTGACCTTGGGCAGCCTGTGGCAAGCAGGCTTCTGCTCTTTCCAGCTTCCCTTGCCCAAGAGTGTGAGGGCTGGCAGTGCAGGATGGAAGTTCAGGCATTTCCAGGAGGCTGGGGGAGCTGCACTGAAGGGGTGGGGGAGCTGAGGATGGAGTGTGGGTGGGACTAACCTGGCAGTTTGGTAAGGCATTGCCTTCCCCTGCCTCAGCAAAGCCTTGGCATAGTGTCCTAACATCAAAGCAGTAAAGCTGCCCTAGCATATGTGGGAGGCAAAGGGAGTAATTGCCCCAGGGCCAGGAAAATTTAATAGGGCCTAAGCATGCTGGCCGCTCCCGTGGTAGCTCCACCTGCTTTGGGGAAAGCATCTCCTGATTCAAAGATGCTTCTGATATGCCCCAAAGCAAAACAAGTGAGTACTAGGAGGCTGTGTCTACATTGGAGCGATCTTGTGCCAAAGCGGCGGCTTTTGCACAAAAACATTCTGCCTGTCTACATTGGTGGGGAGTTCTTGCACAAGAACACTGATGTTCTAATGTGTGAAATCGGGGCTTCTTGTGCAAGAACTATGATGCTCCCACTCAGGAATAAGCCCTCTTGCGCAACTGTTCTTGCGCAAGAAAGCCCTATGCTTAAAATGGTTATCGGAGCTTTCTTGCGCAAGAGAGCATCTACACTGGCACAGGGAGTGGAGTGAGCATGGGGCAGGCTCACAGACAGGGGTAGGAAGAGGCAGAGAAGAGATGGGAAGAGATGGGATGGGCATGAGGGTTTGAGGGAAGCGTTTGGGTAGGGATGGGGCCTGGGGAAGAGCAGTAGGTTGAGTACCCCCTGAACCTGGAGGAAGCTGGTGCCTATGACTGATGTCCAGGAGCGGCCTGAGGCCGGCTGCGGCAGTTGGTGCCCTAGGCGGAAGGCGCGATCGGCACCCCCGCCTGCACGGCCGTCAATGGGGTGCCCTGGCGCCCTGTTATATCATCATCAGGCTCCTGGGCCCGCGGAGCCCTAGGCAACTGCCTAGTTTGCCTAGGTCAATGGGCCGCTCCTGATGATGTCAATGAAGATCATTGTGCTAGGCATTGCACATACATTTAGAAGGAATGAGCCCTGCTCCAAATGTCTAACATCCCTATCTGTAAATTAGAGATAATAACAGACTATCTATACACATGAAATGGCTAAAGAAAAACAGTGCACACACAGCCTACATGTGCAAAAGATAGGAACAACATTTTGTGCCTATTTTTTGCACATCTGCACCAGTAACTAAATATGCCCTGCAAGTCAGGTAATGCCCTTCCAACTGGCCATTTGCACTTGTAATACAGTAAGGGTATGTCTACACTACCACCCTAGTTCGAACTAGGGTGGTAATGTAGGCAACCGGAGTTGCAAATGAAGCCCGGGATTTGAATTTCCCGGGCTTCATTTGCATAAAGCCGGGCGCCGCCATTTTTAAATGTCTGTTAGTGCGGACTCCGTGCCACGCAGCTACACGTGGCACGGACTAGGTAGTTCAGACTAGGCTTCCTAGTCCGAACTACCGTTACTCCTCGTTTCACGGGTAGTGTAGACATACCCTAATTGATTTGTATGTGAAGTCTCAGAATCATGCAGGTAAATTAGGTGCACAGCTCTACACCTATTTTTGGACAGGTATAGTGTCAAAAATGAAGTCTTAAGTGACTTACTCAAGGACAGAGGTGAAGAATCAGGATTAGAAATTCTTGCTTTATACTCTGAGTCTCAAACTGTAAAGCTTAATAGATATCAGACAGACTTGCTGATAGATTAACTAAAAAATTTTTTTTAAAAAGTCCTATGTCCTTGGTAGTGGTAAAATATGTAGTGGTAAAATGTGTGTGTCTGTAGTGATGGTCTTAGATCTAGATTTATAGCAGAAGCAGATTTGTAATATAGTATTTTATAACTGTAAATGCAGTATACCACAGAAAACCCATGTTGAAGATCTGTGGTTATAAGTCTATGCTTGATTTACACCTACCTATAGTAACACAAGAGCATCAAGCTACAACCCTCTGTTTTCTCCTATTTACGTTAATTGTATCAGAGCTTTATTATGTAACTTGTCATTTTACTGTGGTATATGCTGTTTGCTTTAGTAACAATGAATACCTAATCATTCCTCTTTTAAAATCTCCTCATAAGCCATTAGAATGTAAACACCAAAAGAGAATGTTACTAACAATCAAACATTTTAATACAGGGGCAGAAACAAATATGAAATAAAAAGCAGAACTCAAGATAGCTGCATCCTATAAATATTCTCCAAGGCTAAATGATACCAAGAGGAGACACAATTTACAGCTTCTAAATGGGGGCCACAAGGATAGAAAACAGATTTGCACTAAGTATAGCTCCTGCAGACAAAGGGTTCAAGCATCACAACACCAGTTCCATTGCCTATGCCATGAAACTTTCCTTTCAAAGAGCTTATTTCAATTCTGACAAGCCATATTTATCCTGCTTATATTACATACACTTAAGGAGGGATTATGAAAAACTATTGAGCAAACATGCCCAGATCTTGAGGACATCTGTACAATAATGGTGACATGAGGTCTTCACTTAACTGCAAAGCCTATCTATAGGGGGGGTTACAAATTGCAACAAAGTACTATTGCGTGACAGAACAACAGATTTTCCTAGGGATCTCAGAAATAAGTTGAAGTGTGTGAATTAATGAGGCATTCCTACATTTTATCTTTTACCATCTGTCTCATGATTGGAGCATTTTGTGATATCATTAAAAAAATTTCACCCTCCTATTTCTTATCCAAGGGGAGCCAGTCCAGATTTTTTTTGAAGTACTACAGTATCCTACAGTAATTCTTCAAAATGTGAGTTTAAATTGTGATGGTGCAGTATTCTAGGTGATTTTTGAATACTATAGTATTCTTTTTAACAATGTATAATATCCTAGAGGAATCTCCTTCTTTTGGCAAGGGACTTGGGTGTCTTTCTGCAATATTCCTGCCATAGATCAGGGGTGGGAACCTTTTTTGGGACAGGGGCCGCTGACCCTTAGAAAAATCAGTCGGGGCCACACACAAGTGAGAAGCTGGAGGAGGGCTGGAGCGCCAGCATGGGCTCCCTAATACTGGGGGAGCCCTGAGCCTCAAGGGCTGCATCTAGGAAAGCTGATCTTGTCTGATATCTGTTTTGTGGGCATTAATCCAGATATCAGACAAGATCACAAAGAAAAAACTGTTTCTTGCCATTTTAACCAGAAAGGACACTCTCTCAATGACTTAACCACCTGCATTCTGCTTCAAAGACCTTTTACATCTGCACTTGAAAGGGAATCCTCTGAACTGTCATTCATGTTAAAATTCGACACTTTCCAAGAAGGAATGAACAAACACTCAAACTATCTTACCCATTACCAAGATAGCTTCCCCAATTATCACCTCTAATACCATTAGCTCACAAACATCCCACTCTCCCCACCTCTAATATCATCAATTCACAGACACTTACTTTCCTTCCTTCCCCCCCCCCCCCCCGCATCTCCCTCCTGTTCTGAAATGTGATTTGTCCTTTTCATATGTGTTCATTTTTTTAAATTGTATCCTTTGGTATATATGGTTGTGACTATTTTCTTCCACTATTTGATCTGAGGAAGTGGGTCTGGCCCACGAAAGCTCATCATCTAATAAACCATCTTGTTAGTCTTTAAAGTGCTACATTGTCCTGCATTTTGCTTCAGCTACCCCAGACTAACATGGCTACATTTCTATCACTAATCTAATGCAGTGTGTGTTGAAATGGAAGTATCTGGGTAACTTTAAGGTGATAACTGTCCTATTGTTCCTTAAAGAATAAGATACTTAATTTGTTCTGTCCAAGAGAGGGCTAGGCAGTCAGGAACTACACTTCTGGAAGACGATCCGAGAGGGCTGGAATGTTGGGATCACCCTGCAGTATAACCCAGGCTGTAGCCAGGGTGTAGCTGGCAGGCTGCAGTTACACACAGACTGTCTGGGTATGACTTGCATGCTGAAAAGCTGCTTATGAATGTCCCGTGGAAGAGCTACTACCGCAAGGCATTGTAAATTTGGATTGTACTCCAGTATGCCACAGTGTATAATGATAATCGATTCTTCAGTGAGAGTCTCATTTCTCCAATGCAACTTCTTTAAAGAGGCTTTAACCTCCAGGGAAAGCAATCTAGAAAGTTATTTAAAACATATTGCCCTTTATATTAAAATAAATTCCATTAGATGAAATACATGGTGGAAATACAGTTTTATGAATCCCCAGAATCCCTGTCTCAGGCTACGTCTACACTGCAGGCTTCTTGCACAAGAACTTTTTGCAGAAGTGATTTTCTGCAAAAAGTTCTTGACCAAGAGTGCGTCCAGACTGCCATGTGCTTTTGCGCAAGAGATGTGCTTTTGCTCAAGAGAACATCCACACTTCCATGGATGCTCTTGCGCAAGAAAGCTCTGATGGCCATTCACCTGTGCTTTTTCCAATAGAGGTTTCTTGTGCAAGAAACCCCTGTTGTCCATCCACACGCGCCTTTTAGTACAAGAGCTCTTGTGCAAAAAGGCTTATTCTCCTTAGAAAGAGGAATAACTCTTGTGCAAAAAGCCCTGTCTTCTGACAATCTACTGTGCTGTTTCTTGTACAAAAACACGCTTGTAATATGGATGTTCCATGAGTTTTTGTGCAAAAACGGCTGTTTTTGTGGGAAAACTCTGCAATGTAGACGTAGCCTCAATGCTGTACATTTTACTGACCCCCACACACAACTGTCTAGGTTCAAGGAGTGCAATTTCTAATGGCCCCAAATTCACCAAAGATGTTTTAAAGGTGGTTCTGTGACAGATACTGCAACCATATGCAGTACCTACCATTATATATTAAGTTGATGTATCACTATAAGCCTGAATCTGTATGCAACTCCAGCGGGGAGGGATACCTCCGCTCCTCCAGGAGCCAGAAACAATGGGAGATGTTTGGGGATCACCCTAGGCTGTAAACACCACGGGAGATGTACCATGCTTTGGGAAGACTGGCATGTCCTAGTTCAAATTGGGTTTTCAAGAGGCCAGCAGACAAAGAAAAGGGCTTTTTTTAAATTGGCTTGCATCCTTCTTTCTAAGCCTGCAAATGGACTGGCTCTCCTGTTTGATTGAGGGCCCCACCTCTCGTGGAAGTGCTTAGCAAGACTTTGGCCTGCTATAGACCCATAAGACTCACAGGTGACCTATGGTAAACTTTTTAACTGTATATAGAAACTTTATTATTGTTGTATTTTGTCTGAAATGCTTTTACCATAACAATAAGTGTTCTTGCTTAGAGCATGGTGGTAAATTGTAACTACTGTCAATATATTGCTCCTAGAACTTGGAAAGAAAACAAAGCACAGGCTCTGACTGTTAAGTAGTCTGGCTTGCTGGATTGCTGTGTAAGGCAGGGAGCGATGCAGCCTTAAAAACCCTAGTCAAAAGGGAATAGGAGAAGGATCCTAGTTCGGAGACAGGTGACAGCTGGACACCTGAAACATGACTGGGCATTACTGAAGTGGTCAATGGTGTGGGGAATACAGGAATAGCTACCCCGAAACCATGGCAGATTCTTTTTTAGGCTACCGGCTTGTTAAACTCAGAAATGTATTAATCTTCAGATGCAAGTTATAGAGGATTAGAATAACTGACTAGAGGGAAGTCTGTGCAAAATACAATTGTTTGGCTTTATAGTCAAGAAAAAAATACAGAAGCGACACAACTCTCTCAGTGTAAAAAAAGCCTTACTTTTAAAGAACAGTTTGGGTTGGGTTTTTTAAAGGAATTCTTTCTCCAGATAAATACACACACACCGTATGCAGTTTGTCCAAAATCAAGAGTAATATCAGCTCAGTATCTGATATATATTGATGTGAGACTCCCTTGACCTCACTGGGAGATAGAGTCTAACAGGATTTTCTATCTCTTAACTACTTTTGGCATTTCTACAATGAGTAAAGGTATCAACCCATGCCATAATCACGTTGCCACTATGAAGGTAGATGCACCATTTGATGGCTTATGTGATGCAAGATCTTGGAAATAACAGCAAATATCCTATTGGCTAGGCCTATATAGTGGCAGTAGCATGGATTGCAGCAGTGGAGGCAAGGCTAACTTTTGCTGAAAATTAACGTGCCTGAAACCAGTAGATATGTACTGGGCACTTCTATGCCTCCGCTACCATTATTCATGCTATCACAGCTATATTGCTATTCACACTCATGCCAGCTCAATGAAAGCAAGTGCAAGAATGGGTACATGAGCAATAAGAAAGACACCCCTAGCTTGCAATATAGGTACACTGACCATAAGCCCCGGATTTTCCAGGACAATCCCAAATTTAAATGCTCTGTCCCTGTGTCCCCATCAAGTAGTTAAATGCCCCAGAAAAAGCCCCACCAGATCCAGCTTTCAAGGGAAGAAGCAAGCCAGAAATGGCTCAGTGTAATGCCATTTCCCTTCCCCCAGCAGAGACAGCCTTGCAGGGATGCACCCTAGCATGGTGCAGCAGCAAGGGCCTTCTCCTCTCCACCCCACATGTAGACAGCTCCCTTGGGGTATGTATACACTACCACCCTAGTTCAAACTAGGGTGGTTAATGTAGTCAATCGAAGTTACAAATGAAGCCTGGGATTTAAATATCCTGGGCTTCATTTGCATCTTGCCGGGCGCCGCCATTTTTAAATCCCCGGTAGTTCGGACTCCGTGCCCGCGGCTACACGCGGCACGGAGTAGGTAGTTTGAATTAGGCTTTCTAATTGGAACTACCGTTACTCCTCCACCCCTGCCATAAAGAAAGAAACCTTTTGTGTCAGTGTAACCTGGCTGCATAGGCCCTGCCCCTGTGACCCTACTGGGCATGCCCAGACTGGAACGAGGTGTAACGGTAGTTCGAATTAGAAAGCCTAATTCGAACTACCTACTCCGTGCCGCATGTAGCTGCGGGCACGGAGTCCGAACTACCGGGGATTTAAAAATGGCGGCGCCCGGCAAGATGCAAATGAAGCCCGGGATATTTAAATCCCGGGCTTCATTTGCAACTTCGATTGACTACATTAACCACCGTAGTTCGAACTAGGGTGGTAGTGTAGACATACCCTTGGTGATTTGCCATGGGGCAGCCAGCCAGCTTCCGGTGGCGTGCGGTTTCTGGAACCAATGAGAAGCAGGAGTCTGGAGCATTCCCCGATCGTGGTGTGCACCACCACCCGGGAAGTCCCCGCCACCTTTCCATCCACTGTGGTTGCCCCACCACCACGAGCCCTGCAGCCCCCTCCCTTCCCCTAAGCCACCTCCTCTTTCATCCCTTCATCTCCAGGCAGCTGCTTGTTCTTTGTTACAGCGCCCAGACTGCAGCTCAGCTATAAAAGCCTGGGGAGAGTCTCAGTCTGGGCTGACTGCTGGAAGGGAAGGACTTAGGAAGGAGCTCCTGACTAGTATCAGCCAGAGGCCCCAGGAGAAGCCAGCGAAGACACCAAGACCAGTTGGGATGTCTCCACGGCTGTCTATAGAGGAAGAGTCACCCCCGGAAGTGTGGAGGACTCTGCAAGTATGTGGGAAGAGGCCCTGTCGGACCAAGTAGGAAGTGGCCCAGAGAGGGTGCCGGAGCAGCCTCTACCAGCCTGGGAGCCTCGGGACGTGGTGGTTGGATTCCCCCGCTGAGGGAGTGGTGGGTCATCCTGCCACTCACAGGGCCCTGGGCCAGGACCTGGTGGAGTAGGATGGACCTAGGTCCCCCTACTGGAGGTGCAGCCCCACCCCACCCATGGCCTGCCTTAAAGGGCCAACCGGTGGCTGTGCATAAAGACTCGGGCTAGTGGGCCCTGTGTTAAAGGGTCAGTCATGGACTTTGCATAAAGGCTCCGGCCAGTGGGCCAACCAGCTCTGCCTTAAAGAGCCAACCCAGTGACTTTATATGGAGACTCGGGGTCCAGAGGAGGCAAGAGAGGCCCATGACAGTTAGATATAAATTAATATGAGAAAGTTAAAATGCTTAATCTGGTTAATAATTTAAATTAAATGGTTCTCCTTAGCTGCAGCACAAGCAAAACGGCTTGGTGTAATTAAGTAACTAACAGTGAATTTCCATTAGCAACTGGTAGTCTGTGGAAAGGTTTACACTGAGCCAGGTGGTCTGTGGGCCAAAAAGTCTGCGAACCACTGAAATAGAGGCACCCCTGGCCTCTGCCTCTGAGAAACCTCCCCAGACTCCCTACTGCTCCACAAGAGCCTACAGAGAGATCAGGTCTGTTACCACAGTGGTGTAATCACTGTGTCACTCCAGTGTGGATGATGGACAGACTCTTTATGAGTCTTCCTCATCCAAGCAGTTGATGATTTAAACAGTGTGTTAAGATGCCACATGAAAACACTTGGCACGTCCACAGGGAGGCAGGATGTATCATCTCTCTACAGAGAGGTTTGTTAGGACTTGTGTGTAAACAAGCCCTTTGTGAGCTCTGTGAAGAGGAGAGATGTTTTGACTTCCATTTCAAGGGATTTGTTTTTCTGTCTTTGGGCTGCACATTGCCTAGTCCAGAACTGTGACAATGCATTTGAGTTATTCTGACACACAAAGTGAAACCTGTGCTAAAAACCCCATGTCCAGTGAGAGAAAGTGCTGCTGTCAGAAGAAGTCAATTCAAAGTCTCCAATTTTCTTCAAAGATTGCCTCTACCAGGCAGTGGGGCCTTGGCTGATTGGACCCATGTATTTTTGAAGTGTGACTAAATGTTAACTGGATATTCTTGGTTATTGTCAACAGATTGCTTTGGGCCTAATCCTAGCTTAAAGTTTAAATTGGATCAGGCCTTTTGTACGTAGGTTGGGAAGTAGTCTCATTTGCCAATTATTAGGTATTATTTACATAATATAGACATTGCCATTATGGTACTGATATATAAGCTTCTCAGCAGTTTTACATATAAAATAGCCCAGCCCCATTGATCTCCATGGGAAATATACCTTTCAAGCAGTGGTGATGAGGATTAGTGACATGGATTTCTCCACCCTGTAATTGTCATGGTTAATTCAATATTGTCATTCTGACTTGTGGAAACAGAGGACACTTGATAGTTTTGCAGTAACTTCAAAAAATGCAGTTGCAGCACATCTCATCCCACCCCCCTCTGGAGCAACCCCTGTCCACAGCAGACCCATGGAAAGAGAATGCTCCAGACACTGGCACAGCCCCTGCCTGCTGGATCCCTCGCAGACAGGGGCTGCTCCGGACAAGAGCAACCCCTGTCTGCAGCAGGCCCTTTGCAGGGCTGAAGCAGCCCCCTGCTTGCAGCAGATAGGGAGCTGTTCCACCCCTCTCTGATTACCAGTTAATGGATGATGATTGCCGGTTCCAATTAAGAGGACTAAGGAAGCTGTTTTATGAGATTGTGGGATAGTTCTGGATGATTCCCAGGCCTTAGTCCAGTGGGGCTGCATCTACACTGCAAAGTAATATGTCTCAGATCTTGGATCTCATCTCAAATTGAGGTTGGACCCCTAGTGCTGCAGTATCATGGGACCCTAAGTCTGTGGCCTGGGTTAATGAAATTACAGTATAGTTGCATGGGGGGGCTCCCACGAGGCTCAAACCCATCCCTATTGGTAGAGGATGGTGGGAGGAGTTGGTAGAGGTGTCACATGACACATTTTACTTCTTGACCCCAGAAGTACTAACCGGAGGGGTGGAATGTCAGGGATTCAGGGGCGTGGCTATTGTGCCCATTTTTGGTTCACAAAATATGGTCACTGTAGCTAAACTGCTATTTGTATGCATGCTAGCTTGATGAGAACTAGCTTGGGTACGTGAATAGGGGAATTACACCCTTACCTAGTAATGCAGACCTGCTCCTTTTGGCTGCTCAGTTCAGAAGTCAGGCAGATCATATCATCGAGGTTTTGGTCTTATTTACGCTGATTTACACCATTGTAGTTACTCCTAAGGCACACTTGGGTACGTCAGAGCTGAGTCAGTGCCAAAGGCTCCTATTTGAATACTAAACAGTGTTGGAATACACAGGCTGGATGTACCAAGCAGTATTAAATATTTATACAGCCCAAGTGACTTTTACATTTTAATGAAAATGAAGTTATAATGAAAATAAAGTACAGCAGGAGACTTTCCCCGTTCTGATATCATTGGAAAGAATGCTGTTATGCATCACTGAAGGAAAGCAGTGAGTGTTCAAGGTATTGTTCAAGAATAGAGCAGGGTAAAAATGGCTTCAAGGGATACAGGTTAAAAAAAATTTAAAGTCGCACGGGATTTTCTTTAGATCCTAATTGCTTCTTAGCAGCAGTTTCAGTAAAATGCCCATTAAAATGAGAGGAACGCACAGACAGAGTAGCTGGTATAATCAGTAACACAGAAGTGAAACATTTCACGCATGAAACCTCACACATCCTGCAGCATTAAATGGTTTAAGGGCAGCTGAGCTAAAGTGTTGTTCACTTATTCCTGGAACACATGCCTAGTTGTTAGAATCTGGTGGTGCTTTTTAGTGATGCTGAGTTCCAGGCTTTAATGAAAGCCAAAAAACCCAAGAGAAATGCAGTCAAACAACAATAAATTTGCATTTTGAAGATTTCTTAAAGATCCTGTGAGACTTTCCCTGTCAGTGCTGCTGTAGACAAAAGCAGCAAAAAAACATGGTTCCAAGCCCTGCAGTGACACATTAACCTGCTTGACTAGCCCTCAGCTGCCCCTTTTATGTTTCCCTAATAGGAACATTCAGATGCAAAGTGAATGAGAAGCACAAAAAAACAACAAATGAGCATAATGGGCAATTTTTACAATTCTCTGAAAAGATTTAGAAATGCAGCTTTTATTTCATTATCAGTGGTGTGGAAAACTGATGAAATAGAAAACATAGTAAATCAACCACCATGAAGCTAGATCAGGTCTAACAGCTCTCTCAATTACAGGCGCTCCCTTTTAATCTTGTGGTGGTGGGAAGAAGATGCTTTTATTTCTATTTAAATGTTTACTGAACTTTTGGAAAAAAGAAAGACAATAATAATCAGGCAGCCAGTTGAATTCAATTCCGCACTCCAGGGCCGTGTCCAGACTCAGGGGTTTTTTCGGGAAAAGTAGCCTTTTCCCGAAAAAACTTCCCCTGCGTCCAGACTCAAGCCGTGTTCTTTCGAAATTATTTCGAAAGAACGCGGCTTTTCTTTCGATGGCGGTAAACCTCAATTTACGAGGAAGAACGCCTTCTTTCGAAAGTTCCTCTTTCGAAAGAAGGCGTTCTTCAATGTAAAGAGGCCGTCTTCGAAAGAGAGCATCCAGACTCGCTGGGTGCTCTCTTTCGAAAAAGCGGATTTCTCTTTCGAAAGATCCGCCTGCAGTCTAGACGCGATCTTTCGAAAGAGGCTCTTTCGAAAGATGCTTTCGAAAGAGCCTCTTTCGAAAGAAGCCTGCAGTCTAGACATAGCCCAGATGAAAATATCAACTTTTTGTTTTTAAAGTTTTCTCTTCCTGAAAAGCTTCTTCCTAAAGAAGCCTGCAGTCTAGATGTAGCCTGAAGTGGGTTGTGACCATGAAAACTCATGATACCATCTACAATGTAGCACTTTAAAGACTAACAAGATGGTTTATTAAAGTGCTACATTGTCCTGCATTTTGCTTCAGCTATCCCAGACTAACATGGCTACATTTCTATCACGATACCATCTACATGTGTTGTTAGTCTCTAAGGTGCTGCAAGACTATTTGTTGTTTTTCAAGTTTTTTCTATTTTCTAACAACCTATCCATATACAGTCTCCTAGGATGAGGACACTTTCTTCCAATACTATCATGTGTCTGCTGAGAAGGAATTTTTAGTTTTAATCAACAACTCAACTATGTAAAATTATCACAATCTTCACTAGCATTCAAACGTGCAAATTATTAGACTTTTAAAGTTCCAACTTCAGAATCAATTTTAGTCACATTGAGTAGCATTACCTTACTGTTGCAAGTAGACATATAAAAGACAAGGACACTATGTTCTGAATAAAATATCATTCAACATAGAGTGAGAGAATCTGGCTCAAAGCAGATAAGACATTATGGCCTTATATAGTAAATGTATTCCTTCCCCCTTCACTCTATTACTATGTTTACAAAGGATTATTGCAAACTATTCAGTTAAAAAAATCCAGCATTTTACAGGTCAACTGCATATATATTTGAACTTGTGTTGTTTATTCATGGTAGCTCAGATCTCAGGGGCAAGTGATACAGAAACAAAGCCAGAGATTTATGCAGCATTTAGCAATGGAACAGATCCAAAAATTTGCAGCTCCCATCAACAACTTTCATCATCTGCAACCCTTCAAGGAAATAGCTGACTTCAAAACAAATCAGCAGGGGTTCAGAAGGCTGTATTTCAATTAATCTCAGGAGGAAATGGGGGAGTGGGGCTGTTCTTTAAAAAAATAACTTAAACCAGAAACAAGAATACTCAGTAAATTTCAGCTCTGAGGTTCACAGAGGCTTAAAGGAAAAGCAAATTCTGATCCTATAAAGATTTGAAAGGTTATCTTCTGTGAAGAGCTCTTCATGCAGGGTTGTACTTTAAGCAGCTGCTGGCCAGTGAAGCAGCAGAGAGAACAGAAGAGGCAGCCCAGTCAAAATAATTTATGAGGGAAAAGGGGGTAGGCGTGTGCCTGACAATATAAAAATTATTTTGAAGGACAATATTTAAAAAGGCATGAAAAAAGAGCCACTAGGGAATAATGATTGGAATTAAATCACAGACTTGAGATTTATTTGTGCAGACAACAAGTTGCATGCATTGGAAAATGCAAATGATTGTGCTTTAATTAGGCATCCAAAATTAGACACTGAAGCAGCAACAAAGCTGTTTCTTTCAGATCTTTTTTAATGTAACTGATCAAGGTTTGAAGCATCTTTCCAAAAAAGATTTGAAGTCAGGAATATAAAATGAACAAAAGGCCAACTATATTGCACATTACTTTGGCTGCAGATTTCACTGCTGTAGGAATAGCTTTTTACTGCTATGTGAAACTGTTATTATCTGCAGAATTCAACACAGTGGGAAATCCTTTTAAGTCCTCCTTTTTTTTCTTGTGTCTTAATTATAGGGTAGTGCATGAACTTTGCTATTCCATTAAGTGAGCATCTGCCTTTTCCATAAAAAGGCAACTGACAGTATTTGCTAGATTGAGCCCTGTTTCACTTTAGCTTGCAACAGTATAGTTTGAGCATTAGCAAGATGTAATTTTGTAATAAATAATTCTTGAAGACCATATTGTGTCATCAATTTTTAAGCAGAATTCCCTATCGAGTCACTGATTTCAATAGGGTACCCTGCATGGACATTGAAGGCATGATATGCTCCATTTGCAATAGGTAAATTGAGGAAATAACTCCATTCAAATTAATGAATCTAGAATGATATAAAACTAATAGTAGAAGGGACTGAAGTGTTAGAATAAGTGATTAAAAGCAGAGAGAAGCCAAAATCAAAACAAGGGTCAAACAACCCCAAATACTGGGGAAGTTCAATTTCAATGTGAACATTGTTGATCTCCATTTTCTCAAATGGACAAAACACAAATGTAGATTTGACAATAATGTAGGCTGGTTTAGGTACATTGCTAATGGAACACAACTAAACATATACTTTTTAAAACAGTGCTTTCATCTGGAAGTGCTCCCTTCTTGCTACAGTTAAGTCATATTGGTAGGCCAATATGAGAAATGGGCCGGGCTGATACCTGGGATGTGACTTTTCGGTGGATGAACAGAGGATTTTGCCCTCTAGGATTGTCAAATTTTCACAGCTACTACATTCACTTTAAATTACAATTGGGAGGGGAGAGCTTTTAAGGCTACTGGCTCCTGATCTGTTGAGCTGGCTGCTTTGTCATCTATTAATTTCCTACCTGACAATCATCTCCAAATTGAGGACAAGGGCAGGCTGGGATTTATTCTGGAAATAAATGCATGGCTTCACAGATGGTACCAATGAGTAGGCTTTGGTCTCCTTACCTATGGGATACTATTCCAGGAAAGAAGACTGCTGAGAAGAGATGAAGACCACATGACTTAGAATAGGATGAGTATCTTTGTGCACTGGCTTGCCAACTTGGTGAGGAAAGGTTTGGTTTTTTTTAGGATCAAAGGAGATGATGAAAGCCCATTAAAAATAACTTTAACAGAAAGTTAGATTGGGGGACACTGAAAATTACAGTAGAGTCTTAGAAAAGAACAAGGAGGAAATCAGGGAAGGAATTTGTGCAACATTTTAATGTCTATACATAAATGTAAGGAATATGGGGAATTAATAGAAAGAACTGTAAGTATTAGTACATACGTAAAATTCCTTCTTAAGTGGTGTCACTCAGACTTGATCGGATACATCTCATGACTGGAATATTGGTATAAATGGATATAGCTTGTTTAGGAAGGCTGAGCAGGGAGAAACAGGAGGTGTTGCTGCTATATACCAATCCACGTTTCTTTCTTTGACAAGGTTAGTGGCCGAATGAATGGAGGGAGGGGGAAGCAGTAGACATGGCATCTTGATTTTAGTAACAGTCGCACATGATGTTCTCAAACATGCTAGAGAAATGTATTCTACATGAAATTACTATAATATGGATGCACAGATCTTTGGATGACTAGATTCAAAGAATCAATGGTTCATTATCAAACTGGAAGGACATATCTAGTGGCATCCCTCAAGAGTCAGTTTGGGATTTGATCATAGTCAATATTTTCATTATTGACTTGGATAATGGAATGGAGAGTATACTTATAAGATCTGCAGATGACAGTATTAGGATTAAAAGTGGAAAGAATATTCAACTGAACATGTGCAAAATAGGAAATAATGTGGAAGGGGGTGATACTGCTGAAAGGATCTGAATTGTAGTTTCACAAACTGAAAATGTGTCGACAATATGATGCAGCTGCTAAAATGACTAATATTCTGGGGTGTTAACAAGAGTGTCATAAGTCAGACAGAGGAGGTAATTGCCTCTCTATTCAGCACTGAGGAACTTTCAGCTATAGAGCTGTGTCCAACATGGGATGCCATACTTCAGGACAGATGTGGATAAAATGGAGCATACCCAGAGGACAGCTCCAAAACTGATACACGGTTCAGAAAAATCTGACCTATAAGGAAATATTTTTTTAAAAACTAGCAATGTGTAATCTTGAGACAAGAAGGCCAATAGGTAATCTGATAACAGTCTCCAGATACTCTAAGGCCGTGGTCACCAACCAGTAGATCGTGATCTACCGGTCGATCTCAGGGGCTCTAAGAGTCGCTCTTGAGCCCTCTCTGAACTGCGCACCTGCGCAGTACATTTATATCTGATCTCCTCGTTTGAGGAGCAGCTACTCACTGAGCAACAACACAGGTGAGTAGCTGCGCGGAATGGTGGGAGCTGGGAGGTCGGGAGGGCTGAAACACCCTGGCCAGCTGGCTGTGGCTTTCAGCTGAAAGAGGCTGCCCTGCACTCCAGCTGATCGGGCGGCTTCTCCTCTGTGCCTGCCCACGTGGAGTGTGGGGCACCCTGGCTAGCACCATGGCGTACCACAGTCCGTGGGCAGGCGCAGAGGAGAAGCCGCCCGATCAGGTGGAGCGCGGTTCAGCCTCCTCTGGGTTGAACGCTACAGCCAGCTGGCCAGGCAGCTTCCCCTCTGCACCAGCCCACATGGAGCATGGTGCACCATGGCTGAGCACCATGGCCAGCTGGCCGGGCAGCCGCTTCTCTTCGCTCCAGCCTGGCTGCCCTAAGGTCAGCCCGGAGGGAGCACGGGTCGGAGGCTTTCCTCCATGTCTGGTGTAGGGAACTCCCTGCTCCCAACCTTGTTCCCTCTCCCCTGCCCCAAACCTGGCTCCTGCCCTCCTGCCCCCTGTTCCCTCTCCCTTGCCCCCATACACCCCTGCAGAAACCTGCCCTCCAGCACCCTGCCCCCCCTGCAGAAACCAGTTCCATCTGGCACCCTGTCCCCTACTGCAGAAACCTGTCCCCCTGCCTTCCCCACTACAGAAACCTGTCCCCCTGCTCCCCTCTGCAGAAACCTGTCGTCCCCCCCAGCACCCTGTCCCCTGCTGCAGAAACCTGTCCTTCTGGCACCCTGCCCCCTCTCTCCTGCCCCCACTGGCACCCTGTTCCTTGCTCAAGAAACCACTAGCACCCCTCCCCAGTACTGTGTCTCCTGCTCCCGAATGACTTTTCTAGGGGTCATTGACCCCTGACTCAAGGCAGGTTCCCTGCCATTCTCATAAATAAAGACAATGCAGAAACTTTTTGTCTTTAACATAGTGTTTTATTTAAAAATGAAGCCTGGACAACAAATGCCCAATTGGTGCCAAGCCCCCATCTGGCCACAACCACTCCTGCATTCCCCCTTCCCCAGACCCTAGATCTGAGCCTATCAAACATTGGAACTTCCTGCCCTGAGCCCGTCACATACCCCAACTCAAATTCCTGCACCCTCACATCCACAAGCCTGTGGCTTGCTTAGTATCCCAACACTGCCCAGTCTGGAGCCCCCTCCCTGAGCCAGTGCCCCTTCCCCACCTCCTCCTGCATCCAGACTTCCTCCCAGAGCTTGCACCGCTCACCCCTTCCCACACCCAAATCCCTCATTCCCACCCCAGAGACTACACATCCTGTCTCAACCCAGCGAAGGTCCGGCTAGACTGCAGGAGTTTTTCAGGATTCTGGAGATATCCCAGAAAAACTCTTCTGCATCCAGAGTTGCGTTTGTTCTTCTGCTTTTTTAGTGGAAGAGCAAACATGCTCTTTCGGTCACCCCTGTATTCCTCTTTCCACAAGGAATAAGGGGGCTTCCAAAAGAAGGGGTTTTTTTTTTCCTGACATTTGGTCCAGTCCAGACAGGCCAAATGTTGGGGAAAAAAAGCAGCAGTATAAGGATTGGGGATAGCAAGTGATTGAGAGGAGGAGAATAGAGAGGGCGGGGCTTCAAGGTAGGGGCGGGGCTTCAAGGAAGGGGCGAGGTGGTAGATCTGGGCTTGGTCTGTCATTTAAAAAGTGATCTTGGGTGTAAAAAGGTTGGAGACCACTGCTCTAAGGGCTACATGATGGAGAGTATGGACCCTACACTGAAAGGGAATGGACCAAGGAGCCTGAGTATGCTGAGGTAGCTCCATCCCTCTGGCCTTGCCAATCATACATGGTAGGGAGGAGGGTTTTAAAAGGAGGAAGCTGCAATCAGTAAAGCTGCTACTCAGAGCATCCCTGGTGGTGGAACTGCCCTTTTTCCTTTTCCTTGATCCCAGAAGAGGCTTGTTCTCTGAGTCTGAGCTTTGTGTCCCCCCCGTCCGTCCCTCCCCGCCATAAACTAAGCAAGCAGGCTGACATGCGAGGATAGACGTTATGTCTGGCTGCAATATAAGCCCAGGCTTCAGCCTGGGCTTAACCCTTAGCCTTGCATCTGTATTGCAATTGGGCTACCCCTAGGACTCAGAATTGACACTGGGAGAATGTACAGGATGCCCAGCAAGGATGTAGAAACAATTCTGATTGGATTTAGAGACTATGAGACTCCATACTGGTGTTACTATATTGTATTGGCTCAGACCCTGATGTCCTGCTGAAGTCAGTGTGACTCTAGTGAAGGGGAGTGAATTAGCTCGTGTTTGCAGGATCATGGCCTTTCTTAGTGATGAATGTGTCAAACATCTTTGGCTTTATCTACACTTAAAACTTAGATTGACACAGCTATCGTACTATGGGGGTTTGAAAAATCCATATCTCTGAGCAAGGGAGTAATGCCAACCTCACCCCCAGTGTAGATGAAGTTATGGAAGAATGTTATCATTGTCCTAGCTACTAGCACTTAATAATGTGGAGTTCCTGAAGACATGGAAAGACCCCATCTGTTGGTGTGGGCGGCATCTATACTAGGGGTTATATTGGCGTAGGCACAGCTCTGCCTTTATTGTCCTATAGCCATGGCCACTGTGTAGCACATTAAGGGTGTTCTAGACTACATGCCTCCGTTGACGGAGGCATGTAGATTAGACAGATCGGCAGAGGGAAATGAAGCCGCGATTTAAATAATCCCGGCTTCATTTAAATTTAAATGGCTGCCCCTCTCTGCCGATCAGCTGTTTGTCAGCAGATTGGGGCAGTCTGGACGCGCCGCTGTCGACAAGGAAGCCTTTGTCGATCGGCGCAGGTATGCCTCGTGAAACTCGTGGAATTGTGGTTCTACTGAGGTCAATGGGAGTTTTGTCATTAACCTCATTTGGTGAATTTCTAGTCCCTAGAACAGCAGTTCTCGTATCTTTGTGTGTTAATATGAATCTTGACATGTTGATCCAATTGCACCTTCTGAAAAGTAAATGAAATGTAAGCAAAGGGTCCTACTTGCAGGTACTAGTGTCTGCTGTTTCACGTTTGACTGCTCTTTGGTACTGTGAGAATTAAAGTGAAAACAGCTGCTGCATGTGACATTTCAAAGTGATGGGAAAGCAATGAGAACAGATGTAGTGAGAGACTGAGGGAAAGCGGGAGGGAGGAAGAGAGGAGATGGTAAGACAAATAGAATAGAGATAAAACATGGAAGAAAGGAGCACAAATGATATGCAAAGGTCATGAAGATAAGAAGAAAATTAAGGCAAATGGAATGAGAATTGGGGGTAATGATTTTCCAATCACGTCATACCAGTAGTTCCCATTGAAGTGAACAGAGATTTGTTATCCAGTGGCAAATTATTCAGGACAATGGCTTCTCCCTCATATTTCATACACTTTGTTACATGGTACCAAAGAAGTTTGAAGGATAAAAGGGAATCTCAGGTTTGTATGGGAAACAGTACTTCAGTATAGAGAGGCTTCACTCAATCATCCCGTCACTCGGAAAAATGCCTATCATCGATACATCAATAAGGTGGATTACCTGCACACATACTAAAGCAGCTGTCATCAATGCTTTCCTGTCAGCAACTCTTGAGATTCTGAGTACAAGATCTTCAATTTCCATATCCAGTCTCTTTTCTTCATCTGCCTCAATATACTAAAATGCTGGTAGAAAGCTCAGCTGAAAAAGAGGTAGAGCTGACTTTTAATTCTGATTTGAGAAATAAATTCTTGGGTCTGAATAGTGCAGTTCAGCCCCTTCTCTAATTAAGATGGGTTATTTGAATATGTGCCAGTAACACGGTCATAATGCACTTCTCTGATGTTTCTTTTGTGCTGCCCAAGGTCCACAGAAGACAAAAAGGAGCAGTGAATAAACTAGAGGAGCTTTGAAGTTGTTCTAATTAATAATAGGAATTGGGCAGGCACCTACATAGCCACAGAATATGGAGAACACTAGGTGCCTTACAGAAGTGCTGGAATTATGGGTTGTAGTAGTTTCCATTATATACAGAGTTAGAAGTTTGGTTCAATGGCTCTAAGAACACCTATTAACTGTTTCAGTTCCCCTGGTGCCCGGGGGTGCCGACAGCCTCCATGCGGTCTTGGGCAAAGTGTGTGTGTGGGGAGAGTGGGGGGGGAAAGGGGGACTCTGTGTTCCCAGAAGAGACTGGGCCTCAGATGGACAGGGTAGGGTTGGAGGCAGCCAGTCAGCAGCACCACCCAGAGTGCATTGCTACCCCTGCCTCAGCCTTAAGCACTGCTCAGAGCACAGAATGTGGTATTCCAGCAACGATTTAAAAGGCCCAGGGCTTCAGCCACCACTACTGCTGAAGTAACAGTGGTGGTGGCTAGGAATCCCAGGCCCTTTGAATCTCCTGACCCCTTCTCCCTGTCCTGTTGGTGGTCCTGATGGTGCCTTAAAGCTGCTTTTGCCACCCTCCATTTCTGTCGTTGATCCATGACCGATATACAAGCATGGAATAAGTGAGCATTAGGCCTCTAGGTATAATACTAGTTGCACTACCAATGATTCTTCCTTAGATTATGCTGTTGAGAGGGATAATGGATTAAAAAAAAGTGGGTCGTTGGAAAAGCTGCAATATACTATAAAAAAATTCCCCTAATTAGAAGATCTGGACAAAGCTTTCTGCCTAGGTTTATTTTAAAAGATTGCTCAACCACTCTGGATACTCAACAAAGACAGGTCACTACCACTTCTGAAGAGTCTCTTGGGAAAAAGTCTGAAGCTTTTCTGAAGTCTACTGTGAGCCATCCACACACTAGCTGTTAAAATTGACTCTCGTCATTTGGTTAAGCTCAAGGCAAATAATGAGCTACTGGAGGCTGAAGTTTTCATTTTGCTCTCATCCCCGCGTGTGCCCACACCACCGCCACACAATAGACATAACATGAATGATACTAAGGATCTAATTCTGTGAGAAGATTTGCTATTGATTTCAGTAGAAGGAAGATATGGTGTGGAGTGTAATTCCTGGATTTTCTAGTGGCATATTAAATCATTCATACTTTTCTTTCCAAACACATTATGTATGCCTTTCCTAGGCTCTTCTTTGTAAGATGAAAAGAGAAAAATCATGGAATTCCTGATTCTAAGTGTAGCTCTCATCTTGTCAGAATGGCCAGGGCCAGGTCAGACAGTGACATGCGACTAAAATGTATTTTTAAATCCCAACCATCTGCAAGATCATATAGACAATTACGATGAGTACAGGCATACACAGGCTGACCCAAACAGATCTCTCATTTTTTGGTCCAGACAGTGAACTGAGAAACTGATTATTTAAGTTATGTACAATGGGTGTATTCATTAGAGCTATGCGAATAATGATGTATTATTAGAAGTGTCTTTGGTGAAGTAGGAGATCCTTTAGATACTATACTTAAAGATAATAGGCAGAATGCATGCCATGTATTTTAAAAAACTTCTCAAAACTGAAGTAATAGTTTGAATTTACTGCCATGTTTTAAATGAAAATGATGGCTCTAGATGCATTAACATTCAGATCACCCAGTATTTAGGAGATAACTGAACATGCCAGGACAACCAGCAAAAGCCAGAATGATAAAATGATGTCAGTGTAGGTATTACCACTGCAGCTGTGCCCTTATACTGAAAGGATTGGGAAGCATGGTAGTAGGTGGGAAATCAGTCACTGTGCATCTGCATTGTGTTAGACTGTTCCAAAGGCTATTGAATCAATGGGAGTCTTGCCATTGACATCAGTGGGCTTTGGCTCAGACTCTAAGTGGCAAATAGTAGCTACTGAGTTGTCCTGGTTAGGGATAATCTGGAAGAAAAATTAGCTGCACAAAGATAAGTCAACACAAACATGGATGCCAAACAGGTGCCATCTTTTAAATGGTTTGGGTCTGTGATCCAGAGTTGACAGAGGCATAAAGGGATGAGAAAAGTGATAGTTTTGTTTTTGTAGACACTGAAGAAGGTGTTAATCTCGACAGTGAAAGCACTGCTGAAAATTGTGTGTGACAGACTGGTTTACTCAATATCTTCAGGCTATCCTTTCAGTCTTCATCTTAATATGTTTGATTCAATCCACAAAACATTTTAAAGGAATTAATTAGATCTGAGCATAATTATACTGTCATCATAGCTTCCAATCCAGGATGCCTCATTCAGTTAAGATGCCTTATGTCATTTTCAGTAAAAATTAGCTTGTCTATAAAAAATATAGCTGAGTATTTGCAGACTGAACACAATGGTGCTTTTCCTGCTCTGACTATTTTTTTTTAAGGATGTGATCAGATGTGAATCTTTATGGCTGCTTTTGTCAAGACAGCTAATGAGCTGGGGTAGGACTAGATCAAAAAGCCAGTAGAAATGGGGTCATGGAGAGGTTAAACTTCATGAATTTATTCATTGGGATTCAGCTCATGTCCTCTCAAAATGAAATGTCATCATTAAAATTGTGGATAGCACAGTTGCACAACGATGCTTCATAGAAAACTGCTAGAAATAAACTAAGGAAATGGTTTTTCATTTAGACTTCCATGCATCACTCTGAAAGAACACATATCCAGAGAGGCGAAATAGTGATAGGGCAGTCCTTAAAACAGTCTATTTGTCTGTGATGTTCAAGAAGGAAAGATTCTGTACCTCCAAGGAAAAAATGATTAAACCTTCATTTTTCTTTCTTTTTTCCAGGGAATTAGGAAATAGTCTAAAATAGGACCAGTCTAAGAATCTAGAAAGAGAAAAGTTCTGCATTACATCACAAATGCAGTCTGTCTGCTCCAAAAAGAGTTTTTTTTTTTTTTTAACTGGGATTGCTTTGGTTTGGGGTTTTATTGCTTTGGTTTGGGGTTTTATTTCACTGAAAAATGAGTTTTCAAAAGGAGAACAACTTTCAAGTCAGTATGAAATTTACTTACCCTTACCTTTTCAGACTGTATATGTCTACCTTACAGTGTTATTTCGAAATATTTTATTTCAAAATAACGTGTCTACATACAAAATGCATTTCAAAATAGCATTTTGCTATTTCAAAATAGCGTGTCCACACTGAGTGGACTCTGACTCTCATTTAAGGTTGGCTGGAACCAGTTCCTGCAGGGCACCAGGTCCGGACTTACTGTGTGGGGCTGTTGCCTGAGGCTATCTAAGGTCTGTGCTTAAAGGGACCCCTCCTGCCCTTCCCCCCCAGACAGCCAGTTCTCAGGTTTCCCTGCTTGCTTGTCTACCTAGATGAGGGACAGCAAAGCATTTTGTCTCTGCATGCTCTGGTTGCCCTCACTCGGGACACCACAGAATTCTGCAACATGGAGCCAGAGCTGCCCCTGGGCACTCTGGTGCTTCTCTTGGACATGTTGCTGCAGGCCTGGCTGCACTTTCTGCAGGCTGCCTTCTGGGAGGTCCATCAGGGGGCTTTCAGTATCCAGGAGGCCCTGCAGGAGAACTTCCACCCTGAGGCGCACTAAGAGCCTCCCTGGTCTGCCCCACTGGGGGCTTGTATTATAGAATACTAGGACTGGAAGGGACCTTGAGAGGTCATAGAGTCCAGTTCCCTACCCCCCATGGCAGGACCAAATACTTTCTAGACCATCTGTGAGAGACATTTATCTAACCTACTCTTAAATATCTCCAGAGTTGGGGATTCTGCAACCTCCCTTGTGCCTCATTCCTCACTCACGTCCTTCCATTTACCCCTCCCTAACCCCCCTTCCTGATGTCAAATAAAATACACATATTTTCATGAACACAAACTCTTTATTTAACAAAACTAGGGGGGAGAGAATGAAACTCTGGTGAGACTGGGGAAAGGATGTGGGACAGAAAAGAGAGGGGAGGGAGAAACTTAGGAGGAGGGATCTGGAAGGAGGAAGGAAGGAGGAGAGGAAACTCAGGGCTCAGGGGTGGGTGTCTTGCCGGACCAACTTGATTTTCATGCAAACCTGTTCCTGGGCTCGCATGTGGCCTTTGGTGCCCAGTCTGGCAGGTATGCTGCCATAGACAGCTGCATTCCTCCATCTAGTGCAGAGATCATGGATCTTGGGGGCATCCCCCCCAAACCTGAATAAGGTCCATGATCTCCACCCTAGACCAGGAAGGTGCCCACCTTCTCCAGGCCCTGGCAGGCTCCTGGGAGCTGGCAGACTGCTCCTGGGGAGGAGTGGTGGGCTGGCTGCCAGTGGCTTGCTGTCTTATGTTTTGGGGCCACTGTGTCAGGGCAGTGACTGCTGGCTCTGGACTGGCAGGCTTGGAGCTGGCACAGGCACTGTGACCAGAGTCAACCCCTTTAAGGGCTCCAGGAGGGGGAAGGGAGAGGAGTGTTCTTGGTTGAGGCTGGAGTGGCCACCAGGGCACCCTGGGAAAGCTGGAGGCCCCCTATTTTGAAATGTGTCTACACAGCACTTATTTCGAAATAGCTATTTCAAATTTGACGTTATTCCTCATGGAATGAGGTTTACCAATTTCGAAATAAGCCCTCCACTATTTCGATTTAATAATGACTATTTTGAAATAACTTTGCTGTGTAGATATACCGTTTGTGACTGGCTAGTGAATCTGACTTCAGTGATAACCACCTGTGTGGGGAGAATCCGTTCTCTTTTTTCAGCCTGCCTGCTCTTGGATTTTCAGTGTCATCAACCCCAGGTACGCCAGGTCACAATTGGCCCTTGGTGCTGCTCCTTTTTTATGTCCCTGAGGGTACGTCTAAACTACATGGCTCTGTCAACGGAGCCATGGAAATTTGTTTTTTTGACAAAGGCAAATGAACCCGCAATTGAAATGATCGCGGCTTCATTTAAATTTACATGGCTGCCGCGCTGAGCCGACAAACAGCTGATCAGCTGTATGTCCGCTCAGCGCGCTAGTCTGGACGCTCCCCTGCCGACATCAAAGCCCTTTGTCGGCAGCCCCGGTAAACCTCATCCCACGAGGAATAACGTGGCTGCCGACAAAGGGCTTTGATGTCGGCAGGGGAGCGTCCAGACAAGCGCGCTGAGCAGACAAACAGCTGATCAGCTGTTTGTCGGCTCAGCGCGGCAGCCATGTAAATTTAAATGAAGCCAAGATCATTTAAATTGTGGCTTCATTTGCCTTTGCCTATCTGTCTAATCTACATGGCTCCATTGATGGAGCCATGTAGTCTAGACACAGCCTGAAAGACCTTACAGATTGGGATGAATAGGCAGATGTATTTTCATGAACACAAACTCTCTTTATTTAACAAAACTGGTGGCGGGGGGGGGGGGATGAAACTCTGGTGAGACTGGGGAAAGAAGGCAGGAGAGGGGAGAAAAGAGGATGGGAGAGGGGTGGGGGAAACCTGGGAGGAGGGAGCTGGAAGGGGGAAGCTAGGGAGAGGGGAAACTCAGGGCTCAGGCTTGGGGGTCTCGCCAGACCAACCTGACTTTCATGATAACCTGCTCCTGGGTTCTCATGTGGCCTTTGGTGGCCAGGCTGGCAGCTATCCTGCCATAGACGGCCACGTTCCTCCGTCTAGTGCGGAGATCATGGACGTTGGGGGCATCTTACGTTGGGGTCCGTGATCTCCACCCTGGACTGGGAAGGTGCCTGCCTTCTCCAGGCCCTGGCAGGCTCCTGAGAGCTGGCAGACTGCTCCTGGGGAGCAGTGGAGGACTGGCTACCAGTGGCTTGCTGGCTCATGTTTTGGGGCCACTGGGTCAGGGGCAGTGACTGCTGGCTCTGGGCTGTCAGCCTTGGAGCTGTCACAGGTACTGTGGCTACGAGGGCAGGGGGCCATGGAATGCTCTTGGTTGAGACCAGAGTGGCCACCAGGGATCCCTGGGAAGTCTGGAGGCCCCCTATTTCGAAATAAGTGTCTACAAAGCACTTATTTCGAAATAGCTATTTCGAATTTGCCATTATTCCTCATGGAATGAGGTTTACCAAATTCGAAATAAGTGGTTTGGCTGTGTAGGGTATGTCTACACTGCAAAGTTATTTTGAAATAATGGCTGTCTTTTCTAAATAACTCTGCTGTGTAGACACACCCTAAGGGTGCATCTCAAAATAAGCTACGCAAATTGAGTTACATTAATTATGTACCTTATTTCAAAATAGCTTATTTTGAAATAGGAAGGGTCTACACAGCACTTATTTCCAAAGACAGCACCCTTCCTCAGACTTCCCTTAGGGTATGTCTACACTACAAAGTTAGTTCGAACTAACAGACGTTAGTTCGAACTAACTTTCATAGGCGCTACACTAGTGCTCCGTTAGTTTGAATTTAATTCGAACTAACGGAGCGCTTAGTTCGAACTAGGAAAACCTCATTCCACGAGGATTAAGCCTAGTTCGAACTAGCTAGTTCGAATTAAGGGGTGTGTAGACCCTTAATTCGAACTAGTGGGAGGCTAGCCCTCCTCAGGTTTCCCTGGTGGCCACTCTGGCCAACACCAGGGAAACTCGTATGCCCCCCACTTGGCTCCGGAGCCCTTAAAGGGCCACGGGCTGGCTACGGTGCCCGTGCCAGGTGCAAGCCTGCCAGCACCCAGCCAGCAGACCCTGCACCTGGCACAGATCGAGCCACCCACCCGATGCCCCCCAGCCCTCCCCCTCTTCCCGGGACCAGGCTGGCGGCTCCCGGGAGTTTGCCTGGGACCGCAAGAGGCGGGCACCTGCCTGGCCTAGTGCGGACATTGTGGACCTCGTCCATGATCTCCGCACTAGGCACAGGAAAGTGGCCGGCTAGGGCAGGAGAGCTGCCAGCCTGGCCACCCAGGAGCAGGTGTGCAAGAGAATCAAGAGGGTCCACTGAGACCCCCCGACCCTGAGCCCTGAGCTTACAATGGCCGTCCTGGTCAGACCAAAGGTCCATCTAGCCCAGTAGCCTGTCTGCCGACAGCGGCCAACCCTAGGGACCCTGGAGGGGATGGACCGAAGACAGTGACCAAGCCATTTGTCTCATGCCATCCCTCTCCAGCCTTCCACAAACCTTGGGAAGGGACACCACTCCTACCCCCTGGCTAATACCACTCCATAGACCCAACCTCCATGACTTGATCTCACTTCCCTTTAAACTCTGTTCTAGTTCTAGCCTTCACAGCCTCCTGCAGCAAGGAGTTCCACAGGTTGACTCTTTGCTTTGTGAAGAACAACTTTCTGTTACTAGTTTGAAGCTTGCTACCCATTCCTTTCCTTTGGTGTCCTCTAGTCCTTCTTTATGGGAACTAATGAAGAACTTTTCTGTATGCACCCTCTCCACCCAACTCCTGCTTTTAGAGAGCTCTACCCTGTCCCCCCTCCGTCTCCTCTTCTCTAAGCTGAGAAGTCCCAGTCTCTTTAGCCTCTCTTCATATGGGACCTGTTCCGAACCCTTGATCATTTTAGTTGCCCTCCCCTCTCCCACCTTCTCTCTTCCCCTCTCCCACCTCCTTTTCCCGGTCTCCCCCAGTTTTGTTCAATACAGATTCCATTTTGGAAGACACATTATCTTTATTTTGTACATCAAGAAGAGGGGCTAGGGAAGGGTAAGTGGAAGGAGGTGAGGGAGGAATGGGGTACGAGCCCCCGATGAGGAGGACTGGGCTGGCTCTGCGGGCTTCTGGGAGTGGAAGCTTTCCTGCAGCCCCCCAATTGTCCCCTCTCCCCAGGTGGCAGCCTGCGGCAAGTGCAGCCGGTCTGATGGCCAAGTGGTGTGATGTGCCCAGTGTGGGTAGTCCGGGCAATCCAAGCCAGACTGCTTTGCAAGTGGTGCACCCCTGAGAACTGTCTGTCCGGGGTGGGGGTCGGGACCCTTTAAGCACAGCCCTCGGCTAGCCTGAGAAAGCATCTTCACGCTCTAAGTCCTCCTCCAATGCCCTGTCGGCACTGCTTCCGGCCATCCTTAAACCCGGTCCAGGGTCCACTTAATGTGGACATGCTAGTTCGAATTAGCAAAATGCTAATTCGAACAGTTCGAATTAGCAAAATGCTAATTCGAACTAGTTTTTTAGTCTGGATCCGTTAGTTCGAATTAGCTTAGTTCGAATTAAGTAATTCGAACTAAGTTAGTTCGAATTAACGTTGTAGTGTAAACATACCCTTACTCCTCGTACAGTGAAGGTTACAGGAGTCAGAGTAAGAAGTCCTCCAGCTTGACAGCATTTTGACACTATTTTGAAATAACTGCCTGCTGTGTAAACGTGGACCAAGTTATTTTGGATTAATGCTAGTTCATTTGAAATAATGTTGCAGTGTAAGTGTACCCTAAATTAAGTAATGAAGCTGCCTCCTGAAACTACAGTGATCTGTTTTAGAGCACGTGTTAAATGAAGTCGGTGTCTGGATTATCAATGACCCTTCCCCATCGATCCTTGAAGATAGGTGTGTTTTAGGAATTTGTTTGAATCTGAAGATAACCATGTTGCCTACAGAAAGCTTGCTGGCTTATCAGTGATATTTACAATTTGCTAACTATTTTATTACCAGACAAATGCAGAATCACTGGGCCATCAGGGAGCCTGATGGCACACAAAACATAACAAAATGAGGCAGTTCTCCCTCCTTTGTCATTTGGGTACAAAAAAAATTTACCCAAATTTTGTATTAAGTATATTTACTGGGCCAAATTTTCCTCTTTTATCTTGCTAACTACAGTGCAGTTACAAGATAGATAACTTTTTTGAGGGTCATTATTTATATACTGCATCTGATAGAGTGTCATGCGTGAACTCTTTTATTCTATGGCAAAAGCATAGGCATTTTTCCTGTTTTCTAGAACAGGAAGTAGATATGAGGGGAACATAAAGGAAATAAGCTGTTTATTGATGCTGGTGGTATTTACAGAGAATCGTGGCATAAAATCTGTTTACAGGAGATATATCCTGTTTACAGAGTGATTTTTGTGGGACTCTCTCTAATTTATATGCTGGTAATATGCAACATAAAGGAAGTCCCTCTCAGACATGCACAACTAAAAGGAATTGAAAAAGTATGATATAATCTAGCTCTCATTTACTGTCCGATATTTTACCGTAAGGAAAATCAAGAAGCCTAGAAATAATTTTCCAATGCACAGAAAGATTTAAGGTGTTGAACAAGATTATCTCTACCTTATTTTTCATTTCTTTCTCTCTATCCATGCCAAAGTAACCTGAATACCTACTGTATATTAGAGAGTTTGTCTGTCTGTCCATTCAAGAACTCCTCCTAAACAGTAAGAGTTAAGACCACCAAATTTGATATACAGCTTCTTCTTATCATAACTTAAAGCAAGGTAAAGGTTTAGTTGTGCCAGGACAATAGGATGTGCCTGGAATGTGACTGTTTCTCATCAAATGGAAAGGGAGGGTTCTCATAGCAGGGACAGTTATACACCAGAATGATGATGGGAGGGATTGGGAAGGGGTAACAAGCATGGCCCCCACCACTCCAGGGAGCTGCTGGTCAGGCAGTGCAGCCCTAATTATCCCAGGTAGCCCCAGAGAGATGCCAGCCAGCCAGGCAGTGCAGTCCCATCCAGATTCAGGGAGCCACTGGCTGGTCAGTGTGGCCCCCACCACCTCAGCCAGCCCCAGGTCGCTGCTGCCTGGCCAGCTTGGTGGCCCAACTCCCAGCCCCAACTCCCCCCAACCCAGTCCTTCGCCCTGAGCTTCCCCACACATCTAACCTCCAGCCCTGAATTCTGCACCTCCCCACATTTGTGCCCTGAGTCCTGAATTGCTTACCCCAGGCCTGAACCCCCAATCCTTCCCAAACACCTGCCCTGACTCCTGCACTACCTACTTCCTGCCCGGAGCGCACACACCCCTCCCAAGACCCGAACAATGACAGGGAAATCTTCTAGAAATCAATAACCACAAAGAACTGATCTACCACTCTCTTTGTGCTCATCCTATTGTAGCTGCTTCATCTGCTGACTGTCCTCAGGCAAATTTTGTCACACAGCTTAACAGGGGAGTTCAATTCTGCAATAGCCTAATGGAATCTGACTGAGAGCAGGCCCTCTTAAAGATCTGCACTGATGCTGCAGCATGTCCTTAGGTTTTCTAATACTCACAAAAGAATCAGACATTAAAACATAGAGCATCTTACTTCAGGGTAGATCTCTAATTTGCAACACCGGGTCTTGTTATGAGCCAGTTCAGTAGCTCTAGGTTTTAACAAGCCATTCATCAAAACACTAACCCTTTGCTTTTTGTTGCTATAAATGAAATTCCTTGCAGCTATTCATTGACCTACTGGTAACTCAGAGAGCATCTGGATCTGAGATGTTATAGCTTCAGGTCTGGCTTCTCCCTTTGTCAGGCATGGCAGACTTTATCATTATGTGTGAAGCGATAGAGAAAAAGGCTGTAAGGGCATGTTCAGAAATATAAAGAATTAGAAATGCAGCCATTATGCATCATGTAATCCTTTATCTGTTACTGCCACTAGGGTACCTCTAATATCTATGGTTTGGATGCTCCTATTCTGATTAGTAGCATTTTTTTTCATAAGTAGTGCCAGTGACTTCAAGTGAACCTCTCATGGGGTAAGGTACTATTCAGTTTAAGATATCAGACTCTAGCCCTTGAAGAGAAAATGACCTCTTACTAGTGTCTGCCACAACATTACAATAAGATAGTTGGTTACAGTATTTAACTTCTAGTAAAGGGCTAAGGATGCAATAGAAAGAAACTTGGATAAATGAGACAATAGAAAGAGCTATACAGGAAAGTTAGTGGGAGAAAGGAAATGTTCAGGGAGGTGTGTGATGGAGCTAGTTAATCAACAGGAAGATGATGTGCATTAGAGCCCTATATCTTGGACACTTTAATAACCTTCCGTGGCTAGATAAATTCTTGCCCGTCCCAGTTCAGTCCATATACTGCTCTAGACATCAATGGGAATCATGCAGATGACTTAATGGCAGTATATGACCCTAGTCTAACAACATGGATGGGAGCCAAAGAATGTAGGTGAAATATACAAATACAAAATAATGAAGTGATACAGAACATTGTAAACCATTGTACCCTGTAGTGCTGCCCTACACTGGACTCAAACAGGGTAATAGAGCTTTTGGAAAGCTGCACAGGAGGCAGCCAATCAGAGAAGGGAAGCAAGAAGCAGCCATTCAAGACCCATTTAAGAATAGCTACAGAATAGAGGAGTTTCAGTCACTCCCTGGAGCTTAAGGAGCCAGATGGAGTGGCTGCCTTGCTGGCCGAGTGCGGCAAGCACTCCAGACAGAGCAATGCTGCAAGTGGAGACCCAGAGAGCTAAAGGCAACTCCTAGTGTGGTGAAGGGATCTGTAGGCTGAGGCCTAGAGGTAAGGGAAAATAGGAAGGAGGGACTGTGGGAAAGTGACCCAGGGAAATTTACTGATGAATCGAGGCATCACCACAAGCAGTGGCAATCTGAAGGATCCCTGGATCAGGACCCACAGGAGTGAGTGGGCTAGGTCCCTGCTTTGTTCCCACTCACCACTGAGGAAGCAGCTAGTCTAAAGGATTGCAATTTTGCAGAGTGCGGCATAGCCAGAAAGCTGTGTTATGAAGAAGGCGCCATGATCTTAGGAGTGATGTGTGTCCCTGGAGCTGAAGTGACAGTGGTGAGATGCCATCAGAAGAGGGCACACTGGTGAAAAGAGCTAATTTCCATGACATCCTACAGGGGACATCACCGTAGTGAGTTGTCCTATCACAGCTGTGCATGTTAAATTAACAAGCAGTAAACCTGGCTCTTGCTCTATGCCATCTAATCTTATCCTCCGCCTGAACCTTGCCCTTAGGAGAAATGTATACAATGGTGAGAAGTTTGAAACTGGCAGGATGGGGTCTGAATGTGACCTTTCAAAACAGATTAAAGTTAGTTGATCTAAGATTGGCTTGGCTCTTTTTTAAAAATAACCTCAAAATCTACAAATTTAGTCCATCAAAATATACTTGTCATTTTGCAGTGACATAAAATTAAATTTCTTTCTGTACTGCTCCAAAAACCTATGTCACACTTACCATTTAGCTGATGAAGTATATTTAATTCAGCTATTAAAAACAAACACCTTTTTATGTTCTCCAACCCAAAGAAAAGGCAATCACTCAGGCACAAACAAGCTTGGCAGCTAATCTTCTAAATGTGTCACAGTGTGAACTATAAGCTGATGTCAGGTGTAAGTATCCTTCTGTGACTGATATTACTGGTATACTACAAAGGCCAGATGACCCGAGAAAGTGTCACATTCCAAGTGAGCACAGCAACAGAATATTGATAGAAAAGAAGCAAATTTCATGAGTTTACTTTTCAGAGATTAGGTCAGATCAACATTTTAAGATTTGGAGCTGAGAAAGCAATAAATATAGGAGCATGTCCTGAAATCCTTGATCAGCCAAAACTTGGACTTAAATCAGTGTTTTGAGCAAGTAAGTAAAGGGCACAAATTGAAGGTTTACATTCTTAGAGTAAAATTAACATATTAGTTTCTTTTTTAAATTTTAAGTTTGAGGTTTACCTATTAAAGATGTGGTGATCTTTAAACTCCCTCCATCCCCCAAATTAGTATTCTCTGTTAAAAGTATGATTGCCATTACACAAGCAACAATGTCTAGCAGTCAGGATCATGGCAAATTAAACTGTTCCAGAGCTCTGGTATCTCTCTTTTTTTAATCATGGTTTCTTCAACAGTGTTCAAAAGATTTGAGATAAAAATAAATCCAAGTTAAAAATGCAATCCAAGAAAAGTATCAAAACTGGAAATTGATAGAGTATCCTAAGATAATTTGCCAAATATTCCATACTGGTGTCTTTTTCCTCACAAAAAAAGTCATAATTTACAACTGTTAAAGATGGGCCAAAATGCAAGAGTAAAATCCCTGACCCCAAGGAAGTCAATAGGAGTTTTGCCACTCTCTTCAATGGATTTCACCATAAAACTCTACATTCCATATTCTTTGAAGTTCTGGTGTTCAAAATTTGAGTCTAGATGTGACTTTTGGGGTACGTCTAGACTACAGGCTTTTGTTGACAGAAGAGGATCTAGACTACATCCAGTTCTGTCGACAAAGCAAGCCGCTTTGTCGACATGACAATGTAGATGCAAAGGACAGTGTAGCTGCAATAACACCTTCTGTCGACAGAACTCTGTTGACAAAAGGTGTTATTCCTCGTAGAATGAGGTTTATAGCTGTCAACAAAACTGCTGAGTTCTGTCAACATGTCACAAGGGTGTGTCTAGACTCCAAGGTTTTGTTGACAAAAGTGGACTTTTGTCAACAAAACTACCTGTGTCTACCCACACCATTGCAAATGACATCTCTTTATACTAGCTTAACCAAGAATCCAGATGCCTTCCAATGTTAGGATGCTAAAAAAATCTCAGCTGAATTAGGCGATTGATATCCAAATATATCACAGCTAAACTGTGGAACTTGTTGCCCAGGACATGATGTGAATGTCAAAATAATAACTGGATTTAGGAGGACAGGTCCATTGATGACTATTAGCCAAGGTGCTCAGGGATGAAATTCCTGCATTGGCTGAACTTTTAGTCTAACCAAGTGTAGCCGTTCTTATGTTTTAAACCCAAATTGGCTGGGTTGAATCCATTATTTCCAATTATGACTATATTTACAATGGTTAGTCAGTAAAATATTTTGCAGCAGAAAACTTGCAAATGTTTTGAGTCCCCAAATAATTGAAATTCACATTGACAATTACATTAACCAAGCACAGGGCAAGATGCAAGAGAGCCATTACCTATGTATTGTTTTGCATCAAAAACATGTGAAGTTGAGTTTTGCATATTTCCAGAGGAAATCTGAATGGGTGGACTGTGCTTCCATAAGATTTAATTTCAACTCAGAATTGAAAGCAGAGGGGAGTGGGTAATGCAAATATCGCCTCACATGAATTAGAAGACAAATGTTTGCACAATCCTCTGAAAAGTCACAAAATCGACGATGGTTTTTTTTTTTATTAACTGATATCCAAATAATTGGTTCTGATGTAAATCATGCTGTGTAAATACCCATGAGCAACATAAAGAATAGTTGTCACTACTTGGGCCACCTACAATATTAATAATTAGAACAAACCGAACTTCATAGTTGTCAGTTAGGAGCAGATTGTGTGGCTGGGACTACAGTTGTGTGAGGTCAATCAAAGAGATCATTGATCGAAAGCTCTCAGGAGCTGATAGGGGGTCAGTCACACACAATGCTAAAGACATTGTCTCACCAGGATGTTCCACCAGTACCTGCCCTGAGTCAAGGAAATGTAGTTGCCAACTTCTTCCACCACTCTCTCTCTCTCTCTGTTGATCCAGAGATAGTTACACAGCCAGGAAATGGGGATGGTTAATAAAGTACATTCTTTCATTACATGAGGAAGAGGCAGAGAGAGGCAGACAAAGTTGACTGTCCATTCTTTGTGTTTGAGCATGCACATGCATGAATACAGAAAGGAAAAAGGCTTTAATAGAACTGAAGCCAGTGGGGAAATTTTAAAAGCAAATCCAGATTCAGTGTTCAAAATCTGTTAGGGTATGTCTACACTAGCCCACTAGTTTGAACTAGGCAGGCTAATGTAGGCATTTGAAGTTGCAAATGAAGCCCGGAATTTAAATATCCTGGGCTTTATTTGCATCTTCCTGTCCTGGCACCATTTTAAATCCCCTTAATATGAACTAACTGCCCGCGGTTACACACGGTAGTCAAAAGTTAACTCGAAATAAGTCCTTAGTTCAAATTAACTATTACACCTTGTGGAATGTAAGGACTTAGTTCAAGTTAACGTTTCACTACCGCGTGTAGCCGCGGGCAGTTAGTTCGGACTAGGGGGATTTAAAAATGGCGCCCGGACAGGAAGATGCAAATAAAGCCCAGGATATTTAAATCCTGGGCTTCATTTGCATCTTCAAATGCCTACATTAGTCTCCCTAGTTCGAACTAGGGGGGTAGTATAGACATACCCTTAGTCAGGAGTGCAGGGGCCCTGGAATTATGGCAACAGACAGGTCTCGAGTGGGGGGGGGGAATAAGAGATATGGGGGCAGGCTAAGGAAGCTAAACCTAGAAACTGAGACAAAAATAGTATCCATGGATAAAGGGGACCTTGTTTTCTTGACCCTCCATCTAGAATACATTTTTCCCTTTCAGCCACTAAAGTGTACTGATGCAGGCTGTGCCCACAAAAGCTCATGATACCATCTACATGTTTTGTTAGTCTATAAAGTGCTACTAGACCATTTGTTGTTTTTGGCTAAGGTGGGTATTTTGGGTCCAAATGCACGTGACTTAAGACACCCCTTTTATAGAAACAAAAGAGGGGAAGGATAGGGGGGCTTGACCCAATGACCTTGTCAGGTCTCTTCTGGCTCTAGGATTCTATGATATGATACTTGGATACAATAATTTTGTTTTGGGAACTGGGGTAATGAACAGACCAAACCATTGGCCTGGTGAGAGATCAGCTGGAAATAAAAAATATCCTTAGGCAAGACCAATTCTAAGAGGATGCTAATATAATAAGGGCAGCCCTGAGATATCCCTGGGCACCACCTTTCCATTGCTGTCTCCACTGGGTTCATAATGATAGACGTACAGTCAATACTTGAGGAACTATGCACTCTTGTTTAAAATAGTGTAATTTGTTTTGATAGGTCTAAGAATACATAAGCATCTTTAATCTATGTGAACAAGGAATGGGAAAAAGAGAGAAGGAGCAAGGAAGTGAGAGACAGATCAAAGCCCAATGGGTCCAAGTTCCAGTGCCATGAATGTGTTTTGCTCTCACCCAACAGAGAGATCTGATGGGATTTTACTGCTTGTCTCTTGCCTTTAGAATCTATACGCTTTTGGGGGAAGGGTTTTCACTAGTTTACATTGTAATGAGGTAATTGGAACACTAAGTTTGCCTTTTTAGATAACCAAGAAAAGATACAAGAAGTAATGTGCCTGCCAGTGGGTTTTTTTCTCCCCTTTCACTGTGCTTGGAGATTGTTTACTTGTTTTTAGTTTGATTTACATTTAAAGTTTTTAGGTTATTTTTTAAAGTTGGTCTTTACAGCTAATATTCAGCTATATAGCAATACACAAATCCAAATATTAAAGAACATTAGAAATAAATTAATAATCCAATAGAGCACACAGTGGGGACCTCGTTGCTACAGAGAGGGCATTCTTTAACTGACTTAACAAAACTGCTCAGTCATGGGTTTTTCCCCCATTAATTCAGAGAGAGCTGAGCAATAGCTGGCATCCCACTGCATTCAGTACAGTATAGGCTGCATTTTGCTTCGGAGGATGCTGTGAAAGCATGTTGCACTGCCAGCTTATGTTCTGATCTTGCTTCCAGTGAAATAAATGGCAAAACTCCAGCTTACTTCAAAGTCAAGTATGGGATCTTTACCCTGGTTCTTCCCACTTGGTTGAAGGAGGCTTTGGGAATGATCTTTGTTTGCTTGTGGTTTTAGAATGGCATTTGCAGTCCCCTTCCCTGAGCTCTCTATCAACTTTTGATTTTTTTCTGAAAAGAGCTAGTGTGTTGTACCAGCTTTGGCAGGCTGGGAGGAATGGCTGTGCACTGTTCGTGTGGGAAGTGGCAATGTGAATAAAATATCAAGCAATTTTATTTTGCAATAGCAGAATGATTATATCTTTTGGTGAGATTTTTGTGCACAATCCCTTTGTCCTCTTATTTCCCTTGCCAAGAAATACATTTTCATTTTCCACCAGTAAGATGAAATTTGATTCATGTGAGCTACTGGAATATACAGCAATGTTATCATACCATATTGTTTTCAGCCATTCCAGGGATAACTAAAATAGGCCCTAAAAACTACATCAGGATGAATCACAAGCAGCAGTATTTATTTGAATTTGAAATTGATTTGAGGTTATTCTTGTTTTTTTACTCAAAACTCTAGCCCTTTGTTTCAGAGAGGTAGCCAGATTAGTTTGCATAACACTCGCTCCTTCCCCCCACCCCCCCCAAAAAACCCCAAAGGAATCCTGTGGTACCTTAAAGTCTAACAAATTTATTTGGGCATAAACTTTCATGGGCTGTAACCAACTTCAGATTCATGATCTGCATCTGCATGTGATAAAGTGAGTTTCAGCCCTTGAAAGCTTATGCCCAAATAAATGTTTTAGTCTTTAAGGTGCCAGAGGACTCTTTCTATATTTTAGTTCTAATAAGGATTGAATGAGAGGCTATAAAAATCTCAGATACATCCCATATTAATATGCAAATCCAAAAGCAAACAATGAAAATTTGAATTGAATTTTCCAGCATTATGGGCCAGATTGTGACCATTACGCACACTAAGTATTGCCTTACACTGTGAAGAGCCCTCTGGAAGTCAGTGGGACTACAGTACTCATGGGATGAGCAACTTCTCAACCTGTGTTTTATTTCAAACTGAATACAAGAATGGTTTGTTCACCACTTACTGAAGAGTAGTAGCCCCATGACTGTGTCATTTTACTTTTACTTGGCAAATTAACACATTCAAATTTTTACAATTTAAAACCCCAAGAGCAATAATCCTAAATAAAATCACTAAAGAACCTTCAACAAAATGGACAGAGTGAATACCATAATCATCATTCCTCTCAGAATACTGTGTAAATTTGTCAAGTATCTCAATTGTCTTTCATTACAGTGATACATAGTGACTTGGTTCCTAAATGGAAACACATTTTAATACTTCAGCATTTAGGGGGATTCCTAGCACTAGGAGACACAGCCAAGACATAATATAGCTGATTGTTGGTGAAAGTTTTGAAGAGTTCGTACAACATGTGTTCATGTCTTTTGAGCACACAAGGCTCTCTTTTAGCTATATTTTTCTGTCTATTTATTTCTCTTACATAGCTATCAACACTCCAGTGCCTTTTCCTTTCTTTTCCCGCCAATACAGTCATTTGCTTTTATATTGTCCCCCCCCCCCCCCGCAGTTAAATTCCATATTGTTAGCAGCACTGACATGGAATATGCATTAGAGATGTTGTGTTATGTCTGAGCTTGGGGGTTAATATATATATTCAAAACTTACTAGATTTGGGACCTAGTTTCTGTCTTTGATCCTGCATTTCCCATTGGCTTAGTAGTTAGGTCCTCTATATGTACCTAATTCATCACTGGGGTCCTGTAAAGTTTAAACCATGATTACTCAGGAAGCTCGCCTTGGACCTGCTAACCAAGGGGACTCTAGGAGTAGGATTGCTCTGAACATTGTTGTTCTGAGGGCACTGTTGCGCTATTCAGGGCATTCCTCAATTTAACTGATGCCTTTGACTATCATGATGCGCTATGGAAGGTGCTGTATAGGCTTGGCTGTCCACAGAAATTCATTTCTATCCATGATGGGATGACTACCACCATTCTGTACAATGGCTCAGAGGCCTAACCATTTATTATTCACACTGGTATCAAGCAGGGCTGTGTCACTGCTCCAACGCTGTTCTCCAGTTACCTTACCATGATCGTCCTTCTCATCCACAACTACAGGCTTGATAGAATCAGGATTGAGTATTGTATGGATGGCCAACTCCTCAATCTCTGACATCTCCAAACAAAATCTAAGATCCTGAGAACTGGCATCACTGACCTTCAGAATGCAGATGATTGTATCATTCTCACATAGCTCCCTAAATCTTTTTTCAGATTCTGTGACTCACAATATGGGTCTCTCTCAACAGTGGGAGAAACCAAGGTACTCTACTAGGGGGGTTGAAACTAGCGGGGTAATGTAGGCATACTGCACTTGCAAATGAAGCCCGGGATTTGAATTTCCCGGGCTTCATTTGCATAAGCGGGGAGCCGCCATTTTTAAAACCCCGCTGGTTCGAACCCCGTGCAGCGCGGCTACACGGGGCCGAACTAGGTAGTTCGAACTAGGCTTGCCCCTTGGAACGAGGAGTACAGATAGTTCAGAATGGCTACGTAGTTCGAACTATCTAGCCCGTGCCGCGTGTAGCCGCGCGGCACGGGGTTCGTACTAGCCGGCTTTTAAAAATGGCGGCGCCGGCTTTATGCTAATGAAGCCCGGGAAATTCAAATCCCGGGCTTCATTAACAAGTTCGGTATGCATACATTACCCCGCTAGTTTGAACTAGCGGGGTAGTGTAGACATACCCTATGGTAGTTGACCTCCCCACTGTTCGGTATGGATATGAGACCTGGGTAACCTACAAACAACCTCCAAAGCAACGCTGGCTCAGGAGGAGTCTCAAGGTCATCTGGGAAAGGCCAAAACACTAACATCAGTAATATTGAAGCATGGAACATGAATCACCAACTCTGTAATATGCCTGATGCTTGCCTCCCAAAACAAGCACTCTCTCAGTTAAGTTAGGGAAGAGGGGCTCCCAGAAAACAGTGGAAGCACTTCAAAGACACACTGAAGATACACCTTAAAAAGAGAGGCTTCAACACAACAAAGTGGAAAGACTTAGTACAGCACAGAACATAGTGGCACCATGCTCTACACCGGGGCTCTTCTCAACTTTGAAAGCCCCAGGGCCCACAATGGTACTCACAGCATATTCCAAGGGCTGCATATTAAGTGTGGTTGCATATATATGAAAATAGCTTATTTCACACTGGCAGGCATGAATACAAAACTCTTCCCACAATGCCCCAGCGCTCCCGGCACCTCCTCCCTCAGGGCTAGAAACACCGACACCCTGTACCCATTCCAGCCAGCCTGTCCACTTGCATCTTTCAATGCTCACCCCACCTGGAAGATGCCTCGCCATTGTGGAGAGTGTTCCCAGTGGAGGCCATGTTCAAAGGATCCCACCTGCAGGCAGCGTGTTGAGCTCCGTGTAAACCCAAGCTACACTGTGGGCCTCAAATAAATGGGCTGCAGGCCGCACGTGTTCCATGGGCCATGTATTGAGTAGCCCTGCTCTACACCATGCCACAGATCACTTTGAGAGCAGATATCCTCATGAAATAGAGAAGTGATAGAGGTGGAAAGAAATGGCAAAGCAATCCAGCTAGCAGCCATAGGTGCCAACTTTCCCTCCAACTGGGGCTGGTGACTACCCCCTCTGCCCCAGGCCCTGCCCCTTCTCTCAAGCCCCCACCCTGCCTCTTCACACACCCAATCTACCACCACTACACCCTTTTGCCAAATCCCTACCCTGCTTCTTCCCATCCTTACTCTGCCCCCACTCCATCTTTTCCCACCCTCTCCCCTGAATGTATCCTGTCCTCACTCCTTCCCTTCCCTCCCAGAGTATCTTGAACATCCACTGTTCACAGGAGATGGGCATGTTTTGGGGGCTGGGACAACTCTGTGCTCCCAGAAGGGAGGAACTCAGCTAGCAAGGGGCAAGGCTAAGGCAACGCACTGTGTCAGCTCTCCCACCTGCCACCTCTGAGAGCTGACTGCAGCCTGAAGTGCAGCACTTTGACTGCGATTTAATGGGCCCAGGGCACCAGCCACTGCACTGTTGCAGTGGTGGCAGTGGCTAGGAGCCCCAGGTCCTTTCGAATCACTGGGCTGTGGAACAATTGCACCCTTAGTGCCCCTCTGTCAGGGGGCCTGTCACAGCTCCTTTAACACCTACTAATGAACCCTGTTGGCAGATATCACCCTCTCATTGAGGGACAGCTGAAGAATAATAACTAGGCTAGGAATTTTTTTTAAATAGCTTTAGTGTAGCATTTCAAGTGCCCTTAGGATGTTTATTCCTAATCTCTTCATCTCTAAGGGTATGTCTACACTAGCCTCCTAGTTTGAACTAGGGTGGCTAATGTAGACATTTGAACTTGCAAATGAAACCCGGGATTTAAATATCCCGGGCTTCATTTGCATGTTCCCGGGCGGGCGCCATTTTTAAATCCCCTTAGTTTGAACTGACTGCCCGCAGCTACACGCGGCAGTCAGAAGTTAATCTGAACTAAGTCCTTAGTTTGGATTAACTGTTACACCTAATTGCAGGAGCCTGGCCAGGAACATGGCCGGGATATTTAAATCCCGTGCTTCATTTGCAAGTTTGAATGCCTACATTAGCCACCCTAGTTCGAACTAGGGGGCTAGTGTAGACATACCCTAATTTCCTTCCAGGATGATGGTGTGTAAACTTGGCCCTATTGAAATCAGTGGGCATGATGCCTTTTAATGCATTGGAGTGTTGCAGAGCAAGACGACCCATTCCCAGCCTCTGAGGTCTACAGTGATGCTCAACCTCACATGCATCTAACAGGGAGAGTCAATAATACCTTTTTGTCATCAAGATGGTAGTAAAGCTACCTTCCCACAGGGCAGCATGGCAGAGTCAGTAGTAACAGGAAGGGTAGCACCTCTCGTGGGATTGGTGAGGAGAGTCTGGGGGTCCCAGCCCAGGGCAATGTCAGCGGTGGAGTGGTCCACTATTCGTTCAGTTGGGAGTCCTACCAAAACACACCCAGCACCCGAGGAGAGGGGAGTGTACAACTCCCCACCCTGGGATAATTCCTACCCATCTCTCCTGCATAGTCTCCTCTGGCTTTTCCCTCCAGCCCAGAGGTTTCTGCTGCAGTTCTCTTCTGACTGGTGATGGCATCTGGGTGCACCTGCACCTCTCTTTCAGGCACCCCTGCAACACCTCCTTCCTCATCTGCAGTCAGTCCAGACTGAGCTGCTTCACAGGCCTTTATAGCTGGCCTCAAGCTGGAGCTGGCCTCAAGCTTCTCAGCAAGGTAGCCAGGCTTAACCTTCCCAGCTTCAAAGTGGGACTGGTACACCCCATGACATAGAGATAGAATTTCATTCTTCATTCCCAATATGTGAGACTGGTTGCCTGTGATGAATAAAATTATAGTTCCTAGCAGTAATGAAAGGCTACAATAAAAATCAATCTTATTTAAACAAGTATTCAAGGTTCTGGCCCTGTATTTATATTTCCATACCATCACTTCTTTCAGTAAACAATAAACTTGCTACAGTTTGAGCAAACTTGTAAAAATCATTACAGTATAAATAACACTCCTGGAGGAAAGAAGCATCCATAAATAACTGACTTGAGATTTCACCTTTTGTAAGTTATGGTCCACTTCCTCATCCATGCAAAGAATAAATATTTTCAGTATGCAGAGTGCCACTACTTAACTGGGACTGTGGACACTCAAGACCTAACACAGACTTTTACGGGGTTCTCTGAGACCTCCAAAATACCGGCGAATGTCAATAATTTATTGCTTGTGAAAAAGCAAACATACTGAGAGTGGTTTCTTTCAAAGCTTTTTTATTTGTAATTAGGAAACTCTACTTGACCTTTGTCTGCTTTGAGGGGTGAATCCGAGCTGACTGTAGCAAGCAAGTCTTCAGACATACTTCATAATCAGTAATGAAGCTTTAGGCCAGGCGCTCACAAATAGGTGCCTACAGCTAGGCCTCTACATACATATTTAGGCACTTATTTAAATCATCAGATTTGAAGATGCTGGGTGTGCTGCAGCTCCTGTTGACTTCCTGTGGCAATAATCCCAACTCCTTCTTGTCTTTTCTCCTTTCCACAATACTTAGGGTGATAAGCAGTTGCAAGCAGAGCATAGAAGGCTCAGGGATTATATCTTAAGGGCATGTCTACACTATCCGTTGGATCGATGGGCAGCACTCAATACAGCAGGAGTCAATGTATTGCATCTAGTATATGCATGATAAATTAACTGCTGATTTCTCTCCCATCACGTCCAGTACCCCATCTGAACGAGAAGCCCGGGGGATTTGGTGGAAAAGCATCTGTCATTAACTCACCACAGTGAAGACACTGCAATAAGTAGAACTAAGTACCTCAGCTTCAGCTACATTGGTCACATAGCTGAAGCTAGGTAACTTAGATCAATGGCCTGCAGTAGTGTAGACAAAGCCTTACCGGCTTTACACAAGGAAATAATCAGAGTTTTATTTTTAAAGGTATTTATGTACCTTAAGATGCATATAGATGCCTAATGGGATTTCAGAAGTCTCTAGGTGCATAACTTTGCTTGGTTTCAGTTGGAGTTAGGTCCCTGGGTAATCTTGAAAATCCCACTAAGGCTACGTCTATACTGCAGGTTTTTTGTACAAGAACGGCCATTCTTGCGCTAAAACTTGCGAAGTGTCTACACTGCACGCGTGTCCTTGTGCAAATACATTTACAGTAAAGCGTCGGAACAGAGGGCTTCTTGTGCAAGAGTTATTCCTCTCTCCATGAGGAATAAGCTCTCTTGCGCAAGAGCTCTTGCACAAGAAGTCAGTGTGGACGGGCAACAGGAGTTTCTTGCGCAAGAAACCCCTATGGCTAAAATGTCCATCAGAGCTTTCTTGTGCAAGAGAGCATCCACACTGCCATGGATGCTTGTGCGCAAAAACACATCTTTTGCTCAAAAGCACTTGGCAGTGTGGACGTGCTCTTGCACAAGAATTTTTGCGCAGAAACTCTTGCACAAAAAAGTTTTGCACAAGAATCCTGCTGTGTAGATGTAGCCCTGGTGTCTAGCTGCATCTTTAGGTCTCAAAATACTTCAAAAAATCTGGCCCTAGGCACCAGTGCTGCACCTAAAAATAGCCATTAACCCCAACAAAAATTCGGGATGTGTGAAAAGCGAAACGCTGTCCCTTTCTGAACAAATTCTGAGTTAACAAAATTGTGTGTGTATTAGGTGGATTTGTTTCTTAAACTTACAAAAGCTAAGTGAAAGATTTATCCTCAGCTGTTGCAAATTGGCATTGTTCAACTGACTTCAATGGAGCTATGCCAATGTATAGCCGCTGATGATCTGGCCCCTAAAATGTGCAAATCTCATGTGCAGTACAAAACATAACATTTTACTGACAGTTAACCAGATCCTCAGCTGATGCAAATAAATACAACTCTGTTGAAGTGAGTGGAGCTATGATGATTTACATCAATTGAATATTTGGTCCAATATAAACAGCGGTGCTTTGTGTGTATCAAAAATTGGGCTCTCTGGATTTGCCCTCAAAGCTTTCACAGAAATTTCATTATGCATAATGGTTTATGTAATAAGACATTTGTAGTCAGTCTCAAAAAGAGACTTATGCAGACTCAGCTTACTAAAGACAACTGTGTCTTGCTTTTAATTAGTGTAATGTCAAACTCAATAAGCAACGATGTAAAATGAGGATTGGAAATGTCAGTGCTCTTGGAAAGGGACTCATTCACGAGGCTATAACTGAGATAAAAGTTACCAGTATGCAACTCATCACCCTGAAAAGTAAGATACTTGTAGCATAAACTGTGCTAAATTCAAATAAATAAATATTTCTATCCTTTGAAGAATTACTGCCGGTCTTGTCATTTCTCTGCCAAAGTATCCCAATGCCAAGCAAAATAAATTCCAAAATGTCATCTTGAGATTGGGAAAAAACCCAAACATAATCTGGCACTCAGCACATGGACCATGTTTCTTTATTAAACAGCCAAAACATTTATTCCATTGTCAGGGAAAACATATAGACAGTCCTGCAGATTTTATCCTATTTGAGGAGTCTGCCTGTACATGGAACAGTTTTTGTAAAGGGTCAGGTTTCCTATATTGGTATACTCGAAGCATTTTCTGAATGCAGCACTGAAAGACTAAGGAATAATTAGTCTCCATGCACATTCAGTCCTTGGCTCCCCTGAGGCTGAAATTGCAGACAAGGGTGCCAACTGTAGCAGCAGAATTTATGATGTAGACTGAGACCATAAACTCTTTAACACAGCCTACTGTACAAGCACCAAATGAAGACTAATGATCACTGCCATCCTATGATGCATTCACTCATGTAACATAACTAACCATTTTTCTAATTATAGAAGAATATTTCAGTGCTGTTAACAAACTGGGATAGAGAGACAGAGAACATCCATAAAAATGTTTTTGTTTTTAGCCAAAACCCTTTTAACCCTTTTACAGACTGCATTAAGTAGGTCTGGATTATAAAGGTACTGGTGTCTGTCTATGTGAAACAGTTTGCAGGACTGGGGCCTTAATTTTCTTCCTCTGGGGTTGCAAATGCCCCCACATTCAGTAGGTTACTCCCACACAGATGGAAAAGATTGGCTCATCATTGAGAGTATTCAGGAGTTGAATGCTTACACCAGGGTGCAGTCTATAAATGATTCCTCCATGAGAAAAAGGGAAGAATGAGTTATTAGGTACCTATTCTCAGTGAAAGCAGATTGTTACAACAGGCTATTGTAGTTTTGCTGTGGTTTAGACAAGCCTGCTTTGTTTTCTCTTGCTTTAAAACTTATGGGGCTAGGGTCTGTTTAACTAGGAGTCTTGAAAAATATAAATCTAAGGATGACGTCTGTCTATGGATAATATTAACCACTCTAATAGAATGTGAGGCCATTATCATCATGGTAATCTTTCTGCTATGAACTTTTCCACCTTATATGGTTTTTAATATCCTACTGGCTCAGTTTAGAGTAAAGAATAAATGTTCAGCGACTGTCTACACTAGTCTTTAAAAATGTTAGTTGACAACTATAATTGTCAACTTGTGTTATAATTATAACACAAGTTGAGGCAAGAAAGTTGAAATCACAAATGGATACAGTAGGTCTCAACAAACCAGCTGAGCTGGAGCACAGGCTGCAAAGAAAAGGCAAACAAACAGGGTCCTTTCATTTAAGGCAAGCACCTTTTAATCTCGATTCACTTTTTTTCTCTCTACATAGTATTCTAAATGTTGGTGGGAAAATACAAAGGCTAACATGTATTTTGAGGGCATTCCAGGTCAGTTGTTGAAAAATTTCTAATACCCACTTCATTTTCATTTCTGATGTTTAATAGTCAAATATGCAATACAGACATCATGTGGTTTTGAAAGATACATTCCAAACACAGGTTAGCTTTGTAGAAGCACCTCACAAATGTCTTTAATAATCTACTTTTTTTTAGCAAAAGCCTTGCCTTTTCTCTACCAAAACTTAATTTGTTTTGGACGAGTTAGTGGTTTTAAAGGGGGGAAATTGCTAGATGGAAATCCAGTAATGTTAAGAATCTTTTCATTTTAAATCACCAGAATGCAGTTTGGAACAAAAGGAATAAATGGTTCTTTAACCTTTTTCAGACTGCAGATATAACTGGCTGTGCTACTCTATATATCATTTAAGGGGACTGACATTTAGTCTAGTGTCTATCAATTTTTATTGCTATTGATAATTCATCTTCAAGTTTTCATAATAAGAGACTAATCTATTTTCAAAAAGTTTACAAATTCAATAGACTAATATATCCAGAGATATTTACTGTATTTTTATTTACATAAAGAATAATTTTACCATTAGCTCAGTCCTATTTGTATATGTATTTAGAAGACCATATATCACTAAGGAATTCTTAATGGCAAATTAATATCTCAATAGTGTAATAATTTCTATTATATTATGTACTATATTATATCAATATAAGAGGAAAATTAATTGATCAATTGGAATGCTTCAAATATTTCTGATTCACGAGTTTCAAACCGTGATACAAATGTCATATTTTCCATACTGGAAGGTCATTATGTATTATTCTGGTTTGCTAGTAACAAACCAAATAGCTACACTTTGGCAGACAATCCACCATATTAAGTTGTACCTGAATAACAGTGCTGATTCCAACAACATCTTATAGGAAAATAAATAAAAAGTAAAGAAAGTTGAAATAAAAAACCTCTACCACAGCTACAACTATTTTTTCAATAACAACAAAATCAATGAAACTATGAATTTGAGATTTTTTTAAAATGGGAGTTCTGCCAGACATAAAGACAGTGCCAAGGCTACTTATAACTGTGTGAATTGAGAAAAGGATGTGATTGCATTAGGTAACATTGAATATATATCCTCTTTTGGATTGATTTGTAACAAGATGGTCTAAGATGTAAATGTTGTTAGAAAACTGAATATTAAATTGGCAAATAATAAGTATAATCAAATCTGGAACCAATACTAATACTCTCATTTTGTATTCCAGTTTGGGTTTTTTTGGGGCGGATTATTGTATTTTGAGACTAAGTAAGCATTTGCTTAGTGCCACTGCTGATAGTCATGATATTCAATTTGTTGTGGAATAAAAAAAATGAATAACTTTAGCAATGTACAGTAGAAAGTATCTGGTGAAACCATCATACAAATGCAATATAGCAGCGTTTATATGCAATAGAGCACATTTATATGGAAAATGTATATAAATGTTATCTTGGATATGTTTCTGTCATAACAGATCATTCCACTCAGTTGCTAATCTGTCAGAAGAAATACAGTCTTTGCACTGGATATAGTATGCTTTTGTATTTAAGCCATATAATACAGTAATACTGATGTGATAATTCATTTCACATGTTTTCCATTTCAAATTGAAAATGCCATCTATTGGTTTGTCACAACAACAATACTTTCACTTAAATTTACCAACTCTCCCCTCTTCCCCCCCAAAAAAGGCTACTTACATGAGTTAATTTTTTGCTGAAGGACAACTGCATTTCAGTATGTTTCTATAATCATAAAAGTATGGCTATGAAGTATGATTAGAATTCTACATTAACTTCACATATTTTTTAGCAATAAGATTATTTTTACTTAAAGATGTGTACCATGCAAGCTTTGGTCAGTGAATATTTCTGTAATTTACATATCATTAGGGTGATGGGGTGTCTGCCCCATACTGGCCCTTTAAGGCTAAAAACCCAGCTGTGAGAGAGGGTTGAGCACAAAGCCCATAGCTGAGGTTGATATCGCTGATTAGGGCCCAGTTGTGGGCTGTATATATAAGGGCTGCAGGAAGGCGGAAGGGAGAGAATCTTGCTGGGAAGCCATGAGGAACTTGGTTACCAGGGAAGCTGGGGGCTTTCTGAGACAGAGTAATGCTGGGGAGAGGCAGGCAGGGGAGCTCTGGCATGATGACCTCACTCCCAGGCTGCCTGAAACCAGGCCTGAGGGTACCAGGGCAACCAGGATAGGAAAAGGCAGTAGGTCCACATCCCCTTGCCAATGTTGTGTGGCCATTTCAGACTGCAGTGTGCACCTAAGGCAGGGGCTAGATGAAGACTGGCAGTGGGTCACTGAGGAAAGGTGGGTATGGGGGAATTGGTGGTTCCCTGGCAGGGGAGGACTCCAGAGTGCAGAGACTGATTAAACATACACTCCTGAAGGGGTGTCAGCTGATGGTCAGGGCAGTGCATGTGTGTGTGTGACACCCGAGTCTTCAATTGCTGAGACACAAGGCCCCGTCACAGTGGGCAGTCTAGGTGAGACTGGCAGGTGCCCTGAGGAGTTTAACATCCATGCCTTTACCTCTAGGACCAGGGTCCCATCGAGGAGGGCAGCCAACAGGCTGACAGACTCCCCGGAATTTATAGGAAGAGCTTATTACATCTCAGATTTCAACTGCTAGGATACAGGATCGCTTCGCAGCGGACAGTCTAGGGAAGACTGAGAGATGCCCCAATGGATTTGTCACCTGGGAGTGACACGATCCAAAATGCCCAAGCTCTTCCTATGCCTGTCCCTTATGACCGGCTGGAGTTCTTTTAAATTGTGCTTGGTTCTGTTACAGCAACTGAAGGAGTCAGGTTAAAGCTTAAACAGTTACTATTTTATTGTTACAAGGTAAACTTATCTGTTAAATGCTACTACTGTGTTACAGATAACACAGCCACTACAAAGGACAGGACAGAAATTACACTAATAAGTTACTTACAGGTACCATGAAACCCTTTTGGTTCTCTGAGCTCTTATTAAATGCATGCAAAATAGACAGCTAGCAGGTATATATTCTCACCCCTGCGTTCCAGACTTAGCGTGGCCAGCATCTTTCTCTCAATCCCTCGGGAAGAAGTAGGGCAAGGTTGGGCATCCCACAGACCTCGGGAGACAATCAATACCTGCCAGCAGGTGTAGATGATTGGAGCTCAAATGGGGTGGGCTACTAAACCCCTCTTTATATCCCTTGGGTCATGTAGTCTTCTTCCTGGTCTCAAGTGGCCAATTAGGAAAAATGGCTTTGAATGCCAAGTTTCCCACGAAGGGTGCAAAGCATAATTCACACGTGGGAAAATGCAGACAATGGGCATCTCTGGTATGTGATGGATGAAGATTCCTCTCCTGGGACAGTGCAGGTGTGTCAATTACTGGTACTAGCTGTCAGGGTGACGGGAGGCCCTGGGTCATCAGCTAGCCCATTTACTGTCTGGTTTCTGTTTATGGTAGAGTCAGGGACAGGCAGCACACCTGCATTCTCAGGGCATCAAAGGCTGACTGCCTTTCTCTTGCTCTCTGGGGGAGGAGGGAAAACAAGATGGGGTTCATGTCTGGCTACAAGAGGGGCCAAGACTTCCAGAGGAGAGTGTCCTGAAGGGGATGCCGTAGTCCAAGAATGACATGGGTCTGAAGTAGAAAGCGTGGAGTGAGGACAGGGGAAGACACCAGCCAGAAGGACATGCCCTGTGGCCTAACAAGCTAATTTCCAGGACTACTGGCAGCAGGTGCCATGGTGGTGAGTCCACCCCATGACAGGGGGGAAAAAGGCAAGACAAGTAGGTGTCAAGACCTCTAAGATACATCTCTCTACTTTATCCAAGAGCTGCTTTACTTCTCAGATGACTGAGATGACTTCTCAGAAGGAGCAAGTCTTTCTTTGTTGACTTTATCTTTCACCATTAAAGTATAGAGTAAAATGGAGACATTTGTGATGCTCCGTATACCATTACTTATGATCTTTCTTTTTTAAGGTGTTTGTGGTAACATCATGTGCATGTACAAATCATGTGACTTAATATGGGTTAAGAAGTAGTTGTCAGACTATGGCTTCTAAATAAATGGACTAGAATGCACATTGTGAGAGCAGTAGTGCAATATCTTATTTTGCAGTTTCTGAAGAGTAATGTATTTACTGGTAATATCTATGGATCAAAAGTGATGAACATGAATATTTTGATGACATCCAATCTTTACAGGGCTCTCAATATTTTGCAGAAAGAAGCAAAAGGGAGAATCAACACATCAATGGTTATGAGAGGAAAAAGAGGTGAGAGGAAAAAGAAGTTAGCATGCTAACTTTTCCAAGACTCTTAAACATTATTTGCTATCAAATAAATGAACCAAACAATCCCCAGGGCTACGTCTACACTGGCCCCTCTTCCGGAAGGGGCATGTAAATTTCACTAGTCATCGTAGGGAAATCCGCGGGGGATTTAAATATCCCCCGCGGCATTTAAATAAAAATGTCCGCCGCTTTTTTCCGGCTTTTAAAAAAGCCGGAAAAGAGCGTCTAGACTGGCCCCGATCCTCAGGAAAAAGTGCCCTTTTCCGGAGGCTCTTATTCTTACTTTGAAGTAAGAATAAGAGCCTCCGGAAAAGGGCACTTTTTCCGGAGGATCGGGGCCAGTCTAGACGCTCTTTTAAAAGCCGGAAAAAAGCGGCGGACATTTTTATTTAAATGCCGCGGGGCATATTTAAATCCCCCGCGGATTTCCCTACGACGACTAGTGAAATTTAAATGCCCCTTCCGGAAAAGGGGCCAGTGTAGACGTAGCCCAGGTGTTTTAGTGGCTAGTCCGGAAAACCCTGGTCATTAGCACTGTCGTACTGCAAAGCAAAATACCCAGGTCTGATTTCTCAGTACAATCTCTTACTCACTAATTAGGAAGCAAGTAGGTAAGAGTGAAACTTAAGGAAGAGAGGATCTTGCATTGTTCTGCAATAAGCTCTGTGAGCACAGTGGGAGAAGCAGTAAGTGAACTCTGTAGAGTTTCTTATCTGACCCTCCTATCCTGTGAAGCTTCCCATTGTGAAAAGCTTTGAAGGGAGTGGGGTGGGAATGTCAACTATGAAGGACAGTTTAAAAAAAAAAAGGAAAAATAGGGGCAAGTTAGTAATATAAAGGATCATCTGAAAATCTATTGTTATGAGTATGTACTGTATATAGAGTGTGCCTTAATTTTAATGAGCCTGATGTTTTGCTGTGATTTTAAGGAAAGGATATATACTTTACGGCTGTGTCTAGACTGGCCAGTTTTTCCGGAAAATCAACCGCTTTTCCGAAAAAACTTGCCAGCTGTCTACACTGGCTGCTTGAATTTCCGCAAAAGCACTGACTTCCTACTGTAAAATATCAGTGTTTTTTTGAGGAAATACTATGCTGCTCCCGTTCGGGCAAAAGTCAGCTGAGATTTGTTTTCCACAAAAAAGCTCCGATCGTGAAAATGACGATCGGGGCTTTTTAGCGGAAAATTGGCCACAGACGCTTTTCCACAAAAAGTGCTTTTGAGGAAAAGCGTCCGTGCCAATCTAGACACTCTTTTCTGAAAACTTTTCTGTTAAAAGCATTTCCGGAAAATCATGCCAGTCTAGGCGTAGCATATGATTTACTTCTATGACTGGATTGTGCTTCCCATGCTGTGACCAAGTCTACACTACCAGAGAAAGTCAACCTGCAAGATATATAACTCCAGCTATGAGAATAGTACAGATGAAGTTGACGTACCTTAGGTCAAATTCCTGTGGCATCCCCACTCTAAGGGGTCAATGGGAGAAATTTTCCTGATGTCTTCCCTTACTCCTCACGACCCAGTGAAGTACCGGGGTCAATGGGGGCACTATCAGTGGTCGATTTAGCAGGTCTAGTAAGGACATGCTAAAGCAAAACCCAAGAGATAGATGTCTGGAGTATCAATCTCAGGGTAAGTGAAGACAAGCCCTCTGTCTCAAGGGTTCTCACCAAAGCTGAGACCATTGTCTGAAAAGGTAGGGAGAAATAAATCAAAATGATGCCAATATTGGCACTTACCAAGACAAGCTGATTTAATACCATCTCATTTTCCTGACTTAACATTTTATTCCAAAATTTGTTTAGTGTGAAGAGTATGAAACTTTTGCAGTATCATCCAAAATGGAAACTGTGACAGCTGGAAATAAAACATTATGGGTCCTATTGTGTGTTGTTTTATTAGACTAATGTTATTGTTACCAGTGTGATCATAAGATGTTTTATTTTTATATCTATTATGGTACATATTGTTGCCTTTGCATAGCCAGCTGCCTTTGCAGACTCCAATGTCCTTGACTGTTTGGAGTGACTAAAGAATAGAGCAAATAATATGTTTGTTAACCAGAATGGCTCATTGAAAAATCAGAAAAGAAAATAATCTGAGGCTTCTAAAATATCAGGAAAACACTCTTGCAGAATAAGTGACAAGGAGACTGAAAGAGAACTTTGAAAGGCCTGTTGAAGTAATAGTCTTCTATAAGCTTCCAGGGGTAGTTGAGTAAGTCTGTTACAGAAAAAAAAACAAGTAGTTTGGTTGCACTTTATAGACTAACAAAACATGTAGATGGTATCATGAGCTTTCATGGGCACTGCCCACTTCTCCAGATGACTGGAGTATGAGTTCAGGATGTACACACCCAAAATAAGAGGGGAGGGAAGGGGAGGAGAGAAGAAAAAGGAAGGAGGGTGGGAGTCAGAGAGCAGAGGGAATCAGTAAGTATCTGAAGATTGGGTAGTTGAAATAAGCAGATAAGAATCAAAGTTAATAGATAGTATCCTTCCTGGCATGGGAGTATACACAAAGAGCTGTTTGCACCTTCAATGGCTGTTAAGTTGGTAGTGCCCCAACCAACTTTCATCACAGTGAGTCCATTAGCATGTGAACTGAATTTGCAGATGAACTCTAATTCCAATGCTTCCCTGTGGATCTGGCTTGTAGAACTGGTTTGTGACAAGATGGCTACCTCGAGATCTTTTAAAGATGTGGAAGACTGAAGTGCTCCCCAATAGGTTTCTGTATGTTTCCTTTACATATATCTGATTTGTGTCCTTTGATTCTTTCCCGCAGAGACTGTCCAGTTTGTCCAATATATATAGCAGTGGGGCACTGCTGGCATTTGATGGCATAGATCAAATTACTGGATGTGCAATCAAATGACCTTTTGATTTGTTGACTTATGTTGTTGTCTCCAGTGATGAATTTGCCAGTATAGATATGTGGGCAGAGTTGGCATTTTTTTTGGTTGCAGGGCTGGGCTCCTGGAGGCTTATGATGTAGTTGTGTGGCATGGTTACCAGAAAGAATTAGTTTCAGGTTAGGGGGTTGTCTGTAGCAAGAATAGGCTTTTCTCCCAAGGCCTCTGAGAGTGAGGGATCATTTTCTAAGATGGGTTGTAGATTGTGTACAATGCATTGGAGGGGCCTGAGTTGTGGACTATAGGTAATAACAAAAGGAGTTCTGTTGTTTTCTCTTTGGGGGTCTGTCTTGAAGTAGTTTATGTCAGGGTACTTTTTTTGCTTTGTCAATTTGTTTTTTCTCTTCTCCAGGTGGGTATTTCAGTTTTAGGCGTGCTCTATAAAGATCCTTTAGGTGATTGTCTCTGTCTGTGGGGTTGGAGCAAATCCGGTTGTATCTTAGGGCTTGGCTGTATACAGTAGATTGAGAAATGTGTCTAGGATGGAAGCTGGAGGAATGAAGGTTAGGGTAGCGGTTGATGGGTTTCTGATATTGGGTAGTGGAAATTTGTCCATTATTTAACTGTACTGTAGTGTCCAGGAAGTGGCTTTCTCATGTGGACTGGTCAAGGCTGAGGGATCAGCAATGGGGGGAATTCAAGGAGCAGCATATACGGGACTTTCTGTGTGTTTTCTGCAAAAGCATGAAAACTATAATTTAATTAATCTTATTGCTTACCTTTATTTGCATGTTCAGAATACCTTGGCTTCTATTTAGAATCAGGTATTTAGCTCAAGTCAAGAGAGAAGATGGATTATTAATTGTATCTTTTCTACGGAAAAGGTATCTATTACTGTAGTTAAAATCTGATAAGTATCTTGGCCTTTGCCTCTGATTCATGCCATTAACATGGAAGGAAAAGATTCCTTGGGATTAACAGCGTGATTCCTTTTAGCTTCTATATGTGGCTTTATTGGTCTTTTGGAAAAAAGGAAGACTACCACTCTTCTTCCAGAATAGTGATAGAAATGTAGCCGTGTTAGTCTGGTGTAGCTGAAACAAAAAACAGGATTATGTAGCACCATGTAAACCATCTTGTTAGTCTTTAAAATGCTACATACTCTTCTTCCAGTCATTGAAGGTTGGATTAGTGTACCTGATAGTCTGGAAACGCCTATGTTACAATAGTATCTGACCTATCTTCAGCAGTGCGCTAACTTGGTCTCGGAGGCCTTGTGCTGTGTAGGCATTTGGGGTTGGGTTGGGTTGGGTTGGGTTGGAGTTTCAGCTTTGGGACCCTGCAAGGTGGGCTCCGGCCTAAGTCTGAACATCTAGACAGCAATTTTTTGTCCACAGCCCAAACCTGGCAAGCCCAAATCAGCCATGCAGAAGGTCTTTTATTCAAGTGTAGCTGTAGATGTGTTCTGTTAGTCAGGTAAATATTTGAAATGCATTCTGAGCATCTCAAAACAACCCAGGCTTCGGCACCAACATAACAGAGGTCAGAACCGATGACGTCAAATAACACCATTCCTCGTTAAATGACAGTGAGGCTTCAGGCTCTAATGCTTCAATGGCATTGAGCAGTTCAGGACAAGAAAGCCGTCTGACAGCTCATTTCTAATAAAAGTTTGAGATTGAATTGGATAGTTTATGGTCTTCTAACTGGCAAAAGTTGGAGATTTACTTTTGTCAGCAGAAGCCAATGGTCAGTGTCAAGCACTTCTGTAAACGTGTACATCAATGACTGCTGACTGCCAACAAATGCTAACAAAAACATAACTGGTAACAGTCTTAGGCTGTGTCTAGACTGCAGGCTTCTTTCGAAAGAGCCTCTTTCGAAAGCATCTTTTGAAAGAGGCTCTTTCGAAAGAGCGCGTCTAGACTACAATGCGCGGATCGAAAGATCGATCCACTATTTCGAAAAAGAGCGTCCAGACTGCCGGACGCTCTTTCGAAATTGAAAGCCACCCGGAACTGCTTCTGCCAGGGCATGGGGGCAGCATTTCCTTCCGGGTGCTGCCTGCCTGCCCTTTGCAGAGACGTGTGATGAGAGGGACACTCCTGAACACCCGTTGCTCTGCTCCTGCAGCTGCCTTTGCTGTCCCTTGAGGAATTTTGCAAGGCATTGCAGTGCTGCTTTGGAGTGCTCAGCTTCCGGGGACACCCCAGCAGCTTTTTTCTTTTGAGGTTTTTCTGCTTGCAGACCCTTATTTGTGGCATGGAGCCAGAGCTGCCCCTGGGCAGGCGAGGGCCCCACACCACCATACTGCAGCTGTTGCTGCATCTTCGTGAGACAATCATGAGGCTCCTTCCCGAGCTGGACCCAGACCAGAGGGACGAGGGGTTCCCCCGTCCGGCAGCCACACTGCCCTTGCCTCCGAACTTTTTCGTGGACAGGCGTGTTTGGAGGTTTGACACCAGCTCTGACTGGTGGGACCGGCTCGTGATGGAGATCTGGGATGACCAAGACTGGCTACGCAACTTCCGCATGAGAAAGACCACTTTCCAGGAGCTCTGTACCTGGCTCGCCCCTGCTCTGCAACGGCAAGACACCCACCTGCGGCCCGCCATCCCCCTGGAAAAGAGGGTCGCCATTGCCCTCTGGAAGCTGGCAACCCCCGACAGCTACCGCTCCGTGGGACACCAATTTGGAGTGGGGAGATCTACTGTCGGGGCCGTCTTGATGGAGGTAAGTCATTGTCTGGGGACAGTCACAGTTTGGGGTGGGGGGAAGGGAGACTGTCAGGAAGGGCCAAGTGGAGTGGGAGTGGGAGTGGGAGTGGGAGTGGGAGGGAGCTCCTCCACTCACCCTGAATTGGGGGGGGGTTCTGAGGAGGGGATTCCCGGGCTGTTTGTTTGAGAGGGAAGGTGGGCGGTGGGTTCTCCTCCTAAGAGATAAGGCACCCCTTCTAACACTTTGTTGTCTGTCTCGTTCTGCAGGTGGTGAGGGCCATCAATTCGGAGCTGCTCAACAGGCTCATCTGTCTACCGGATCTGGACAGCGTCATGGCCGGCTTTGCTGCCCTCGGCTTCCCCAATTGCGGAGGAGCGCTCAATGGGACACACATTGCCATCCGTGCACCGCCCCATCGAGCAGCCCAATTCATCAATCGAAAGGGCTACTTTTCTATGGTCCTCCAGGCCCTGGTCGACCATCGTGGACAGTTTTCAGACATTTGTGTTGGGTGGTCAGGGTGGGCACACGATGCCCGCATCTTCAGAAACTCGTACCTGTACCGGAGGCTTCAGGCAGGAACACTTTTCCCCCATCGCCAGTTTGCGGTTGGGGATGTGCACATGCCGGTGTGCATAGTGGCTGATGCCGCCTATCCCCTGATGCCGTGGCTGATGAAGCCCTACACCGGCCACCTGGATGCGAGCAAGGAGCAGTTTAATGCTCGCCTTAACCGGGCTCGCAACCAGGTGGAATGTGCGTTTGGACGTTTAAAGGGCAGATTCCGGTGCTTGCTCACACACCTCGACATGGGGGAGACCAACATCCCCGAGGTGGTGGCCGCGTGTTGCGTCCTCCATAACCTCGTGGAGAGGAAAGGGGATGCCTTCCTACCAGGGTGGGGGAGAGCTGCTGATGGCCAGGAGAGGCTCTTTGCCCAGCCCCGGACAGCTGCCATCCGCCAGGCTCACCGGTCTGCAGTTGGCATCCGGGAGGCCCTCCGGGAGCAATTCTCCAGTGGAGGCCACTGAGTGCACTGAGGGGCTTCTGCCTGGGGACTGGGGACTGGGCCCTGGCCCCCAATAGAAGCTTCCCTCCACAACCCATCTCCTGACCCAGTTTGGACACATCACTTACACCAGGGTGTGTTTCAAAATAAAATGTTCTCTTTACTTATTTATAATTTTGTACATATTATCCAACAATGTGGCAAAATAACAAAAAAAAAAATCATTTTTGTTGTTGCCGAACTATATACAATAAACAAACAGTTCCTTTAACCCTTTGTGTGTGCTTAATAAGTGGGGTGATGGGGGTGATTGAAACCTGGAGGGGGGAAGGGGACTGGAAACCTGGAGGGGGGAAGGGGATCAGGTTGAACGGGGCTTGGCAGATTTCCCTTTCCTGCCTGGGCCTCGTGTTTGGGGTGCTCCCCGGTTACGGGATCGGGTGATGTACCTGTCGGTTGGCTGGCTGCTGGGGGGCTCTTGGGACGTGGAAGCCTGGGGGAGAGGAGGGCCAGGGGGAGAGAGGGGCTGGGGAGCTGGGGGGGCTGGGGGAGAGGGAGGTCCAAGGGGGGAAAGGGCTGCTGTTGTGGAAGGGGGGTTTGGTGGGGTGGGGTCATGGGGTGCTGGAGGAGCAGGACCAGGCACAGCAGCAGGCAAGCCACTGACCTCCCTCAGGGTGGCGTACAGCACTGTGCGCTGCAGGACCAGCTCATTCATGAGCCGATCACGCCACCGCTCCTCTGCCTCCGCCCTCTGTAGCAGGATGACGTTCTGCTCCTGCACAGCCTCGACGTGCTGCCGGAGGATGTCGGCGTAGACACGCCTGTGTCTGCGGCTCCCATGTCTCCGAGGTGGAGATGGAGATGGAGGTGGGGCTGGGGTGCTGCGGCCCTCTTCCACGGCTGGTCCGGCTGTGGAGGAAAAGAAGAAGACACAATCAGTCCTATAAACTGGACTCTGTAGCACTTACAATACTAACAGGATGGTTTATTAGGGGATGAGCTTTCCAGGGCCAGACCCACTTCCTCAGATCAGAGTAACACGGCTACATTTCTATCACAATCAGTCATGTGTGCAACAGCTGTCCAAAAGGGCATGCCCTCTCCCTTGAGACAGGGGAAGCAGACATTCTGAAGGTCACACTGTGTGTGTGTGTGTGACCTGGGCATCAGCCTGAGCATGACAGGTTTCCCTTGTGCATCACCCACTGTGCACCCACCCACCTACCTCCCCCCCCCCCCCCGGGTGTGACACAACCTCACTGTACTCACCTGCTGCTTCCTCTCCCGCGCCAGATGACGCCTGGGAGGCCTCAGAGGTCTGGGTGACTGGCTCCAGGATGAGGGTCACCGTCTCCTCGGTGTCCTCCTCCTCTGGGCCCATGTCCCCGTCTCCAGAGTGCTGTAGCTCCCGCTCTGGAGCGTCCACCACCGGGTCTGCCAGTCCGGACTGCACGAACCGCCGTGGTGTGCGTGCTTCTGCACTGCCACCCAGGATCTGGTCCAGCTCTGGGTAGTAGGGGCAGTAGTGGGGGGCTGCCCCAGACCGGGAGCTCTCCTCCCTGGCTTTGGCGTAGCCCTGCCACAGCTCTTTTACTTTGGAGCGCACCTGGTCCTGGGTGCGGGGGTAGTGGCCCTTCTGGGCCAGGGCTTCAGCCATGCGGCCATAAATTTCGGCGTTTCGCCGCCGGCTTTTGAGGGCCTGTAAGGCCTCCTCCTCTCCCCACAGCTCCAACAGGCTCTTGATTTCAGCGCCGGACCAGGATGGTGCCCGGCGCTTGGAGCCCTTGGCTGGGTCCCCAGAAGGCTCGGAGGAAGGGCCAGGACGCTCTTGGGGCTCTGACATGCTGCAGCAAGGTCACCGTGTGCTCTGGCTCCTTGTCTGCAACAAGTGGCTGTGAGGGTGCGCCTGTCCCTTTAAGGAATGGCTGCAGCCAGGAACCACAGACGTGCAACCCATGGCCCAGATTGTCCACCAGGGCTTGTTCCTGGAGGCCAATTCTTTCGAAAGAAAGGGCTCCCCCCGTCCAGACTCATGTTCTTTCGACGGATCTCCCTCGAAAAAGGCGTTCTTCCTCGTGAAACGAGGTTTACCGCCGTCGAAAGAAAAGCCGCGTTCTTTCGATTTAATTTCGAAAGAACGCGGCTTGAGTCTGGACGCAGGGGAAGTTCTTTCGAAAAAAGGCTACTTTTTTCGAAAGAACCCCTGAGTGTGGACACGGCCTTAGTGAAATTGTCAGGGCTGTTCTAGGCCCATTTGTCAATCTTCAGATGATGGATCATATCATTGACTTCTAGAATCTGTGGTTGCCACTGCTTGATCCTATTCTTATCTCAGCTACCAACCCTGAGGGTACTTGCCCAAACATTGTTACCCTTTTTTCCCTGCTGTTGTATCATGCAAGCAAGGTACTAAAAAACTTCAACAGGACTTTATTTACCAAAAGTGAAACCTCTTTACAAAGCTGCTGCACCCTTCTGTAGTTCTCACTCAACCCTGGCTAATCTTCTCCCCCCTCCTTCCTGTTTTCTGTGCTTCCAGACTCTCAATAGCCAGTGCTCCCAGTTCTAATAATTACAAGCAGCATCTAAAGCACCACACCTGCACACTGAAATTGCCCAGCGTCACGACAACCTCATTTCCCAGGATTTCATTAAAGACAATATGTAGTTGCTGTAAAAAGAACATCTGCAGCTGCATCATTGACTGTAGCATTCTTGAGACCATTTTTTGGTTATTTTAATATCTATATTTTTTGGCTAGTCTCTAAGTTACCACAGGAGCATTTTTTTAAGTTACAGACCAACACAGCTACCCCTCTGAGACATTAGAAGCAAAAGGAAGACCAAGGACAGGCTAGGTCCATTATTTAGTAAAAAGGGAAAAATTAACAGAGCATGGAAATGGCAAAGGTGCTTTAATGACTTCTTTTGTTTCAGTTTTTACCAAGAAGGTTGGTGGTGATTGATTGGATGCCTAACATGGTAAATGCTGGTGAAAATGGGTTAGGTTCAAAAGATAAAACAGAAAATAACAAGTTAAAATTATTTAGCCATTGGAACAAATAACCAGTGATTGTAGTGGATTCTCCATCATTAGCCATTTTAAAATGAAGATTGGAAGTTTCTCTAAAAGATATGCTCTGTGAATTACTTTGGAGAAGTTCTATGGTAATTGTTATAGATTACATTATCAGAATGTTTTTTTCTGGCCTTGGAATCCATGAACCTTGAATAAGCCGAAGACATCATATTGGTGGCATAGTTTGATGTATCACTGAAGCTTATGGCTGTACTGGTGAGGGCAAGAAGCCGTGCATTTTGTTCTAGTTATTAAGCCAATTAAAATGAGGTCACTTGCTATTATCTTTAAGCAGCCTCCAACTCTACAACCAGCAGATTCTCAATCTGTCCAGGTGGGATATCAAATAGATGACAGCTGTCACATACTGGGGAAGCATAAACGATCGTGCTGGGGGATGCTTTAAAGATGGGGAATCATCTATAGCAACAGTTGCCACCATGTTTTAGGTCCTTCAGGGGCCTCTGTGGAGATGTTATGACACCATACTTACCATGAGGCTTTAGAGCTATAGAATCATGGTTACACCAACTTCATTGCATGAAAGGGAACTTAATGAGTACTAGATTGATGCTTTTGATTTTTTACTTCATCAGCTATAAGTGGCAGCAGAAGCTCAGTAATGAACCCAAGATCATATGTGAATCCAGCAACTACATCCCTCAGCATAGGTTTGGTTTTGGCAGCTTTCGGAGTATAGACATGATTTTTGGATGGGAGACCAGTGATTTATGAGGCACATTTACCAAGAAATGTTGCTAACCAGTTAGCCATTGTGTGGTTGCCAAAATCTTCAGTGGCATAATAGAATCATGAGTGATGGATATAAACTGAACATTAAGACAGATCTAGCTAGAGATTGATATAGGTGATGCCTAATCTGCGAGGAGATTTGGGATCCATTTGAAATATAGAATGATGATGAAAACAGACTTACCCCAAGGGTCACATTCTGTCTCCTTCTTTACCTGGAAAACTACATCACAAAACAACACTGTTTGCTAGCTCAACAAAATAGCAAACTTTTCAGTTTTTGAATAAATCTTTAATGTTGATTGTTCTCTTCCTCTATCATGAAACATCATAGCAATTTTTTATATTTGATATGGAGTGGTATGCAATGATCTTTGCTGAGCAGAGAATAGACTGAGTTATGTCTATAAAACAAAAATGGTAAATTTAGGGTTTTTATCACTTAAACTACAAAAAAAGAGGATTTTAATTAAAGTTCTTTCAATACACAACTAATATAGGAGGGGGTATTTTTCCAAAAATGACTAAAATTTCATAAGGCAAATATTACCTATATCTGTAACTGAAAAGTATTTTTAAAACTTATAAATATTTTCAGTGTTACTATGAACTTTTCACAAAGAAAAATCCAGCCTTGTTGTCTAGCTGTAACAGAGCCTACCGATGACGAATCTGAGACTCTCGGACAACAGAAGGATATCCTTTTCTAGAATTGTTAGAAGCTCCATATTTGAAACATATCAAATTTAAGGCGATAAAAAATTAGAGGAATGATACTTGTTTCATGAAGCAAGACATATCTATGCGTGGCTGAAATCTCCATTTAGCAAATGTAGCGAGGCTCCCACTGGATAGTAAAACATTTAATGTAAGTTATTATGGACACTCCACACACATATTTCCACAGAGTGCTCATTGCAACCCATGTAAATAGATTAACAAATTGCTTTATAACTTCAACCTAATTATACAGTTGTGAAGAGATATAATATGAATAGTTACTTATTTCAAATAAAAGCTAGGCCATTTTCCCCACAATGCACATTGCCAGGAGTTGATGACAGTCTCTAAAGCTCCTGAATCCCAATAGACTCCCCACTTACCTTCTCACTGGTAAGCATACAAAAAAAATACACTGACCCCTATCAATCTGAACCAATAAGGACTAACCCCATATTAAAATAAGGAAGCCTACTTAGTTCAAGAGAGACAGTGGCTCCCCCAAATTCCCCGACACGCAATTTTTCTATTTCTGTGAATAATCTTTAGTGGTAGACACTTGTCTGACATAATTTGTGGTGAGACACAGTCAGCCCTTCTTCACTACCGCTTTTGAATGGGTCACTCATTTTGCCATAATGGCCACTGCAGAGTAGTTTTCACTCCGTTATATCCAAATCATGAAACATCAAAAATGTTATGAACTAATGAATAAACTGTGAAACTACTTAGCACCTTCCATTCTTATCTGAAAAACACATTTCAAACATTAATGAACCCTCACAACACTCCAGTAAAGTAGTGCTACTATTCCCATGTTACAGTTTGGAAATATGTCAGGATGAATTAAGTGGTCTCTAATAAAGAAGAATTTAACTCCAGATCAGGTTCATCTTTGACTTTGAGCAAGTGATCAAATGAAAGAGCTTCCTGAAGGATTATACTACAATAAAATACAGGACTATGTAGCACTTTAAAGACTAACAAGATGGTTTATTAGATGATGAGCTTTCGTGGGCCAGACCCACTTCCTCAGATCAAATAGATCTGGCCCATGAAAGCTCATCATCTAATAAACCATCCTGTTAGTCTTTAAAGTGCTACATAGTCCTGTTTTTTGTTTCAGCTACACCAGACTGACACGGCTACATTTCTATCACTATACTACAATAGGCATCATGCTAAGTCAGTCTTAAAGGTAATTTTTCTACCATACACTAGTTGGGCCACCACATTTTAATTTGTGTTTGTGTTCAACATCACATTATGTTGCCTATTAAATACATTTTAAGTGGAATGGTTTGTTTTAGATAAGAGACAATATAGGTCACAATCTGGCAATTTGTCTTTAACAGCACATAGCACACTGGTCTTTGTCTTTTTTCTTTTCTGTTTTCTTGTTTCTGTCTCTCATCTCTTCTAAATCCATTCTCTCACTTTAAAATTAAATATACTCAAACATGCTTCTTCACCACTTGACATTCATAGGTCTTGGAGTTCCAATCCTTTTCTCTTCAAAATTCCCTATAAAAAATCTTTCCATCATATCCTCCGTCTTCTGTGTCCTTTCTTGTTATCTGTTTCCACCCATGCTTTCTTTACTGGTTATTCTTCTCCCGCTCTTATCACATATCCAGCCACTTCTCTTCCATATCTGTTGCTGAGTCCCAAATTCATCTTCCTAATTTCTTCCATGCTCATTTTGTCTACCATCTGCTTGCCTGCCAATCCCTTTTGTGTATTATTTTCTGATACCTATGTTGTCTTTTCTTCTGTCTCCGTAAGACTAGTTGCTTCCAAACCAGAAAGCAGGTAGTGAGAAACACAGATGACATACTTTTTGTTACTTAATTGCTGATTCCTGACATCTTTTTCACTGCTGTCCATGCACACTGGGTTGTTCTTTGATATTATCCTGCTCTCTGTTGATACTAACTGTACTTCCCAAGTGCACACATTATTTCTTCTGATTCAGTATCTCCTCTGAATCTTCAATCAGCAGGTTTTCTACCTTTCTTACTTGCATTACTTCAGGTTCCATTTGTTTACTTTCAAACCATTCTCTTGAAGCGCTCCGCTATCATATTTACCAATTCCTCTTTGTTGTTATCCAAAAGGGCCAGATCACCAGGATGTATTAGTTTTTTCTCTGTCTGCACAGGATCCGGTCTCCTACTAATTAGTTCCATAAGTAGGGTGAAGAAAAGTGAACTCAGCACACTGTCTTCCCTCATGCATTACCACCAGCTTAGCCCTTGATCCTCCATCCATTTCAATACACCCAAACACCATTTTACATGGAAACAAGTCACATGCTTTTTTGAGGTCAATAAAGGCTACATAGCAGATATGCCCTCCATTTATCATTCTTTCAAACTTCTGTCTCGTTGCATATATTGTATCAATAGTTCTCCTTTCATTTCTGAAGTCATGTTTCACATTTCGTTCACCTAACACCTTAATTCCAAACCTCTTCCAGGGACTTTGAGAGGCTGGCTTAGTAAGGTGACATTCCAATAAGTATTTGTATCATTTGCACCAACCTTACTCTTCCAAAAGAGGCATGGCCAATCCCATTCTCCATTCATCTGGTACCCTAACTTGATCCCTGCAAACACACAGCTTCACAAACTGTTTTAACATTCTTCATCTTATTCCATGTTCCTTCTACCTCCTCCTCAGGAACTGATACCATGTGAAGCCTTCCCAAAGCTGAGGTTTACACATGAACATTTAAACTATGTAAAACATTCTATAATATGGAATTGAGTTCTTCTATCTCACTGGCATTTTATCGATCATATTTTACAATAAAAATCAGTATTCAGATTAGTGTGTAAAATATAGATTTTATATATTTCATTAAATGAACATGTTCATATGATGTACAATTAAAATATCTTATTAATTATATTTCCCCCAGAAGTTCTGTACATACTTTATAAATGTAAGGTTAATGTTCTCATGTATCATAGGGCTTATCCACAAGGGACAGCAAATCTTTCTTAGAAAGGCATGATTTGCAAAGTGCTCTCATGATGTACTCTCTCTGCCTTGGTAGACCCCATTGTCACACTCTGAAAGGTCTACATTCATACAAACTAAGATAGACGTGTCTACATTCATACAAACTAAGATACCTTTTAAAGTGCACCAGCTGTGTCCATATGGGGCAGTTAGAGAGCATCATGTTGAGTGCTTTACAGATCAGAGCATGTTGGTGCACTATGAAAAAAAGCCCTTACTATAATATAGAAAATTTAGGTATGTGTCCATCATGATTGATTATATGTTTAAAGTACAACAAAAAGTAGTTGGCTACGTCTACACTGGCCCCTTTTCCGAAAGGGGCATGTTAATTTCACAGGTCGTAATAGGGAAATCCGCGGGGGATTTAAATATCCCCCGCGGCATTTAAATAAAAATGTCCGCCGCTTTTTTCCGGCTTTTAGAAAAGGAATAAGATCCTCCGGAAAAGGGCTTTTTTTCCGGAGGATCGGGGCCAGTGTAAATGCTCTTTTCCAGCTTTTCTAAAAGCCGGAAAAAAGCGGCGGACATTTTTATTTAAATGCCGCGGGGGATATTTAAATCCCCCGCAGATTTCCCTATTACGACCTGTGAAATTAACATGCCCCTTTCGGAAAAGGGGCCAGTGTAGACGAGCCCATTGTGTTTTTGAATAGTGTTTGAGTTTAGAGTGTGAATGAGTATTGCCTTAGTTGTTGACCTTAATTTAAGAGATTTTCACTTGAACAACCTTAAATCTAAGTTAGTGACCTTTTGTATGTGTAGATATATGTTTGCATCTGTAGAAATATACAGGCAGTCCCTGGATTACATGGATCTGACTTACATCGGATCCCTTCTTACAAATGGGGTGAGGCAACCCCGCACTAGCTGCTTCCCCCCAGCAGACTAGGGAGACGCGAAGCTAGCGCCGCCTCCCTCCCCCCCCAGCAGACCAGGGAGACGTGGAGCGGATTTTCTCAGCAGACACCTCAGCTTGAGAATAAAGGACTGAGGGAAGTGAGGTGTGGGAGAATAAAACTGAGCTCTGGAGAAATGTTTGGCTAGAGTTTCCCCTACAATATGTACCAGTTCCGACTTACATACAAATTCAACTTAAGAACAAACCTACAGTCCCTATCTTGTACATAACCCGGGGACTGCCTGTAGTTACATGAGATTTTTAAAATTCACTCTATGGTCTATCTTTTATCCTGAAATAGTTTGCTTTGCCTTTTGTGTGTGTGTGTGTCTCTATGTAGAAAGTTACATGCACTAAATAAATACCGCATATAGAGTGACATCTCCTCCACCAAGCCCAAGTCAATGGGAGTTTTGCCATTGACCTAGATCCATGATTTCACCATTAGAGAAAACATTGTTCAGTTTGTATAGCAATGAGGCCTTCACTCTAAATGAATGAAACCAGAGCTATTCATGAACACAGAGATGTGGCTGGATATGAACTTTGAATACGTGGTATTTCAGTTTTCAGATTGTCCTTTTGAAATAAAATATATCAGTGTTACAAAGCATAACCTAACAGCGAAATTTTGTTTTGAGTGGCTGTATTGAAAATAATACATAAATGCTCACGTTTGCTTGAAATTTGCCATATCAAGTAATGTTTTAGTAAAAAGTTGTTATGCTTTATTGACTCACTAATAAAAAAGCACATTGAGCCCACAGAGACTTGAATTATCAATGACAAAAAGGACAAAGAGGAAAAGATAAATGCTTCAAATTAGATGACGTGCCTGCACATGACCTTCCAATAACATTTTTTTCCTTCACCTGATAACACTGACATTTGCAAGGGAAAGAAATGTACAATACATGGTTCCATAAAACCTTATGGGTTTGCTTTAGCACTAAATCATTTCTAAATGTGGCACTTTGTGTTCTGTTTTCAATGTCACCTGCTGCACTGTGTGGATTATGCTCTGTATACCATAGATAAACAAAATCAGGAGTTCTCAACCATTCTGCAGAATATTTTCCTTGCGGACTATGCTTAAATTATAATTGGAGACCTACCAAGTTCACGGTCCAACTTGGTCAGTTTCATGGTCAACAGGACTTTTAAAATTGTAAAATTTCATCTATTTAAATTTGAAATATCATGGTGTTGTGATATTGTAGCAATAAGGGTCCTGACCCCAAAAGGAGTTGTAAGGGGGCAGGGGTCGCAGATTATTGTAGTGGGGGTTGAAGTACTGCTTTCTTTACTTCTGTGCTGGTGGTGGTGGGGACTGCCTTCGGAGCTGGGCTGGGGGAGAGTGGTGGCTGCTGGCCAGGCAAGTGTCCAGCTCTGAAGGCAGAGCTGCTACCACAGTAGAAGAAAAGTGAAGGTAGCATGGTATGGTATTTTCACCCTTGTGTGTTGCAGTCTGTAGAGCTAGGTCCTTAGTCAGCAGACTCCACTCACCAGTAGCACAACTGTGGAGGCAGCACAACAGAAGTAAGGGTGGCATGGTTTGGAATTAGCACTGCTGCCAGTCCTCTGTGTGCCCCATCTTCTCCTCCCACAAAAAATCTCTCTCAAACACAGGACCATCCAAAATTTTTAAACAATACTCAGTAAAGATGCTGTGAACTTTGCCTCTGTAATAATCCCCTTCATCTCTTGTCTATATAAATCAAATGGAACTTTCAATTCTGTAGTAGAACAGAATGCAGCTGCAGATCTTTAGCACACATCAGTTTGAATCTATACGTTCAAGCATCAGACGCAACCAGAAAGGAGGAATCCGCAGTTCTGCCTCATTTTAAAATAAAGTTATGTAGCAGATTAAATGTGTCACCATCACTGATCATTCCTCTGGAGCAGTGGTTCTTAATTTTACTGCAGCCTGCACCCCTTTGGTTCTCAAAATATGTTCTCGCTCCCCTTATTAAAAATTGTTGAAGTAGGTCAGTTCTTTAAACCTAAAATAATATAAAAATCTAGCATGTCTTGCACCCCCAGAAAGGGCATCTCGTGCACCCCAGGGTAAGAACCAGTGCTCTAGAGCTACTTCTCAGCCCAATGTAAGGTTCCTGAAATAAGAGTATGTCAGTTTATCTTAACAGATGTATTGGAGCATAAGCTTTTGTGGGCAAAGACCCACTTCATCATATGCTTATGCTCCAATACATCTGTTAGTCTATAAGGTGCCACAGGACTCCCTGTTGCTTTTGCAGATCCAGACTAACATGGCTACCCCTCTGATACTTGATCTGTTTATTTTGTTCACTCACTTTATTCTTTAAAATAACATGGGCCAAATTGTCATCTCAGTTACTCTGCTGCAGCAAGGAGAATTTGGTTCCTTTTCTTTGTTGATTTAATAAATAGAATAATAGCGCAAGCAAAGACAAACCTACACAAAGATGTACAACCCTGTAATACACTGTGATGGGGATAATATTATTTAAATAGCTAAATCAGAAAAAAGATCACCTTTGATTGTTCGAACTATAGAATACTGTTTATCCAAGAGAGTGAAATGGTGGGTTGGGCCTAGCCCTGACTGGCAATGCAGGGAAGAGGAAGAGTTTAAACAGCCTTTTCACTTTCTTCTATCCCCCCTCACAGATGTGGACACAATTTGTGTCCAATCACCTGAGGATAGGATCAGCTGCTAACTAATTCCAGTGCAGCTGCTGGACAGTTTCAGAGTCTCAGATATTATAACCAGGGCTTGACAAATCTGTGAATCTACTCACCCGGGGCGAGTAGATTTCAGCCGGTCGCCCTGTTCACCGGTGGCACACGCATGCACAATGCGGGTCTTGCGCATGAGCAGTATGAGGCTGGTGAGTAGATTTTACCGCCGTTTGTCAAGCCCTGATTATAACGATGAGCAATATAGAAGATCCCTAGATAGGAGAGAGGCACAGAGGAGGTGGATTTGGGTTCTGACCTGTAACTTAAAACCCATACTCAAAAAAGAAGAAGATTTGACATACCGGGAACACTAACATATTGTAAGGGAGTTTTCCTTTCTGGTGGATTGTGCCTACCTCTTGTACAGAACATGGTATGGAGGGGAACACATGATATCTTCATCTTTATCATCCTTGCAATTTCCACACAAAAGCTATTTAGAATAATAGCCAGGGTGCTATATTTTATAGCATGATCAAACCCTGAACTTTAAATTTTGAACCAGAAACAAGAGAAGAGGCACCTGCAAACAAAGCAGCATGGAGTAACCACTTTAATATCTCGTAGGGCTATAGAGGACACAGTATTTTAAACATGTAAGCAATAGCTGTAGCCAAGCTACTTGTAAAAAAATATTTACATGTATGTGCAAAAGTATATACGAAGTAAGATCTTGTATTGTAGAAACAGGACACTGAGGAAAAGCTCGTGTTATGCAAATAGTTATGAATAAAACTATTGCCAGGAAGCTATGAAAAGTCTCACAATGAAAATTCAACATCCTTCCTGCCCGCTAGCATCCATAGACTTAGAAATGGGAGATGTAGGGAAAAAAATCTATTTTCCCCAAGATGCTACATAAGAATGGCCATACTGGGTCAGACCAAAGGTCCAACCAGCTCTGTATCCTGTCTTCCAACAGTGGCCAATGCCAGATACCCCAGAGGGATTGAACAGAACAGATAATAATGAAATGGTCCCTCTCCTGTCACCCATTTCCAGCCTCTGACAAACCGAGGCTAAGGACACCATTCTGACTCATCCTGCCTAATAGCCATTGATGGATGTAACCTTGATGAACTTATCTAGCTCTTTTTTAAACCCTGTTAAAGTTTTGGTCTTCACAACATCCTCTGGCAAGGAGTTCCACAGATTGACCGTGTGCTGCCTGAAGAAAAACTTCCTTTTGTTTGCTTTAAACCTACTACTTATTAATTTCATTTGGTGACCCCCCTAGTTCTTATGTTACAGGAACCAATAAATATCTTTTCCTTATTCATTTTTTCATACCAGTCATGATTTTATAGACCTCTGTCTTAACCCATTTAGTCTCCTCTTTTCTAAGCTAAAAAGTCCCAGTCTTTTTAATCTCTCTTCATATGGGCCCTGTTCCAAACCTGTAATTTTTGTTGCCCTTTTCTGAACCTTTTCCAAAGCCAATATATCTTTTTTGAAATGAGGCAACCACATGTATAAGCAGTTTTCAAGATGTTGATATACTATGGACTGATATAGATGCAATAAGTTATTCTCTGTCTTATTCGCTATCCTTTTTTATTAATTCCTAACCTTCTATTTGCTTTTTGACTGCACACTGGGTGGATGTTTTCAGAAAACTATCCATAATGACTCTAAGATCTCTCTCTCCTTCTCCCTTGAGTAGTTCTAGCTAAATTAGTCCC